>NW_020270366.1:8951508-9245849 GCF_002803265.2 Melanaphis sacchari | reverse complement strand
AATACAATATTTTGATATTATCAATTTTTCTTAAAAAATAATGGACTTACGACAATTTTTGTAAAATACTTTTTATAGAAAATATCAAAATATATAATTTAGGTTCTTAAATTTTTTTCTAAGTAGGTACAATAGTTTCTGAATTAAAGAAAATAATAAGAAAACCACCCCCTTTTGTCATATTCAACCCCGATGTGGCACCATAAGAGGCTGAGAGAGACTTTCTAATTTTTCCAAAATTACTTACTCATGTAACTGAACAAATTTAAGGAGTATTGTCAAAAAAAAAAAAAATCATGTTAATAAAACATAAAGACCACCCTAATGTGCACTGTGCAGCCAAGATATAAGCCAACGCCAACGCAACTGAATGAAATATCTTAATAATTCTTATATTGGTATTAGTAATTTAAAATTGTAGTTGTAGAATTTCTATAATTATTATTCGTCTTTTTTCTTATTTTAAAGCGTAGGTACCTACCTACTATCTGTAAAATTTATTATTACAATAATTATATCATATTTTATAACGAGGATTTCGAATTGTTCTGCATCCCTTATGTACCTACTATTGGTTTATTCGACTTTTTTTTTTGTATATAGTATTTAAATTCTTTCAAAACTTTATGGACACATTTTTTCAATAAATAATTGAACATTTCATACGATGACGAAATAGCGTGTGTATTATCAATTATCATATATATGGTTTTATACGGCGACTAATGATAATATTTTACCCGCGACATTTTAATAGGTGTATTGATATAAATTATAATAAAAAGTAATAATTTATAACAATGATTTTGTTATAAAACTTCTCTATAAACTAAATTTTATGTATTTCTATTTGATGCCAAAATTACTAAATTTGTGGGTGTACTGACTCTGGAGTATGCCACATAAAATTGTCTATGTGAAAAAGAGTCAAAAATGTAATCTATAGGCTCACGGCTTATAAGTGCTTACTCATCGATGAACTCGTATATAAGTAAATAATTTACACGTAAAATTTTGTCGATTTTAACCTCTTAAAATCAAAATGAAAATATCATAATTTAACATTAAAATCTCATTAAATAAAAATGTTGAAAATTTCTTTCTTAGTGCACGGTGAAATTATAATATATCCACAACATTTCAAGTAATTCAAGTTGATAACTTTACTAATAGCTGGTACGGCTCTGCTTTAATTATAAATCAGTCACTGAGGATAGTATCGTTTATATAAACAGATACTGTCTTCAGTCTTGGGTAGGTACTAGGTACAATATGACTGCAAGAGACACTACAAAATCCTTCAAAGTCGGTTTAATATATTATGCGCGTTCGTACGTTGGCTATTCCCATTCGATTGATTGGTACCTAACGTACACAATAAACATCACGATGACACGTGTGTTGGACGTCGTTGCTATTTGTTTCGTAAAATTACCAACGATTTATTACTTCTTAACCTAATACGTATATGCTGTAGATGTTTTAAATATTTTGTGATTATTTTTATTTTATTTATCCCTCCATTTAAAAATCCTTCATAGTATGATTTATAGCAGTAGAATATAATAGGTATAATGAATAATGATTCACGTTAAGTATTGTTTAAAAGAGCACATCGAATAATTTACTCGATTCTCATAACATTTATTTATCATGAATATATTTATAAATATATCATGCAAAATATTACGATCGATAACAAAATCACTGAAGCATTGACATAAACCTTTTCCAGTGTCCAGTGAACCACTAAATGGTCAATCTTCGAAAATTTTGAAAAACTAAGAACTCCGAGGTTTAATAACTAAGCGATATTATAGTTCAATGCCAATCATCAACATAATACATCTTTCGTGATGGTGATTCAATTGAGCTCGATGTCATATTGGAGCAACCGATTACGAACCCATCTTCTACATATTGCCAATCACCATCGTTGGCCGTTGCAGTAGGTATCTGATAATCCTAAAGAAGGACCGTTCAAACAGGATGTGGCGAGCCTCGAGTTCGTTTACTTCTAAGATGTTTTTCACTGCTGAACTTTGCATTAAACGATTTAAACGCGACGCCTGAGAAAATCGAGGTAGAGTGCACCACTACGCAAATTTTGGCAGATGTTTCCAGTACCAAAGCAAGCGCAGGGACCGATACTGTGATGTACACTATTAAAAATAAAGGCCGTTCTTTAGGAAGCGTACAAAAAGTTTCTGCACCGTATATGTAGTTGCGTATAACGTGGTCGGCCACATAAAATAGCTTTTTGAATTGCAGGTACTAAGATATTTTATGAAAATAAAACGAACGGAACGGAATATACGTACATAGTTAAGTACAGTTTAATAAATTGTACGAGTGTTTTTTTTCTAGATTGAATTTGAAATTACTACAACTTTATTGTTAATCATTTCCGATGAAAAGCGACGATTGAAGATTGTACAGGCGACAGGCCATATTATATTGTACTATGTAGTATGTTGTAACATAATTATTAATTAGATTTTAAACAATAACTAATAAGTAATTCGTTCCAAAAACAAATCGCATATATTTATAAGTAGTTTATTTTAATATTAATTCGTGTATTTTTATACTAGCTGTTATTGACTCGTAAATTACATTTTTTGTTATACTGGAAAAATTACTTTTTAAATAATTTGTTATATTTATATAATATAAAGGATAATTTTTGATAGGTTACTTTCGTTACTTTTCGTTTTTTCCAACAATATTCCAGGAAACCCAGTCAGACGCCTCAAACGGAAATGGCCCAGAGATCTCATAAATATCTAATTTAAATACTTAGCTAAATATTACTCATGCCAATCATGTTTAGGTATTTCTAATGTGAAACACCTTTCTCGTTTTTCACCGTTCTTTTTTATATTATATTTCGTCCAAATGATTTACTTATTGTACACCAATGTATAGATTGTAAATAAATAATAAATGAGTTTTTTTTTTTTTTTAAAAAAAAAAGGTTACTTTTTTAATGTTTACTAATTAATGAAAAAGAGTGATTATGAAAAATCAGAAATCTATATGTAGATATTTAAAACAAGAATAGTCCATAATTAATTTCTCTAGAATATTAAGAGTCTAAATCGTATTTGCCCTTTATCGTTCATTTTTATAATATTAATAATTATTATTTAATTATATTTTACATTCAAAATTTTTGTTTTTATTAATTATATCTTTAACTGATTTACCAACCAAAAGGTTTTTGTTATTTCTTTTTATTTTGAGTCCATATTATACTAATTTGGTGTGATTTTCCTTCTGCTGGCTTACTTCTACAAAGTACAATTTTCAACACATACATTTAACTTACAGTTATTATCTTTGAATAGCATTTATTTTTAGGTGATTAAATGAATGTGATTTCCACAATAAACTGTCCATTATTATTTATACATTTTAATAAGAGCATAGGTTTATTTTGTTGATTTAAGAAAATACAAAAATGAAAAGTACAATTACTAAAAACTATTCTGTAGCTTATAATAATATTTATATCTTAAGTTAGTGTATTGATATAAACACTATTCATTTTAATATTAAAATAAAATCTTAAAGCTTAAAATTTTACATAAGTTTGTTAAGGTACATATAGATTACAAATATCTTCATAAATATTAACGCCATTATGTTCTTTTCTTAAAACAATCTTTTGAAACCCAAGTGGATCTTCCTCGTCAAACTCCTAGTATTAAAAAAAAATGATTACTATTTTAATATTGACAATTGAGTACTAAATAATTTATTTAAAGTATTGATAACTTGTTAAAAAAAAACTCTACATATGGTCTTAATTTTTTTTAAATGTGATAAAAGATCAAAATTGTTTATTAGGAGCGAGTTGGGCGAATAGAAAAGATTAAGAATAAAAAATATGAACTACATATTAACTATTAAGACAAAAAAATAAATATAAATTTAATCTACTATTAGTAAAAATTAGTATGTTTATGAGCTTAAAAACAATTATCTTGTGTGAATTATAATATTATGTAATTTATAATATATATATATTATAAGTATTCATCTAATTATAAAAAATATAGTTTGAAAAACATGATTCTAAGAAAAAAAACTAATGCCCAATGAAGATAATGTTGGTCCAGTAGGATACTAGTAAAAATCTCAATAGTCACATTAATACTTAAGTTTTATAATAAAAGCATAAACAATAAACAATCATAATATAATTAATTTCTAGTTCAAAATATTTAACAGAGAAGGCTGAAATAAATCATATAATTATAATATTATAAAACTAACTAACAAAAATAATCAATTAAAAATAACTTACCGCAATCAATGGAACTTTTAATTGAATTAATTCATTGAAATATTTAAGAACTTCAATTTTATTTATAGGTGTTGTTATGTTTAAACCAATTTTAATCACAGACTGTGGTAACTATAAAGTTAAAATTTAAGAATTAGACGATTAAATATATATTACATATAAAAATGATATACTTAAAAAAAACATACATGTCTAAATCTATATGGTAACAGAAAAATGTTGTTTGCTTTTACATACTCTTTATCACCATAATCAATATAGTATACAGAATAAGTTGTATCATTAACTTTTTTAGAAATAGTTGCACGTACAAATTTATTCTTAGATGGAGATTTTACACCAACCTTCTCACCAATTTTTGGAGTCTTTTTTTGATACGCACCTAAATACATAGAACAAAAGAATAATTTAACAAGACATTTTATTATTGATTATTATTTAAATAATTTATTATTAAATATTCATTAAAAAAACAAAATGTAAATTATTTAGAGTTCAATTAGTTTTAATTAATTTTTTAAATATGTTTTTAAGAATACCAAAAAATTAAAACTGAAATGTAAAGTAATAAATTAATTTTAGATACTCTCAATTAGAATATATCAGTTTTAAATTCTTAGTTTTATAAATGTGTTAATTTTACAATATTCTTTTTTCAGAATTTAAATTTTTTGGAATACAATAAAAATGATTCAGAAGTTTTTTTAACTTATACATTGGGAATTTAAAATAAACATGTTTATTTTCATTAGTTTTTGTTAATTAGCACTTTTTTATAGACATTTTGCACAATATTCATAAATTAAAATATTACAATTAAATTTTCATTATTTTTTAGAAAGGAAACTTTTATTTTCCAAACTTTCTTGTTATACTAAACGCATAAAATAATTTTATTTATATTCACTTTTCAAATTGACATAAAACTGATTAACTTCTGTAATTAAATCATTATAATATTTAGTTAATTCAGGTGTGTTAATCCGGATATAAATTTGATTTATAGAACAAAAATAAGTAATTAATACTATAGTCCCATTTTTTAACAAGTCATTATACTTCAAATAGTCTTTTATTTTTGACTCAAATCCTGAAAAAATGCATCAAAATGTTTATTAAAAATACAAAAAATAATTATAATCAATCATACCTTCATTATTTGACAAATTAAGACTTGATAATTTATTTTGTAAAAATTCTTTTATATCTAAATAAATATCCTTATTATCTGATTTTCGTCTTAATATAGCTTTGTTTGATCCACTAGAATCACTTTTATCCAACTCCTAAATATATATAATTTTAATCAAAAATGTATAATTGTATGTACAAACATTCAAACTAAGTTAACTTAAAATTGAAAATACCACAACAATTGTTTTCAGGTTTCTTCCAAGAATTTGCCATTAAAACACAATGTTAAAAATTTATATTTAACTTAAATGTTTGATAGATAACTACAAGTTGCAATTTCATTGACTTTGGTATATTAATATGTTACTCATATGTATTATTAATAGAAATACTATACTGGGAGTCGGAAATCACGATAATACATCATATATATATACTATATAGGTCCTACTTCATAAAATCACCTACTAACAATTATTAATATATTTTTTTTTTTTAAGCTGAAATATACAATCTATATAAGATGACATAAATATATAATATGATAAGAGACATTAGCATGAGTATACACTATTATTTTATTCAACAAGTATTAAATTCTGTTTATACTTGAATTTTTTTTTTTTTTTATCATAATTTTGTACTGGAATTTAAGAAATACATGTTTCAATGTAATATTTTTACATATTATATACTTTTATTTTTACTTTTCTTGGAGAACTGATTTTTTATCGGTTTTTTTCAATTTTGAGTTAACCTAGTTTGACTTTATTATATTTAAAAAGTAAAATTTAATATTTACTAACTATGAATAATGGTTGTAAATACAATTGTTCGTAATACATTTTTAAATACTTTAACTGCATAGTATTATTCAATGGAATATTTTTCAAATCTACTCTATGTGCTAAACAAGGAACCTAAAAAAATATTTTAAGTATAAAACAAGATACAACATTTATTTATATTTTAATTTTATTATAATAGTGAATAAATTAATTGTCATTGTAAATAATATTTTATAAAAAATAATAAAATAATAACTTACATTTCTAGCTTCTTCTAGTAAAAAAAATATATTATTTGAGTTAACATATTCTTTACAGCCAATATCAATAAAAAAACAAAAATAATAATTTGGATTCTTATCTAATATTATAGCTCTGTGTGTTTCATAGTAATACAGTGAAGTAGCTGCAACCATATCTCCAATAATTGCATTTTTTTTTATTTTTAAATTTTCCTCTGTAATACAAACGTAAAAATAAATAATAAAAACATTTGTTAATATTTAATTCCATTAATTCATAGCTTCTAGTGATAATGATAACTAATTCAACTAGCAATAAATAAAATTAAATACATACTTACTACTTATGGAGAGTATAATGTTAAATTTTTTAAAATTAATATGAATATAAAAAAATTTAAAAATATATTTTTGACTAAACATAATTAATATTTCTAAATTATAGTTTTTTGTATGAAAATAATTTTTATTAGTTTTATTTACATGTTTATAAAATAATCCAGAGTAAACTGTTTAATGCGGAATATTATGGGCCCAACAAAAATTCTACTTTAAGCAGTTTTCCGCTATATTAAATCAAACGGAAAAATTTAGGATTATAAATTTGTAGTATCAATTTTTCACATTACAAAATTAGTTTATAACATTTATAATTTTTATGTTTTGGTTAGAGACTAATTATAAACTTAATTTATTATTTTACTACAAAATTATTAATAACTTATACATATTATATTAGTATGAAAGTTGTGAATTAAATTTAAACATTTAGCTTTTCCAAAAATCATATAATTTTTTTATTATGACACTGTTGTTGCTATTTTTTCAATATTACATGTATTTGAATGGACATCATTTTGTATGTACAAACGAACTGTTAAATGTAAGACTGTTGGTGCATAACTATTTCACAGCTATACATTATACATACGGGATAAGTTTGTATCGCAGATATAATAACCAAAAATACAAATTACCTAACTAATATATGTATAGTGCAATTTTATCTTAATTATTGTTTCACGGTATACCTACATACTCATATCAACATAACGCATGTCATATTTTCGGCTTATGTGAGATTTCCTATGAATGGAAATTGAATATTTATGGTCAATAATAAAATTCAAGAACTTAATTAAAATCTATAGAATTCAACTGTATTACAATGTAATTAGCCGAATGTCTAAATTACTCAATAAAAAATTCAAACTATGTTTTTTGTCCATACATTATTTGAAGACGTAAAAAAGTTTTTATTAATAAAATGATAAATGCATTATATATACATTTTTTTATTTATCATTTTTAGTAACAATATTCTATGTTTAAAAAATATATATTTAATTTATAATTGTTAAAATTAACAATTAAAAAATATAAAACAATATATAATATAATAAAGCTGTCTATAGGTATATAGTTGACCCAGCAAACGTTGATTTGCTATATAAATAGAGTGTTTATTACTCTGTAATTTGTGCGTGTGCGATTTGAATAAATATATATTAAACAATCTATTGTTTATATTAATTGTATTTTTTATCACTGTAAATTTTACCTAACAATATTAGGCATGCACAGACTTCAGAGTTAGATATGGTTAAATTCAATCTAAACCCCCCCTCCCGTCATACAAGAAAAATTATCTACATGGGCAACCAGTAAATCTTTAATCGAGTAAATATCTATGATTTTTATTTATTTTGCTGTCGATTTTGTAAGGCTAAAACGCCTTATTACCTTCTTAGGTACCAATAATATCCACCCACATAAAAAAAAAAAAAAATGGTTCTAGTGAGGCTAAAGCCCAATCAGCTCTACTTGTGCGCACACCTAGGCTAACAATGCATGATATGTCACCCGTTAAACCTATGACAACTATAATAATTATGAGTTCATTATTATTCAAGATATTTCTTAGTATTACTATGAAATAATAATTAATTACATATACTTAAGAAAATAATCAAAAAAAAAATAAATAGTCTTACTTTTTTTATAATAGGCGTAAAACTGTTTCATTTCATTAGAATATTTTTTTTTTTCGTCATAACTTCTAATAAATACAAAATCAATATTTGTACCATAGCAAAATTCAACTAATGATCCGTTTTTAAATATATTATGTACAGACGTGTATGAGTCAGTTATTAAATCTATAGAAGTAGGCACATAAAACATTTATTAAAAATGCAAATTTTTCAACTAATATTCTTACCACTAAAATGAGATTCTTTAATTATTGATGAATCATCAATGTTAGTTATATTGACATCATATTTATTTTGGTCACTTTTAAAGATTTCATTAATAAGAACTGGTTGATTATTTTGATCTATATATTTCTTTTGTTTTAAAATTTAATAATTAATATTTTAGTTGTATAAGCAGCTATTATAATACAGACAAAATAGATAAATAAAGAATTATCATGGTTTTAAGTTAACAATTTTGTATTATTTTTGTCTGTGTATATTGAAAAAAAAATACATATATATATATTTATTGATAATTAATTAATAATATTATTTTTATTTTAAATTGTTAATAAAATTATTATATACATATTATTTTAGCATTTACCAACATCATAAATAATTAATATAACCATGATAACCATAATTTATCTTATGACAATATTTACTTACCAATGACAAACATTTAGGCTTATAACTAATAAATTTTGAAAATATATTATTTAAGCCATACAAATTTATATTACTTAACAAAGTTTTCAAAAAATTATTTTTTTCTTTATTTAACACCTTAAATAAAAAATAATATATTATTTAAATCATTGAAAAAGTTATAACATTTATAATTTATAACTCATACATACAAACTAATTTAAATAAAAAATAATTACCGCTTTTAAGTCATTTGAAAATTCAACATATTTATGTTCAACACCTAAAATAGATAAGTATATTACACATGTATTTATAAATATATAATGTAATGCATTTTTTTATTAAACATAATTCTAAAATATATCATAAGTTAAAAAATAAAACAAATAATTTATCTTAAATTGTATTTAATATTTTGATTGTTTTACCTTGTTCTTTGAGTTCTTTTATGCAAATCAAAAAGTTATTAACCTTGTTTAATTCTTGCAGACTATTACATTTAGATTTTTTAACTGTACTACAAACAAAATTGAAAATTAAAATTATAACAGATTTTTTTTCTTTTTATGTATAACCAAACTTTAAATTGTAGTTTACCATTTGTTCTTAGCACTAATAACTAAAGGATAAGAACTTTTTATATTTATTTCTTCATAAGACTTCTTCAAATATAACTCATTAACCATTTCTATTGGTTTGGTATTTACTACAACATAGCCTTTATGAAGTTCCTAAATTAAACAAGAATTTTCATTAATTAATAACATTAATACCAAAATTAAAAATTATAGAGAATATTAATGAATTTAATTTTATTGTGTAACTTACACTTTGTAATAATAAAGGTTGAATATAAAATTGTATAGATGAAAGAGAAGGAATTCCATTAACAGGTTTAATTGCAAGACACTGTAAATAAATAAATATTATTATGTTACTTTATCATGAATAATATGTTTTATTGATTAACTAAGACATATTTTTGATATTGTATTCAAATTGTTCAATATTTCATGGTAAATTAACAATCATTTTTTTTTCATTGTTAAATTATTTAACTAATTAATAAAAATATTAAAAATTTAATTTCTAAAGATTTTGCATGAAATTCTCTTATAATCTTTATATTAGGTAATTCTACTATTAATTCTTAATCTCTTTTGTAAGTTATATTACATTAAGTACTAAACCATATTTTTATGACATTTTCATTACAGAGTCTTTATAATGTGAAGATTTTTTTTTGTAATCTTTAAGATTAATTATTTTTATAATTTAATTTAGATGTCATTTAAAAATGTCAATTTTGTAATAACTGTCAACTGATGACATTAATTAATGTATTTTATTTATAATTTGATATTACAAGTTAACTACAGCTTACAACTTATTTACAGAATCCAAAATTTACTTATTATTGTTTATTTTAATATTTTATAAGCTAAATTTGGATAATATTTCAACTTGAGAGTAAATTATTTTTATTGTTGAATAAAGCGATTCACACAAACATGTTGTTCCAAAATTTGATATTAATTTAAATGCTAAGTTTTTATAAAAACTCATTTTGATATTTTAAAACAGGAACATATTTCCTAATTGCTAATATAGTGACAAATTGTTTTTAAGCTGTTAAGACCTTAATTTTTTAAAACTTTAAGAATTTTATTTAAGATCAGCTTTCTTGTTACAATAACATATTTAACTTACACTTTCAATGACATTAACTAAAAATAGAATTTATAAAAATCCAAATATGGACTTTAAACTTTGAGTACATAGTACCTTATCATCACAATTAACTTGTGTTTTTAACTCTATCAAACACTGCTTTATTTTTTTTTTGAATTTGAAAAGTTATTAAAATTATTAATTTATTTTTTTTTATCACAGTCTATTTGTCTATTTAAACAATAAAATAATGTAAGTATTAGAATTTGTTAGATAATTCATAATCTAATAAAAACAAAATAATATTGATATAGTAGGTACAGGTTAGATCAAATGATATAAAATGTAAACATTTTGGCTCTTGATATACAATATTATATATATTCTGATATTCATGTAGCCTGCGATCATATTCATATTAGTTATCCCTGTTATATTTTATTTATTTAAATATATAACATTTCAACATGCATTTATTACTAAATAAAAAATGTATTTCATGTTTTAGATAGGAGTGATAAATGTATAGGCTATATAATGTTTATTTATTTTACTTTTTTTTGTGCTTACATTTTATGTATTAAATGCATCAATTATCAATTTTGAGGGGACATTTTCTATGAAATATTTGATAGAAATTTATATCTTTATGTATTATTTGTTAATTATTTTTTTTTTAACAATGATATTTTTGATAAATTTGAGAAGTTGAAATGTTGGTTATAACTGTTGGTATAACTATAATTTACTAACCACAATATACTTTTTTTATTTTTACTTATCTATTTTAAATGTATAAATTAAGCTATGTAATTTTCTACTTGTGCTTTTACTTTATTTAACAAATAGTTTACATTAGTTCATATTATTTACTTATTATTCTGCAATAATATTAAGACTTTTTGATTTTTCAATATTCTAAAACAATCCTTCAAACCTTATTTTATAAAAATTTCACTTACTAAAGGATCATATTTATAACTATTTGGAAGTTTATATAAATCACATAATTGTTTTTTGATAATAGTTCCAGAATCAATTAATTCAACAGCTGTGTTTTTAACCAAAAACTCATTATAACTTAACATTCTACCTCTGCACCTAAAATACATTAATTAAATTTAGTTATAATTGAAAAGATGCTGCCACCACCAACATACATTATTACTGTCTTATAAATGTACAACATGGTAAATGTTAAGTTAACAATGGTCCATTTTATTCTAATTAATTTTAAAATGAGAGTGAATTAACCTATTAGAAAATTTAAAGGTATGGTTATTATTTAGAATATCTCAAATGCTTTTAATGATATTTTGATTTTGAAGTAATTAATTATCACTTTAAAATTTACAAAAAATATATAGTTTTAAATTCCATACTAAAAGTACAAAGTTAATAAAAAAAAAATGCTCATAACTTTTTTTAAAAATAAAGTATCGATAATAGCTTAATAAACTTACCTTAAAATTTATGATAGGTCAATTCACTCCAATTATAAAAATAATAGAATGAAATAAGTAATGGTGAACATGATATTTACAATACTGTATAACTTAAGACTGAGACAAAACAGTTAATTTAATTTCCATTAACAATTATGGCCAAAAAATAATTGAAAATTCTCAAAATATCTCCAATCTGAGCATTTAAAATTATATGAATAATAATTTAGGTATAATAAATAATATTATAAATAAACATAAATTATACTTAAATTATTTTTACTATTTCCATGACAAATAGGGCAAAAATAAAAATATTAAAAAATAATTAAATCATTTCTTATGATACATTTTTTTTTTTTTTGTTAGAGAACTATTATAAATTATTATGTTTATATCATGATGAATATTTAATATTTAATTAATTATTTAGTTTCATATCTATTAATTTATTAAATATATGCAAACTAAATATGCATATTTATACTATATTATAACTACTTACATTCTTACACAAAATACTATGTAATATAAATTTGGTTTTTGTTACATACTTTTAAATGAAGTTTTAAAAAAATATAAAAATACTTAGGTACTACTTATAAGTATAAATTCGTTTAAAATTCAAGTTATGTTAGAAGTTAAATATGTGTTAATTACTACTAACCATAATCCTTCGATTTCTACTGCAACTAATCCCATCAATTGATATGTGTTAACTTTTTCAAATGTATAACTATTTAATGCCATTTTATGTATGTCATTACAACGTTGTAAATATTTTTCATTTGTAGTTATTATGTAAATTCCATTGTCTGATTTATAACCAGGCATTAAAAAAACCTAGTAGAAATTAAAATATGACATTAAGCATTTTAATATATGAGTTATTAATTTTATTAATCATATAAAAATTACCAACTTAAAAAATAGTATACATTAATGACACAAATTCTTAAATATAATTTTAACTAATACTTTTTACCTTCTTAATAAATAACTTAACACAATGGAAAATAAATAAATCTTAATTTTATTTATTTAGAGTGTAAACCTCATCACCCCTACCTCATTTGTAAATTTTTAATATATAGGTTTGAAATTTTATAATCTTACAATTGGCCATTCTTTTTATTTGGCTGAGAAGACAAAATTTACATGAAAATTATTTATTAAAAATTTATGAAAAAAAAAAAAAATATATATAAAAACTATATAACTTTTAGATATATTAATATATAATATTTATAATAAATGAAAAATAATAATCAGAGCTTTTTTTTATGAAATTAATATCTATTATATTCAGTATCCACCATGTTGATTACTAAATATTTACTTAATCAATATCAATTGAAAACTAGCCAGACATCTAGTTTTAAAAATTACATTTCAATAATGTTTTATTTAATTCATTATAACATATTACAATTCTTAATATTTAACTAAGAAAAATTTTATATACAATTTTTTTAGCAAGTAAAAAATAATAACATTTTTATGCTCTTAACCCCTACATTTTTTTGTCTTCTGGACACCATCTAAATGAACATAATTACATATTAACAAAAGACATATTGTAATATACAAGAATTTAAAATAAATATTACTATACATTTTTTATTTAAAAAATTTTTTTCAAACATACTAATAAAATACATTTACCAGAAAATAAATGGAATTTATTACATTTTTAGTATAAAACAAGTTTAAGTTTGTAAATTATTGTACTATATTGTTAAAAATACACAAAAAGTATCATATTGAATGTCTAAATTATTATTACTTACTGAAGTCCAAGAGTCTGAAGGCATAAATGATAAAACTTGTTGTGAGGAAAGGCCCATACTCCCAACTCTAAGTAAAAAATAAATTTTAAATTTAATATTTTATATTGGGTGTAGGTATTTATTTTGAAACAACACCATATAATTTATTAATAATAAATCATTACTAGAATTGGAAATAACATAAATATATAAGTATAGGTAATGATTGGCATAACTAGGGGATGCAATCCTAAAATAAGAACATTTTTCTATTTAGATTAGACTATTTTAAGGTAAATAATATCATTAACAAAAATATTTTGTACTGAACTGTATATTATTGAAAAAAATAAATACCCTATATAATGTTCCTTGCTATCAGTGGTCTCTTAAATTTTTATGCACCCCCAAAAATTTTAGTTTAGTTACTTCTATCCAGGTACCTATGTAGTTAACCTATGTTAATAATTATTTTATAAGCATAAAATTTAATGAGGCAACAGAAAATGTTTATAACCAGTAGGGGTTTATCATGAGTGCAAAATACAAAAGTATTTTATTTACTCTTACTTAGGTACATCAATATTATAAATGAGCAATTGTATCAAAAACAGAAACATATGTACAAAATCAGATAATTTTATTGGAATTAATTTTATTAGAATTGCATATGAAATAAAAATTGAATCGTACATATAAAAATAACATATTAAATAGTAATTTTGTTTGAAAGCATTTTTCTTTTTTTGCAAAATTATTTTATTTTAAATACCTATTAGGTATGCTTGATCATTTTCATACATTGAATTGTAACTTGCAGTACCTATTTCAAAGAATAATTCTTTATTAAATTAAACAATTTGGAAAATGAATACAATTCTTTATGTAATAATTATACCACCTAGAAAGAATGGCAGAGAACTGTATAATAAACAATTTTTTTACTTTAATATACATTGAGTTGTCATGTAAATAGTATAACACAAATTCTATTCATAAAATAGATATAATAAAACTATTTTTTTTTAACGTTGCTTTTCAGTAATAAAAGGTATTGTCCCTACTAGTCTTTTGGCAAGCATCAACAGCATTTAACACATCACGCAATGTATAATACACCACTATAAATAAGACACGAAACATTACAATGTATAAGTAGACTAGTAAACCATCGATATTACCCATAAAGGCAAGTATATAACAATATACTATGCATTTATATAAAATAAACACGTTAATTAAGTATTACAATTATACTATACTATCATGTATTACCTCGTGTGTAGTGTGTACTCGATTTAATGACAATAACAAAATTATGACAGAAATAAATTCAAACCTTAAAAGTTGAAATACATCAACAAATAATAAAATATACAATAAACAGAAATTAAAAAAATTTTGAAATACATGATCGTCAAGATCACGATTAAATCTGAAGCCTAAGCATTAAATACTAAGTAATAACGGTTATAATAAAGTTCTACTACCTTATGGGTTATAGTGCCAAACAGCCAACTGACAAAATCCGTGAATAGTAGAAGTGATTATGTATTATGTAATAGACATTTACTCTTAAACGGAAGTGGAACTGTGAAAATGCAACACGCCAACTAGTAACTTTCAAAACAAAAAACTCTGCAACCATCAGTCAATACGAAATACAAGACTGAACGGTAACACACGTGTTTTAACTAGAACAATAATATTATAATAATTAAATGATATGACGTTCATAAATCATAGTCTATATTAGTAAATATTTGGTAGTAAGTTGGTACTACGAATTAAGATACATATATATGTATATTATCTAATTAGTAATCTACTGTTTTGGACAGTAGGACTACTAAGTACCAGGTAGTAGGTAGTTAAAACTGTTAAAGTCATAAATTTATAACCAATAACCAATGAATAATATATAACAATAAACAAATGTCACAATTTTATTATTGTCACATGACACATGTCACATACCTATTATGAAAATTGCATTTAATATTTAAATGTGACAATAAATTTGATTATAAAAAAAAAAAATGAAACAAAATTTAGTATAAATATGCATTTCAATTAGATTCAAGTTCCTATAGATTGTATTCAAATATAATGGTATAAAGCCAACTATTTTAAAAATATGTATATAAATAATATATATATATATTATATGTGTGTGTTAAAGGCAATGTGATATTACAAATAGATATCTATAATAACTCAAAATCAACTACCTATTAAATTTCTTTGTACCTATGCATTGTATTCACAGATACCTCTTCCAAATCAAAAACCAGCACTGGATCAACCATTTCCACTACCAACTGAACGAGAAGTATCTACTATAGGTACATTATACATGACTCAACATAAGTCAAAACTCAAAACTCAGAAGGAGATTGCAAATTTTGAGTTTATCCATCATAAAAATTAAAAAATATAAATATTTATGTATGTCGTAAAACATTTTTGCAAAACCTACTTGAAAATTTTTAATTGTTATGGAATGTAAAATAAATATAAATGTTACGAAAAGGATGGTGTTGGAAATATGATGATTTATCACAAAAGGATATGGATCATGGAACAAGGAATAAGGATGTTAAAATTAAAATACTTATCATCCATGATTAACTTGCTTGGAGAGAGGTATTAAAATAAGAAGCATTCCATACAAGTGAAAGTATGAATCCAAAACTAAAAAGCTTTGTGGGTAAAAGTAAATGTTTTTCTTCATGATCAAGATTACGGAATCTGATGGGATATAAACTACCTTTTGACAGATATGATTGGATAGTAGATCGCTGTGGTAAAAAATTACGATATGTTATTCATTATTACAGTGCAGATAATTCACCAAATAAATATCAATTGGCTATTTTGGATGCAAGGCCAGCACTAGATTTATTTGAAGTTTGAAGCGTTAAGGGATTGAATATTGATCATTGATCAAAAATAAATATATATTTTTTTTAATCAAAATTAAAACTTCTTTAAACTTTAAAAATTAATCTTTAACGTTCCAATTTTAGGCAGCTTATTAGAGATGGCGATTTAAAGCTGAAATGGAAAGAAGTATTGACGTATTGTCAATAAAATGGATGAATTAAGAAATAATGATAAAAAGGTGAAAATAAATTCTTCATTTTTTTTTTTTTTTTATTGTTTAATGTTTACAGTGGGTTTCATGAGTAAAAGTAAACTTTTTTAATCCTAATAAGATTTCAAGATTAAAAACAAAACTGTAGTCTGTAAGTATACCTAGTATTTTATACATATACATCACTTGGGTATTTTGTTGTTGTTTATTTTTTTTAATTTAATGATGTTGCTGACTAAATACTTTTAATGAAAAACATACTACATGTCTTACAAAGCTAACTTTGTTCTATGTAATAATCATACAGCCAATATTATAATTAAGTAATTAACTATAATATTAATTTCAAATTAGAGCAATTGTATTGTTTTTATGTATATAATTTTATTTTATATCAGTGAGTTGAAAAAATATACATAAATAGTTGACATTTTATATTTTTTAAATTAAGCTTCTCTCAATGCACTACTTTTCATTTTCCATTTATTTTTTTCTAAATATTAAATAAAACAAAATAATTGGAGTAGAAATATTAATTTATGACCTATAACTATTAAGTATTTTATTTATTTATTCATTTTCTATTTAAGGCAATTCAAGTATTATATTTTTGAAATAAAAGTCAAAAATTATATATCAAATTGATTTACATCATGTTTATCTACCTTTGGTATCATTTAATCTTCTATAATTTTTTTAATATAAAATATTAAATGATTGCATCATTTTATAAATTACTAATTTGTTACAGTAAAATATACATTAAAATAATGAAGAAAATAACTTTATTCTAAATAATTAAAAATTATATATTAATAATTGTAAACAATGTTTTAAATAATCACTGACAACTGTCAGTTACTCCAGTGGAAATTTCCATAAAATGCTGTAAGTGAATTCAGCTTTCTATTAATAATATTCTGCCGAATTTCCACTTTTCCAAAACTACTTTCCGAATACATACACTGAAAAATTATAATATAAAGTTTAGTTTATACTTAACACCATAGATCATGTGTTTTACTTCAAATATATTTGTAGTTTTTGGCATATGAAATGCTATGTTAGGCGCTATAGTTTTAACAATGTCAAAAATACTGAAACCTTTTCCAAAATGATCAGGGCACATAGACTCTATACTATAGCTTTTATTAATTGAATATTTTGGATCTCCTCATGGTGGTGACATGAATACTACATCGGCTTTTAACTTTAGACAAATTAAAAACAAGTCACCAACTATAAATTCAATTTTATCAGCAACACCATATATATCAGCATTATGATGTGCTCATTGTTTCTTAATTGTATCAATGTCAACTGTTATAACTAAATATAAATAATTTTATTAAAATTTATACTTATTATATTAAATTGTACTAATTATACTATTTTTGCATGTTGTTGCTAGTTGGATTATATTTCCGCCTGCTCCTCAAAAAAGATCCAACACAATTTTATTTTTACAACATTTTGCTTTATGACAACTTAATATTTCTGGACACATTGAGTAAAAGCTTTCTGTAAAATAAAATATGGTTTAAAATTTAACACATTCTCTGCTTACCAATAAATGTCTTCTGAGTTATAGGGTATATCTAAATATAAATGTGTGTACCTTAACTTTACCCATTTATTTCTAAATTATTTAATTATTTTTGTTAGGTATTATAATACTTACATGTATATTATTTAGAAAGAAATTATACGAAAATAAATGTGCAGTAAACATGTAAAGCATAATATATTATACTTTAATTACCAGTATTTAATAAGAATCTGTTCTGGTTTTTTTGTACAATTTGAGTTGGTATATTTTTGATTTATTAAGTTTTGATAATTCTGATAATTTTGATGATTCTATTATAAAAATATAAAATACTAAATTTATTTAAATTTATATAATATGTATATAAGTGCACATAGTTTTTTCCATAATTATTTTTAATAATATGGTATGTTATATGTTTCAAGTTTATATAGAATTATATTCAAAATATAAACAATAAAATTTAATCTTGTTACTCAAAGTTCTAAATATTATCTAATGAAAATTATTCCATAATATGCAATAAAATTTAAGTATCATGAATAGAAAGTAAAAATTATTCTTAAATTTATCCACAAAATAATTATCGATTAATTGAATTTTTAAAACTATTATTAAATTTAAAATATGTTTTATACAAAATGTTTAACTTCTTCACTATAGAGATTCTTATCTAAGAATGTTTGAAAGAGTATTGGCTTTTAATATCTTCCTTTTTGATTTTATCCATCAGAACTACCTATTGAATTCTAAAATATAACAAATAATATTAAACATTTTTGTTAGTTAAAAATTTATTTTAATTTAAAAATAAATTTTTCTGAGATATTGTAATGTGATTTATCACTTAAAACATTAAATTAGATAAAGTATACACTTATAAATGTAGTACATATTAACATAAAAAAAACTGCATAAATAATCAACTTAAATATTAAAATATAAAATTTGTCCTAAAATATTAGTTTTCCATTCAAATAATAATTTCTTTAATGAATGAAGTACCTAACACTCATTACTATTCTAAATATTTTATTCATAATTATTATGAGACTTATGATACAATCTGAAATTATGATCTCTTTACTCTTTAGTTACTTAAATGTTTTAATGAATAATTAAAAATATATTTACATTTAGTTTTGGCGAAGTATAAGTTATTGAATTATATCTGGTACTAAACTGTTTATTAACATTACGACAACGTATCTTTGATGGATAAATTTCATAAAATCTATCATCATTACCTACAAAACCGCAGTAATTTTTTCAGAATTTTTATCGTATAATTCTCTATAACAAAAAAAAAAAAAAAGAAAGAAAGAAAGAAAAACTACTGCGAATTGATTCATTTAAGAATTAAGAATACTGTTCAAAATTTCCCATTTTATTTTTGCATTTATTCCATAATAATACAGTATATATTTATTTGTAATGAGATAATTAACAATAATCTTAGTCTAAAGGCATATTGTTCGAACTCGGTATCTTTTTAATTGCCCGCCGGTTCAGAAGAACGTACATCTTCCCTCCCGCCGCCACAAAACTCCGCTATCGTCTCATAATTATCTTATGTACGATATAATCGTTGCGAGACCGATATGGATTCGGCTGGTTTTGCCCGTCGACCTTTTAATATAATATAATATAATATATACGTCGTCAGTGTGTCTTTTTGCAACCACCGGACGGTACATATCTGTGTGTGTGCCCCGTCGCCTTCATGCGTGTTGCGACGTAAAAACTTTTTTTTGGAAGGCAACCTAGTTGGTTGTTCCTTCACATTGTTTTCTTATATATATAATTTTGTGCGTGTCGCTGTGTGCCGCCGCTATAAACCTTGGTGGTTTTTTTTTGGTTGTACCATATACGTGACGGACTTCATCGTTTGGACCAGCATCATCCGTCAGTGGACTAACGATCATATTTTCATCTCCTGAAGAAAGTGCGGAATTTACCAGGTCGTCCTTTTGGTTGTCTATACTTCATATTTCTTAATATTATTGTGAATCACGTTACGTGAATCTAATTATATACTGTTTCCCCTTTTTTTTTTATTTTTATATATATATAATATATGTGTTTACGATATTTCGATAATTTTGTTTGGGCGCCCTTTTTTAATCAATTATTATATTAATCATTGTGGTGAAATATATGTTTTTTATTACCCTGTATTTTTATAATTGTATATATTATACTGCTTAGAGTAACCCCTTTTATCCTCAGCACACCGCGAGTCGTGGCAGCAAACGGCTCATAATTGTACGTGCTGTCCCGGCGCGACACATATTAACTTGACAATAATCTACATAAATTATGTTGAACGGTAAATATTTATATACCTAATTTTGAAAAAAAAAAATTATAATTTAGTAATTGCATTAATATGTTTTCAATATTGATATTGCTAGATTGAAGAATCTTGTACAATGCATTTTTAACAATATAGAATAATTTAATTAGCTTAATAAAATATTTTGGTTTACTTGAATTTAAATTTATAATTAAAAAAAAGAAATGAATATTACTTACGTTTTATCAGTTTGTTCATTTTCAGTATCTAGCTGTAGTAGGTACATAATTTAGGTTTATCTGAATGGAAGTTACTATTAGAGGTTTCATTTTCAACAAATGATTTGAATCTATTATTTGGATATCTATAATTTCTATAAAAACGTATTTTAAATTTAAAACTTCAAAATGGATGTACATTTTTTTTATATTTCTAGGGAAATAGGATAAATGAGGTGCTCACCTCCAAAGTCCAAACCTTATGAAATCTTCATATGAAAGAAAAATTAAGAAAGTTGTGCAGAAAAATGTAGACTTAAACATATAAATAAAAATGTATGTAGTTGTCATAGTAAATCAATAAACATATTTATTTATTTTTCCTATAACCGTTTTTATTCATATTTACGACCAAGGTTTCAACAAAGCAGTGCAATATTATTTTGTCCGTGTCATTACGTTTTATTTCGTTTTTTTTTTTTAAACAGGATATTACATAAATTAAAGAAACTAGTAGTTTTTTCAATCTCAATTTTTTTTGTGAAACAGTCAAATATCTCCCGGACTAGGCCGGATAATTCAGCTAGTTTTAAATAAATCTCAATTAATATAATTTCTATTTTTGGCTGACAATAATTGTTAAAAATTTAATATTTGCACAAAACAAGAAAACAAAAATGTTCAATATAAACATTTATATCATTTCTAGAACTTGTAACTGAGTTTGAAAAATTCCCTGCTCCCAGCAATTCATAATATATATTTATGCCACTGATCTAATAACACGATGGTGTTTTGAAACGTTGGCCCGTAAGTATAAAATGTGGTTTAGGTGATTCGTACTGATTATTTTAAAGTAATTTTTTGACAAAATTAACCTTAAACGTATATTTTAGAGTATTTTGGTTGACGATTTTAGTGTATTTTCTTAGTTTTTAGAGCTTTTTTCACAACTTGTTTATTAAAAAAAAAAAAACAAAAATTGTTGTGATTGTTGCGGTTCACAAGAGACTTTTGAAAAACTGCCGACAGTACAAATAATAATTTATATAGCACGACAAGTTATCGTCAATAACAATATTTTTTTTTAATGTTTAGAATGAATAATCAAGATAACTTAATAATAACAAAACTAAATAAGTTACAACGAACAATACTATACAAAAAAAAAACAACAAATACACTATACTGTATAGAATCATTTAAAAATGTTTTTCAATTTTTAAGCTATAGTAATAAATATATTTAAATGAATTTTTTAAGATATTTCAGGGCATTAGAATCTTAGCCCTAATAATCATAAATAAGAATCAAAAATATATTTTTGGGGTGTAAGCTAGTCCACCTCCTAGTGGTGCACCCTAACTTTAAATGAACTGGGACGCACTCGCGCCACTCGGAACATAAAAAAAGATCATTTCGGGATATATTCGGAAACTCCTTTTACAAAGAAGACGTCAACTGTCATACTACGATTACTACGCTAAAAATATAAGTATCATATGTATGATTACTTATCGTGGTTCGTGTTTATAAATACTCACATTTAAATTAATTACACGATGGTTAAATTAAAATACCAGTGAGTGAAAACAACATATTTTGAAAGTATTTTAGGTGTATCGCAAATTATAATTATTAATTATTAATAATAAAATGCGCTTTACCTTAATCGGAAACCACCATTTTTTTTTATAATCAATATTTTAAAATTTTAGATTCTGAGTGGAGGAGTAATGTATGTATTAATTTTACAATGTGCGTTTTTTTTTTTTTTTATGTACACATAATACATGTTAAGTAAAAATACTAAGTACTTCAATCTTCTTCTTTGAAGTTGGTTTTCGATAGTAAATTCAATCTATTTGTAGTTTATAGAACAAACAATTAAAAATTCTTATTATTTTTTCGCAAAATCAGTATTTGACAAAATCAATTTTGTTTATTTAATGTAAATTAAAACTGAATAACTGTAGATACTTGGAATTTTCACAAAATATTTAAATTATTATTTTCTATTTATATTTAAAAAAAAAAAAAATAATCAACTTAGTGTATTACTATTGGTAAAATAAATTACAAGTATCAATATTAATATATAATAAAATTTACTAAGAAATATAGGCTAACAGACTGTCTTCTCTCAGAATCATATTTTATATGCAATGATTCTTCATTGAATTTAAATTTACCACATTTAGTACACTGAAGACATACATTTAATACCTACTGTACCTATGGCAAAACATTTTCTACTCTCCTTCTTTATTAACTGTTTAAATTTAATAAAATGTAAAATGAGAAAATAATTCCTCTGGTTCTGGTTAATTGTCTATAAGTAATATTTCATGAATTAAAATTATTTAAAATGTTTCATATAGTCACAACTATAGGCATAAAATAACTTCTTATTAAAATATAATCAATAGGTTATAAACAAATTTAAAAAAAAAGTATTTAAACATTTGTAATCATTGCTAATATTTTTTTATACTTAAATTTAAGTAGGTATACAAGAGTTTGAAAAAGAATTTAATATTATAGCATATATAAACAAAGGTATTTAAATACCAGTACTAAAAAACTTTTATTACCTACTTTAGTATTTTCTAAAAGGATTTTAAAATTTAGTTCATTTTTATAATCATATTGATAACACAGTGCTTTTAATCAATATAATAGAACTTACTAATTTATAATTCTAGTAAGTTCAAGATGAAAGGTAATAAATAAATTAACATTATTTTATAGTTCATACTGTTTATTTTAACAAGGGAGACAAATATTTTTAATAATCTAATATTAAAAATACTTTGTATAAAACTAATATGGTTTTGAAGAATGATTTTTCAGGCTTACTTTTGGTAATTCTTTTAATGTGCATTTACCAGTATAATCAGCTGAGTTATTTTCATCATCAGCTGGAACCCATACATTTAGTATACCAGCTTCACCACCAGTAACCAGTATACCACACTGCAATGAAAATAACACACACACACACACATATATATATATTAATAAAACTAGTACAATTTTTAAATGTTATGTGTAAAAATTACTAACAAAATAACAAATATAAAAAACTTATTATGAAAAAGGCTGTGTGCCATAAATTATCTTCACAAGTTAATAAAATATCCTTATCAAAGTTTGTTTAAGATCAATAATTATACTTATGCCAGGTTGTACATAAAATTGATTAATACAATGGTTAAACAAAATTTAATAGAAAAATCATGGGTTAATAAATCATATTTAAGGTACCATTAGCTAACTATTGAATAATTTTATATATTTTAGTTATCATTCATACAATTTGCTATAAAAGTAGATTATTTCAATTCACTTTTTATTTATGTTTATTGTAGTATTCACAGCAGAACACTGTAGCTAAAATTGATTAAAAAGGGGGTATCATCAGTTAAAATGTTAGGGAACTGCTGGTCTACACTCTATATTCTATAATAATGGAAAGAATGCACTTGTCAAGATAGGCTAGATCACTGGGTAGAACACGATTGCGTACGTTTGTCCTTTTTGGCAACACGATTGCGTATGAAATTGTATGCAACGTTGTCAATTTTAATTTTTTCATCGTATTAATAAATAATATAATATAAAATAATAATAATATAAAAAATATTGAATAAATTTAAAGTTCTAAAATAATTAATAAAAAAAGTTAATGGTAAAAAAGTAATTAATAAATAAGTAAGATTAAATTTCGATTCCTTGACATCTATAGCCTACTACTTTTAAATATTGAGTTACATTTTTTTGGATTTTTTTATACTCATCATAATCCTTTATGGTGCTTTGGATTCTGTTTAAGTCTTTTTTTGCCATTTTCTTCACTCTCCCATTATTAACCGATTGTATAATCGCTCTGGTTTAGAAATATCTATATAATATTATCTCTGTAATTGTACGACGTTACATCAGCGTAATCGACCTATTTACTTAATCTAAGGATTTACAATTTACTTGATAATTCGATTGACAAAAATATAATTTCAAATATAAGACAGATTTTAGAAAAATAAAATGTTTAATTTGACTTCTCTGTATCATGAAACACATTTTTAGTTTACTCTGCTATTTTTTAAGCATCTCATAAGAAATATACAAATGCTATAAAATCCCAACCCTGGTCATATATACCGGTATGAAAATTGGCAACAGCGCTTAAAATTTCGTACGCAATCGTTTAGTTAAAAATCAGGTAAAATCGTACGCAATCGTGTACCTAAAAAAGGTATCGCCGATAATGAACGTACGCAATCGTGTTTTACCCAGATCACTGAATACAAGTTAACACAGTTCTTGCAATGTGATGTTATGAGCAATTCCTGTCTATTATAGGTCTAGAGATAAATATAACTAATATTTAGTACTATTATATTTGATATCATTAAAATTATAATTAATTGAAAATTTCAAGATGTAATGATAATAACTTAATCATAATAATCTATATTCGAGCTATCAAATATTGAAATAGATAATAATTTAACTTACATTATACTCATACCAACTGCATCTAACAATTTGTTTATTATTTTTGAATAAGCTTCTAGGTGACAATTCAGGACCATCATTTATTATACCAAGCGACTGCAAATGTTCTCTAAACATAAAAAAATTGATATTAAATAACATCATATAATTATGTGTAGTATAAAGTATATCTTTTTTACCCTTTGCTATTGTCATTTCCAACAAGCAACATAATATTTCCATTTACATCTGTTTGATGACAATTTATTATTTGACTAAATAAATCAGGTTTTACCTAATAATAATAAATTAATCATTGATTTAAGAAGCTTGAAATTGGAAGCAAAATTGTAAACTTACATTCATTGAACTACTAATTGTATCTCTAGGAATAATACTATATGGAGAAGAATCTGTAGTATGCCATAATTGTACATCCTCTGTATGTGTAATACAAGATATGATTGAATCCTCATTTTTATTTTTAAACCAGTTTAATTTTGCCTTAAAAAAGTGTTAATGTATTAAGTGATTAAATTATATACATAATCAATGTTGAAAATTTATAAAAATGTCTAGTATTTCAGATGTACCAACTTGCAGAATATTTTCAATTTCACTAAACACTCTAAAAAAATAAAATAATATAGATATTGAAAAATTACTTATTTGACTCACAATAGAAGAATTTGTATTTAAACTTAATTGAAGAGCATCTTGTTCAGTGGTTTGAGTAACATCAAATAAGTTGATAATACCATCAGTAGATCCACTAATTACAGTTTTGTCTTCAGTAGGATGAAATTTCACCTAAAAAAATAAACAATTAAAAAGGATATTTCTGGTATAATCTTGTACTCATATATATAATGCTATATTAATTGCTAAAAAAAAACAATACATCAACAAGTGTTCTCTCTTTTTCATCAAACATTAAACAAATAAAAATGTGTATTTATAGAATCAATTATTGTTATTAGCTTTATTATTAAAGTATAATAAAAGTAATATAAGTATTATTTAAGTTTATTTTTACCTACCATTAAATTTAAATTAAAGAGTAAGAACATCTATACTTAAGTTTTGACTTTTTTTTATATGAAGACAAAAGTCTGACCCACATCCCATAAAAGGTATATTAAGGTATCCCTTAAGGCAGCATCCTTTCCCCAACTTTATACTTTATATAAAACAGACCTACCTTAATCTATTAAGACTACTCTAGCAACTTTCATCAATGATATAGCCATAATTTAAACTAACTCAAAATTAGCCATCGCTATAAACTACCTTTAAGACTACCTTATTCTAATATACAAGATTGGTTCAGTTTATGGAAAATTAAAATTAATGAAAACAAATTCACTCACATCACTTTAACTCACAGACCTAAAAATACTTTTCTTGTTTATATAAATAAACAAATAATCCCAATGGAAAATTTTGTTAAATGCTTAGGTCTCCTCTTTGACAAAATATTAACTTGAGTTGATCACATCATCAAAAAAAAACTTCAATTAACCTCAGGCTTCACTTATTAAAACCACTTCTCCGATTCAAAACCTTTCTCAATAATAAAACATTAATCTATAAACAAATATTACATCCCGCAACAACATATAGCATTCAATCACAGGAACCTCAAAAAACTTAAACCAAATCAAATTACAAGTATACCAATCAATAACTCTTTGTATCCTATTTAATGCGCCTAGGTATTTTAGTAATTGCACTCTACATCATGAATTTAACTTACCAGCAATTATCACAAAAAAAATTTCATAAAAACACCTTTACACACTAACCCCCTCATATCTAAATTCTCTACTTGCACAATATTTGGCAATCCTCTTAATAGTCTCAAATGTAAATGGTCAAGTGATTTACTAAATAATACTTAATACTTACACTGCCTAGTATTTATAACAACTTACCCTCTCTCACCACTAAGTTCATAAATTGGAAGTAGAATCAATGAACACTTCCTTCCCGCATGCTTGCCACGTATAATTTAGTATATACATCATCATATTTACTCATTGTATTATTATGTGCATAGTACACTCTGTACATGGATTGTAAATGTCTTTTATAATAGAAAAAATAAATTTAGACTTTTTTTTTGATATTTTGAATTTCAACTTATAATATTAACAACACTCACATCTTACTTAAAAATTGTAAGTACCAAAAAAGTCAATAATTAAGCACAAATAATGTTCTAATCTTTAAACTTAATGGTAGGTCAATTCACTTCAATATTAAAACTAACACACAATTGGTGCTTCTGAATTCAAATTTGTTAAGTATATTGGATGTTTGTAAAATGGAGATGACACAGGCTGGTGAAGCGCTTTCTTAACAAATATGCAACTCAACTAAAAAACAGATTTTAAAATGTCATCTTTAACTGCAATTTTTATCTATCGAGGATTAAGTTTCCTGAAAATCTATTCTGATAACAACTTAAACTTAATTTTATTCAATTTTTGTTACCATAAAAAAAAATTAAACTGCTAAATAAAATGTTTAAAAAATTTCTATTAATATATATTTTTTTAAATTGAGTTCGGTGAGATGAGAGAACACTAAAAATAACATATAAATAAAACATTTTAAACTATTAATATAAAATGCAAGAAATATAGTTATAATACAAAAAAATATTTAAGATATCAGTATGCATTATTCCATTATGTATATCTTTAAATATGTGCACTCAAAAATTAAAATATATTAGTTTGAACACTATGACCTCTTTCAAAAAAAAGTACATATGGGCACAATATTGTTGATATGGGTGATATGATAATGAATACAGCATATATGACTTCAACTACTACGATAGCTACCCACCAGCAATTACAATTCCAAAAATGTATTATTAAGTATAATTTTCAAAACCTGATAAGTCTTCCTAAAAATGATTATAAATTAGAAAACTACTAAACTTTGTTTGGTGCCACCAAAGAAAACTATTTTTATATTCCATTCCTTAATAATATATTACTGTATAGAGCTTATACATACATACACAACATAATATTCACCTGTGTAATATCTTCTTGGTGAGTATCCCAATAACCTCCAAGTAGGTTAGTAGTACGAATATCCCAAAATAATAAGAAAGCATCATCTTTAAACACTTCTGTTCCAGCGACTAAGAATCTTCCATCACAAGATACATCAAAACATGACAATGGTTTTAATTCAGCATCTGTATCATCTAAAATGAATAACTTAAAATATATAAAATATATGCTAATATTTTTCAGTCTTTTACCTTTAAAAACTGAAACACATTTTTCCTTCATGCGTAAATCCCAAAGTTTAATAGTTCCATCCTCAGACCCTGTGTAAATAATGGAAGAAAAAGATTGAGTACAGCTTGAACCTAATCTGAAAAAGAAAAAAATAATAAGTTGAATGTTGGTCATAAATTTACAAATAATTGACAATTATAATTTTACTTGACATCAACAATTTTTTTTTCATGCTCAAAACATGCTTTAATAGACGAATGCCCATCATCAATATCATAGATATTACAAGTAAAATTGGAGAGTGCTGTTGCTACTTTTAGTGTCTGTCCACTAAAAAAAAAATTCAGATAAATAGTATAAGTTCTTACATTTTTTATAGTAAAAATATGAATATATGATAGTTAAATACATTTTATGTGCATCCAAATTCAAAATATAAACATCATTTGAACTGAGGACTTCTTCAAAATCTTGTTTGTATTTAATTTTATAATTTATTTCTTTAGAGCTATCAAATACTGGTTGTTCATTAATGTCAATAACATCATCTTCTTCCAAACTGTCATTTTCATTAAAACTTGAATTACCTGAAGTTTCTTCGTTTTCTGAACTCGAATCTGACGAATCTAAGTTTAAAAAAAAAATAGCATTTAATAGATTTGATTTACAACGTATTTACAAAAACATAGTGATATATTCTTACTAACCTGTATCTGTTATAAAATTTAAAGTCATTGTAAAAATGAAAAACTATAGGTACTAAGTATAATTAAAAAGTAATAAGTTGATTTGTTCACTAAAATATAAAAATGATTGTTATGTCTTAGAGTATTAAAATAATTTAAATAATACGCGCGTCACGTGATGTAGACGATGTACTCGATGTAATAGTGTAGTACCGTACTACTGTGAATTATACTAAATTTAGTAAATTACTAATACTATTATTGTATAATAATGATATTATTTAATATTTTGTAATTTAAAATTTGAAATTGATAAGCATTACACTTTGAAAACCACGTGTGTTTACCCCGACCACCCCCGACTATGATGTTCACTGTTATTGTTCGACATATTATCACTGAATATTATTACCAATATTACGGATCACGATTAAAGACCTAACCGTGCTACGGATGATCATATAATTTTAAAAGTGATGCGAAAACGGAAAAAACGGAGCACTCTCAGTGTGACCTTAATATGAAATATAAATTACTATTTAGTGTAAATTGTACATTATTTTTGAATTTTTTTTATGTTTATCATCTGTTTGTATACGTTGGCAGTAAAACTACAATTTAAATTGAGATCGACCGCGGTTAATAAAATAGATTGATGGCATCGTACTACAGAATTAATAAATCGTACCAATGTACCATCTCAACATATTCTGATTCTCCTCTCCACCGTTGATGTCGTGCGGCATTGTTGCAGTGGCGCTCATCAGTACTGAATACAATTATATAGTATTATAAATGTATACATTTACTTAACTTAAACGCCTACCGGGAAAAGATTACTAATGCTAGTACCATTGACTATAGAATAGACTATTCTATAAATATTTCTATTATCAATGGTGCTACTATAGTATACAATACACGTGTCACATCGATAAAAATTAACTGCCCTTATATTAGCGTTTTATAGTTTATAGATAGATGTGACAAAAAGGCTCACTAAAATCGTAACGCATTCTGATTACAGCTATCAATGTAATTATTTAGATCTATCCATATACGAATTCAATTATAAGTCATAACTATTAATTAATCTGTTGGCTGTTTATCTTAAACAGTGGTTAATAATAATTAATAATGATACAATATTATATCCATTCTGTGGTTGAATGGTAAAAATGTAATTTACTCTATAGTGTCAAATAAAATAATAAGAGTTATTCGACAGTCAAGAAAAAATAAATAATAATTAGTGTTTGTTGTTAAAGTTAATATTTTAAAGTTTTTTAGTCATTTGATTTTATAGCTTTGAATTTGCCGCCATAAAAAATGAGCCAATCAAAGCAGCTCTATTCACAGTTCTAACAGGTATGTTGCGGTGCTGACTGCTGTCGTCTGTCGGAATAAATGTATGTAATATGACGTATTAAACCATTAAATTAAATTAATATTGAATAGTTACGGACGTTACGGTTAAGTTATCTACTACCGTGAATTAAGATGTACAATGTACATTAATCACAATGTCTTTAATCATTATTATTATTATGTTATTTGATACTTATCTTAAGATTTAAATCTTCTCTGCTAGTACAATTGCTGCTATATAAGCTGGTTGCCTTTAATTGGCTACCTAGTACCTACTGATCTGCTGATGACGACAGTAAGTTAATACTGTACTACTCTGTTACCGTTTCAAGTATTGACTTACAACTATTAAGTTTAATGTTCAGTGCTTTTTTAGTTTTTCATATTATTTTTATGATAACTAATGTCCCATTTCCTTAAACACAGCATTAAATTAATTTTTTTTATTAATTATTCAATTGAGCATAGACCTATATTAAGTTTGCCTACATTAGACATTACATAATTTATAGGTCAATGTCCCCTCTCCATAAAATATCTTAATTTAGTAAATTTATTTAATTCATTCATAATTCAAACATTTAACCATCTAGTTTATTCATTGGATTTTTTCATACATTAGTTGCTATTAATTATTAAGTATTAAATTATATCACTATTTTTACTGTTGAATTAATTAAAATATTATTATTAAGGTTGAATGAAGTCATGCATCTTATATTTAATTCAAAGACAAATAAACAATTATAAAAAAAATAAATATTCTGTCATTCTTTCTTGATCGAAGGCTGCTAACAAATAATTAATTCATTTCATATTATTTATACCTAACATACTATTTTTAACATTTTAGAACGAGTATAGAAGTTTCATATTGTTATATTTTAGTAATTTGCTAAAATAATTGTGTTATTAAATCAATATGCCATTAAAAGGATTAAACGTCTTAGAATTTTCTGGATTGGCTCCAGTACCTTTTGTTGGAACTATATTATCAGATTTTGGAGCAAATGTGACTGTTATCCAAAAAGTGAGTATACAATAGTAGGTAATGTTATTTTATTATCCCAAGAAAAAATGTATACTAATAATTAAGTAGGTACTTTAATATTTGAAAAACTATATTTATTTGTTTTGTAGAGAAATGCTATTCTTCAATTTACAAACTTTTTAAATAATGGTAAAAAGTCTATATGTGTCAATTTAAAACAACCAGAAGGTGTTGAAATTATACATAGATTAATCACTGATTTTGACATTATACTTGAACCGTATAGACCTGGTAAGAACGATTAATTAGTCTTTGCTACACATCTAAAATAATAAAATGATATATTAAACAATTTTAAAACATTACTATACATAAGGTATAATGGAAAAACTGGGATTAGGCCCTAATTTAATGATGTCAAAAAATCCACGTTTAATATATGCTCGATTGAATGGATATGGTTCATATGGGCAATATGCACAAAGAGCTGGTCATGATATAAATTATTTAGCTATGTCAGGTTGTTTTAAATTTTTAAAACTTAATAATTAACACACTTTATTATTATTTTAATAATAATTTCTTTTAATTTTTAAAATTTAAAGGTTTGTTGTCATTGTATGGTTCAAAAAATAAACCTGTTCCTCCTGTTAATTTTTCTGAATTTGCTGGTGGTAGTATGGTATGTGTAATGGGAATTTTAATGGCAGTCATAGAAAGATACAAAAGTGGAAAAGGTCAAATTGTTGACACTAACATAACTGAAGGTATTTCTTATGTAGGAAGTTGGTTGTTATCTTCACAAGATTCAATGATTTGGAAAAAACCAAAAGGACAGAATTTGTTCGTATACTTTTTGAAATTAAATTTATGATTATACTACTATGATCAGTATTGTATTCTTTAATTTTAATCAGACTGGATGGAGGAATGCACTTCTATGATACATATGAAACCAAAGATGGTAAATGGATGGCTGTCGGTGCAATAGAACCAGAATTTTATGAAGTGTTCATCAAAGAACTAGGATTGAACATTGATGATATTGAACAACTTGATAATTTTGAAAATAATAGAAAAATTATTGCAAACAAATTTAAAGAGAAAACACGAGAAGAATGGTGTAATGTAAGTGATATATTTTTAGATTTTATTAAACTTTAATTAATAAAAAATCTTATTGACTTTAGATTTTTGATTTGAAAGATGCTTGTGTTACTCCTGTGTTAGAATTAGACGAGGTTGACCAGCATCCTCATAACGCAAGTAGAAATTCATTTATGAGGAAAGATAATGTTGTGTTGCCTGTTCCAGCACCAAAACTAAGTGCTACTCCTGGAGTTTCAAGTTTTAGTAAACCGATTCCAACTTGTGGACAGAATACTAAGGAAATACTTGAAAGTATTGGATATACACAAATGGAAATCAGCAAATTATTTCAAAATAAGACTGTATTTGAAGAATTAAAATCCCAGTTATAATTTGGTATTTTAGTTTTTACAAAAAAGTAGCTTTTGTTATCTTGTATTTAGCATTAAACAGTTTTATTTTTTGAGATTGTTCAATCACGTTTTGTTTTGTTTTAATACAAAAAATAAAAAAGTTATTATTTTTAATACAAACATTTTTGGTTGTATAACCATCTTATATATTTATATTCATTTGTAAAGTAATTATTATTATCTGGAACAAATTTTTGATCTGTCCTGTTTCTGAAATTCTCCAACTCTTTTTTATTTTTCCATACACCTAATAATAAAAAAATAATTTAAGAGTACATTTAAATATAAATATAACTTGTTTTAATATTATATTAACAATGCAAAAATAAATCCACTTGTGCACACCTGAAGACAACCCAGCCATAAAAGCTGCACCTAAACATGATACTTCAGTTTTGTTATTGTTTTTCATTCTTACAACTGTAGTTGATGTCACATTAGCAATTGTTTGACAAATGTAATCATTTCGAGATACACCACCGTCAACCCTATATTAAAATTTTAAATGAGTTATTACATTTATACGTATTATAAATATTTATTGATTATGTAAATAATATATATATATACTCCTTTCCAATATTAAATAATAATAAGTTATTTAACTATTTTATTATTAATTAAAGAAATATTACCATAAAGTATTCAATTTCATTTGAGGCATTTCATTGTGATAATTATCTAGTATTTTTTTAATTCTAAATGCAAAAGATTCCAAAATAGATATAGCCATGTCGGATTTTGTAGTACATGTAGTAACACCAATAAAACTATAATCTCTCCTTATTGATTTGGATGGCTAAAAAATAATTTTTGTTATTTAGTTACGATATTTTTGTGTTAAATTATAGAACCACTAAAACACCTCAGATTCAGGTAATACAAATAATAAACTATTAGTTGAAAATTCATTTCCTTGCTTCAACATATTTAATTCTTTTGGATTATTGAAGCCACCTAAATTTAATATGAAAAATATAAATTTATTTTATACATATTATTTATTAGAATTTCTTAAATACACATTTTACCAATGGATTTCGCAAGTTGAATTAATGATCCACTATTGTAATCGACTGCTTCCAATGAAAAACAAATATCTTCATTAAATATCCAACCCACCAATGGAAAATATCCTATTATTAAAAATATGTATAACATTAGTTACATATTAAATATGCAAAATAAATGTTAATTGATTTTTACATATTTCCAGATAATTAATTTTCAAGTTAACATAAAATTTATTAAAAATATTAAATATTGATGAAAAAAAATGTAATAATAATAATAAATATATATATTTTATCTGACCTAAACATACTTCCGGTAATGGACCACAATTTATATCTAGAAACATTCCTGTCCCCATTGTAACTTTGGCTGTATATTTTGAGAAAGAACCTGTTCCGTACAGTGATGCTGATTGGTCAGCAAGCTATATTATCATAAAATGAGTCTTCTTATTAATAATTAAGAAATATTAATTTATTATTAGATGGTTTAATAATTATACAGAAAGGTTAACTCACCGAGCATGCAATTGTAATATTGGAGATTTTGCAAGTTATATTGTTATCCATTAAATGCTTTAATATGTTTGAATCACAAATACTTGGAAGTATAGTATTTGTGATTCCGAAATATTGAAACATGAGATTAGGCATCCAAGACATAGCAAACAAGTTAAACAATCCAGTAGCACTAGCGCATGATACGTCAGTCACATGTAGTTTACCATTGCTAGCTTGATATAACAACCAAGTATCTAATGTACCAAATTTTACGTCATTATTTTTCATATCTTGTCTGAATTTCCGATTATTTTGTAATAACCATAAAAGTTTAGGCAAAATCTTTAAACAATAACCATAGATTATTCAATGTATAATGTACATAAAAATATAACATTAAATTATAATACTTGTATGTTTGAAAATGTAAATGACTTTGCAACTTTGAGTTGTTTTGATGCAAATATTAAATATAATATTTTTGAAATATATTTGACTATCTAAAAATTATGAAAATATAAATTGAATCAATAACCATTGTTTACTTTTCATTTTTTTTTTTTTAACTTAAATGAATGTTCAATTGTATACATCTATTTAGTATTTAGTATATAAATAGTACTTACTTTGAAGGTTATTGATTTATTTAATTCTTTAACTATTTTATTTGAGCGTGAATCTCCCCATGTAATAAAATTATGATAATGTTCACCAGTTTTTTTATTCCAAGTGATGAATGTATTTCGTTGTGTAGATAAACCAATGCTTTTTATATTATTGGATTTGAGATCAGCATCTATTAAAAAATCAAACAAAATATGATTATTTTTATATACATTTATTTAATATTTATGTTCTTCTATTATAATCATATTATAAACAGAGGAATAATACTTCAAACTAATGATTTAAAACTTTAACAGTTATTATAGTATTTTAATTTCAACATTTTTTTCCTCCATTATTTTATAGTAATTATTGATTTATTATATAAATTGAAAAATTATAGGTTATTTACTTATTTAACAATGAAAAAAGATAAAATATGTATATAATTAGTTTAAAAAAAAAAAATATTTACTTTTTTGTTAATCATTTGTTACTGAAGAGTGAAAAATTAACTGGTAATACATATTTTGTAGCTGTAATTATTTAAATCAATGTATTTATAAGATGCATTAATGCCATCTTAAAATAGGAACTTAGTTAAACTAATTTACAGTTAATATTAATAATGATGGTTAAAAATATTTAATTAAAAAAGTTTATTATAAAATAAAAATCAAGCTGTTACTAAAAATGAAATTTTAATAATTATAATATTATTTATTAGTTATAAGTTATAACTAATAAGTAAAACCTTTTAATGCATTTTGTAAGACTTGTTTTACACCATTTTGTAGTTCATTTGGATTAATTTCTTCCCATCCTTGAAAAGGTTTTAGTATATTAATCTGAAAAAAATTAAAATCCATATTATTAGTTCTACACATTACAGAACAAAACTAACATTTTTAGTGTTTGTCTCAAATTAATATTGCAAAGCAAATTATGAATATTTACATAATAATTTATGAATAATAAGAATATAATACATAGATAATTCGAGTAAATATTTTTTACTAACATTTTTGTGTTAAAAAATTCATAACCCCATAACCTCTATATATGTATATGTAAGAATTGATAATAGGTAAGTGTAGAACATTTGAATTATATTAATAACTTATTGTATGGTAAGATTAAAATATATAATACAGCATTATATTTATACCCAACCTTTAAAATATTACATTATAGTATACATAACACACTTTATATTAAATTTATAAATAATAAAAATATTTTTGATTTTAATTTTACATTTGTTTGAATAACTGATTAAATTATTTTGGCAAGAATCAAATTTTAAGATAATTCTTTTTTATTATTTAAATATATATATTATATAATAGAAATAAAAATTTTATGTATTAAAAAAACATAAAATGTATAAACTATATTGGCACCCACACATCTCAAAACTTAAAACTTAAAACTAAAGTTTGTAACAAGTATAATGTATTATTTTTTAATGACTTGATATGCATATATTTACTCATTTAATAACATACATATTCACATATGATATTACCTATACATATTATAAACATATATATATTTTAAATTTTTATCTATAGAAATAAATAAAATATTTTATATTATTTAAAATTTAGTAATCTGTGCAATACACAATCAAAATTCTACATCATAAATATAAAACATAATACATACTTTTTGTATAGAAGATCCCATAACACGAAAGTCTGGTGAAAAAATTTGGCATTTCAAATTAGTTGTACCTACGTCAATAGCAGCAATAAAATCCATGATTTTGATTACTTTAATGATGGCCTCTTATACCTATTAAAATAAAAAAAAAATAAATTAAAAGTATTATTTTTAAATACATTTAAAAAAAAAAATTATTGAACAATTGAATAACATACATAAAATATTATTCTGTTATACATAATGGAAAACTTTTAATTAATACATATTGCGGTATTAAAATCAATAGAATAGGTACTGTCTTAATATAAATTATATAGTCTTTAGATTTCACTATAGTAATATGATTTAGGTAATTACATGTAAAAATTGAATAAAGTTAACACAGAATTTTCACTTTTTATTTCAAAGTCTGGGGGAATAGAATTAATTATTATTATTTATATCCCTATACCAAATATAATTAAACATTATAAATTTATAGAGCTATTTCTTAAATATGTGCATACTTATATTGAACCCATATTCATTAAATTTAATTAATTATGCAAAGTCTAATAATTATTCCTTTTTAAATTGTGCAAAAAATTATTTATACTAAATGATATTATATCATTACATTATATTCTTTACTTCTTAAAAATAATAAAATTGTTATATTATTTCAACAAGTTTTATTGAATATAAGTATGTTCTTCGTATCGTTTAATCTTTTATAATTATTTTTATAAAACAAAAAAATAATATTACCTATCTAAAATAGGGCAAAGTAACAATATCTAAATTGATTTACAAATAAATTATTATTTCGTACTTTTTGATTGCATCATCATTAATCATATTATTGTGATGTATTACTGTATCTAAGTAAATATTATTCCCGTCAACGATAAATCTCGTAAACCTTTATACAAGGTAATTATTATAATTATTCAAAAATACAAAATATAAAATTTCATGATATTTTTAACCTACGATTAATGAATTATTACCACTGACAGCAAGTTAATTATTATTCTGGTAACTTATTATTTATTGAGATAGGTACCTATATTGATTGTTTGGTAAGCCAATTCAATTGATGATCACTTATTTACAAATGCAGCATCTTTTTGAATATACAAAAATCATTCACCACCATTAAATTTTTTGTTTGTTATTTTAAAATGATAATAGATATAAGTGAACGGATACGTGCATGATATAGAATATAATAATATGCCTTTAATTATTTGAAATATAAAATATAATTTAAATATAGTTACTTAATAATTAAATACAAAATAATATAATTTAAACAGGTACTGAATAATTAAACATAAAATATTACCAACTATATATTTTATAAACTATGTTAAGTAATCAACGAGCTTTAAAGTTCAGAGTGTGAGTTTAAAAACTTTATTAAATACGTATTTGTATTTTGTTTTGAAAATTTAAATCTCCTAACGTTTGGTCGTTTTGGCAGAGAACTTTCCAGAGCAAATTGTATGAACTATGAAATATTGTCAAACATGCGTAATGTTTTTAAAAATTATTTTTTTTTCAAGAAATTTAATTGAATTATGTGATAAATAACTAAGAAACAAATACATCTGTTCCAGAATAAAGAATTTTTTCCACTGGGAGAATTTAGACTTTTTAAATTAAAGTTTAATTAGCTTACACATTTTATACAAAGTAGTTTATTTTTTTTTCTTAATTTATCACTGGCACCATTATGTATGAGATGTTTAAAACTTCCGTGATTTGTTTAAATTTTTGTTTTAGAAAATAAATTGTAAAAAGTCCAAGGACTAGGATCATAATATAATGCTGGTAACAGCAAAATTAAGAAAATTATGTGCGCCAATTATTTGTGTCTTTATCTCCTACACGGAATTCTGAAAATACAAATAGTAATAAGCTAGGCTTCAGGCTAAAATTAGATTTGATTGACCTATAATTAAAATTAAAGAGAACGTTAGTATTTATAAAGACCTAATACTTCTGGAATTATATAGTTTAAATCAATTTAATGCCCATTCTATAATCAAATTTTAACGAAATGAAATATTTTTTCTTTTACTATTATATTTATTGTAACGAAAGGTAACATTATAAAAACATTTTGTGTATATTCAAATATTAATTTAAATCCACAATAGGTACCGTCTATAAAATGTATAATAAAAATAACCATGCCCTAACATTATTCATTATACACGGAGCATTATGCAATTTTATTATGTATAGCATTAGGATACACGGACAATAAAATGTCCATTTAGTGAATCCTCTTTCGAGATGAAAGATAATTGTTTATCAACTGGCTATTTAAATACAATATACATCGTATTTCATTAAACATTATGTACCACAGAATAATTTAATTTATTTTCTGATTAAACTAAATATATTGTGTTTTTTTCCATTTGCCGTTTTAATTCAAAACTGAAACACTGCTTTATTATGCTTAGATACTGCAGTATATGTATGTTGAATAAGCTTTGTAATAATATACCTTTACAAGCTTGTAGGTAACCAATACAATTCTAAGATTTTCGAGTGCTGAATGTACTATGAAGAGTTAGTGGATACTATTTATGCTTCTATAGAATTTTATTTGTACTTGCAAGGTGCTATTGGTGCTAAGCATTATCACAAATTAGGTGGAGACTTGGTTACCTCTCACAAACACTTTTATAACAAACAAAATGAATTAAAATATCCTGGGGGAGGGGGAGTGACCGACCAGCGTCACGTGTCTAGGAGAAAAAAAAACTTTAAAAAGGTAAGGTCTAATTATTTTATGTTTTTACTTTTTAGTTATGAGTGATTTAATTTTTTTAGCAGAACCGGACCTATTACATGATTATTATGACGCATCTTCAAAATTTTTCAACTTTTTTAACGCAATTGTATTGTGGCTATTGTGCTATCAATTAACATACCTATATAATTAAACTAGAATTGTAAAAATTATTTTTATTAAATTAAAAAAAGAATTTTTTTTTTGAAAACATGGTATTTTTGAAAGTAAATTGTATAATCACAATTTTCATTTTTATATTATTATACTATTGATTAATACTAAGAATACCATAAAAGTTATATTTGTCCTTAATTTCTTCCATAATTTTCGAGTAATACCCTGCTAAGCGCGATTAGCTAAAGATTCTAAGAATCATTTTTCGGTTTATTTACGGGTTAAACAGGATAAAATTAGTTCATAATATTGTTAGTTATGATGTATTAATATCAAAGTTTTTTTTGAATAGTAGTTCGTTAAATTTTAGTTGTCTGTATGGGTTCATAGGTTTTGTTGAAATTTTTCATAATAATATTTAAATAAATAACCCTTTAAACCTATTATAACTTTTTACAAATTGATTTATAGTGTATTCAGTTATTTACAAAAATAAAATAAGAATGAGAAATTAAATTGAAAAAGTATGGTTAAAAAAAGATAATATATAATATTATTGAACTTAAAATTAAATATTTTATCTGTATTTGTTCAATGGATTTATAAGATTTAACAATATTTATGTTTAGTAGTGGGAAAGTATTCAAGCTTTAGAGACGTATAATATACTTTAATGGTAAGCCAACGAGGTCACGCGAAAAGTCGAAAATACCTAGTCAACTGGTAAAATTTTTCTAGTATTATAGGTAATACAAAATTATATAAATTGTATCATAAATGAAATACAGAATAATATTTACTTAAGTATTAATTATTACTTATTAGTAATAATTACTTATAAGTACTAACTTTTATTGTTCTAAATTTATGTCTTCTTGGTACTCATTAAATTATTTTTGAAGATTAAAATAAATTGGATTTATCAACCTTAATTGGTGATATATTATGACGTTGGTACTTATTTACATTTATAACATTATAAGTAATTCAATGGTAATTTGTTTTATTTTTAATTAATATTAATTTTATATTTTGCTTTAATATATTGACATATAAAACTATTGAATTTTATAGAATGACATTAATTAATCATCGAAATTTAAAAGCTGATAAACCAAACTTCAAATTAAAAAAATAAATATAGAAAATCATCCTATTCCAACATTTACTAGGTACACCACCTCCATCTCGAAGAAGCGGAAATGAAGCCTCCAGTTCAAGCTCAAATGAAAGACTGTCATATGCCGAAATCACAGCCAACAAACCGATCAATCTCTATTCTCTACACATTATCACCAAATTCCTCGATGAACTAAAATCTATACTTAACCCCCTTCTTACTACTTTAACATTCCTAATAAACAATATCACACTCCCCATCGCTTCTCCATAACACACACTACATATTCCGTACATTCATAATACGAACACGATATAATATATTATATTATATTTATAAATTGTAATTAATAACTAACTTGTAACATGTAATATGTTGATAAATTTTAGTTTTAATAAATGAAAAAAAAAAGCTGATACAATATTTATTAGTATATAAAATTTTAAGAAACTTCTGCCCTTGGCAGTAGTGGATCCAGGATTTAATTTTAGGGGGTCCATAGTCTAAAATGCAGTGATAATTTAAGGGAGTTATTTATGCTTTTTAGTTTTTAATATTGAATTAATAAAATCTAATTTAGGCCAAACGAGAGAAAGTGCGAAGCCCCTAGGTCCTCCTTACATTGCTACTGGCCCTTCGTGATGATTATTAATAACCCGTAAAATCAAGTATCGATCCTAAAGGAGATATATTATAATACAACCTTAAAATCATATTTCATGCATCGTTGGATAACTGTTATAATTATTAATAACAGAGTTTACAGAATACAGATTATTTTTGTAGTTGTTGCGTTTTTTTTTTAATCTTGGATTTATATCCAGATCCAGAGTAAAATGCACATAAAACGTCCTACGGGAAGATATATTTGTATGTAGGTATATAATTTGTGATGTAAAATATATATTATCATAAGAAGTAAATAAAAAAGTTAAAAATCGAAGTATTCATTAAAATATGTAAAAACAGGTATCAGATGGAAGGGGTGGCCGTTTATCATACAACAACAATTCGAAATTGTATGTTTGTTTTAACAAAATCAATGATCAATACCTAGAATAATATCTTGAGTCTTGACCTAGAATAGTCACACAAATGCACCGACAGTAACGTCGTAACGGAGATTTACCTACTTCTGTGTGCAATATTTAATAACTAAGAATATCAAATCTGTTTCAGTCAAAAGGCAACTACGGTATAGTAAATACAAGTTTGACGGATTAATTACGTATCTCACGTCTTGCAACTTGAGCACATTCATTTACGAGTACTATATTATAGCCTATAGGTAGATCAGTCATAGGGGGTGGTCACGGAAAAGAACGTACTCTGATGCTGTTTCCTTTGTCACCGACCCTTCGATGATTGTCCACCTCCGCAAACCGGTGTCTTCTTACGCGGACGTCATTGCCGGACGCGAAACGAGGAAGTCGGTGAAAAATAAACAGATTGGTAATAAAAATAACGATGACGATGTATTGTTATAGCGAAAACTGTCGGACGTCGGTGTCTCGGTGTAAAGGCGACTTCACGATAGTAAAAATAATGCGCTCGAAACTATGCGCGTCAGCCGATCCGGGCCAGTATCAGACTTGGTGTAAATGTCTATCGAACCGCCCGGACGAGTAGAAAACATAATATCGTAGTGCGCGTTAACGTATGTGCGCGCGTAGAGGAAAATTTCGGAAATTTTTCTGTCAGACTTCGACGTACAATATTATTATTATTATTAAAATAAAAACATTAATTATTGTTGTCCGCGAAAATGTTAGATAACTGATAAGCAAGGTTGGAACGGGACGGTGGTCGTTGTTGTCATCGTTATCAAAGGCGTTTGTACTTTTACAGTGCGTGCATTGGCGCGGTCCGACTTCACAAAGCTTGCATTTATTTTTATAGTTGTTGTCGTCATTCATTATCACATACGATAGTATGAATAGTACGATACTTGCGTGTGTGCTCGGCAGCCTGGACCCCTGTGCGCAATGCTAATACTAATATACACTTTTTAGTTTTTACTTTTTTTTGTACTTATTTATGTTTTTAATGTTTTCTAAATCCGCGAATTACTAGCTCTTTCCAAACACTGCAAACTTTTCGTTGTCTATTCTGAACGCTTTTCGTTGATTTTGGTCGCTGCCGTAGCCATAACTCCTTCGATCACTCGTATTCACCGCCGTGTCTAATTCGTGCGACGCGTCCGACAGCAGCCCTCGGATAACCACACGGTAAGTGTCTTGTTCATCAACGGTGTCCCCGATTAACGGAGTTTTTGAAACGAACATTTGGGTGGTTTGTTACAGGTAACAGAAGGCGATGAACAAGGACACGAACAGGCGGATATTGGCAATACAGGCGAAGAAAAAAAGACGTAAATTACCTAAGAAGCCACACGAAGACCGCAAGACTGCTTTGCCTTCCGTGCCGAACAACAAAAGCTCAGACAAACCCAAACCCCATGTGAATCAGAGGGACAGCGATTCTTCATCAAATGAGTCTGACGAGGGTACCGATGAGATGTATGCGTCTGACGAGGAAGAACAAGAAGAGTCTAGCGATTATTGCAAAGGCGGTTATCACCCTGTCCAAATAGGAGATGTATTTCAAAATAGGTGAGATAGACATTCAAGATTCTTACCTTACAATTCCAATGGCACTAATATAGTAACATTTTTGAAAATAATGAGCAATAGCTCTTATAAAAATTTATTGCAAGCCATGTTATTAAAAACTGCATATTTTATACCTAGAAAAAATTCCCAGTTACTATTTATAACTGTTAATAATTAGGGGTGATGGTAAGGAGATGAGAAAGCTGAGTTTTCATAACTCTTCCCACAATAGTTTTACCCTCATAAGAGATGTATACTTTTATTAATGGTTGTGCCAATACCAAAATTTTTATTATGTGCACAAAAAGCGTAATATGAACAATCACAATCATCATTTTTGTGCATCTTTGATAATTTTAAAACTATTACAAGGTAAATATTGACTATTAAAAAGTGATTGTAGTTAAATTGTGTTAAAAAAATTATAAATAATAAATTTTCATTGTTAAGAGCAGATAACAATAGATAATTAGCCTCTTATAAATTAGAATATTGTTTTAAAATAGTCCCTCTATATTATTATAATTAAAGCAATGGTATCATAATAATGATAAGTATGATTAGTTAAAAGATTAGCCAATCTATAAAAAAAATTAATTGAAAAAAATTATTTTGAATTTTTAAAAGTATTTATCTTGATATTTATAACTACAAGATTGAAAAAATGATAAAACAAAATTTAATATTATTTTTACTTACTGTCTTTACAGATATCATGTGTTAAGAAAACTTGGATGGGGCCATTTTTCAACTGTTTGGCTATGTTGGGATTTTACTGACAAGCGTTATGTTGCGCTTAAAGTAGTAAAAAGTGCTTCTCATTTTACTGAAACTGCTTTAGACGAAATAAAACTTTTGAAAAGTGTTCGTGATTCTGATACTAGTGATAAAAAACGGGAGCGAGTAGTCATGTTATTGAATGATTTTAAAATTAGTGGTGTTAATGGTAATCATATATGTATGGTATTTGAAGTACTTGGACATAATTTGTTAAAGTTGATTATTAAAAGTGATTATTCAGGTATACCAATACAAAACGTTAAAAGTATTATACAACAGGTACTTGAGGGCTTAGATTATTTACATACGAAATGTAAAATAATACACACTGACATTAAACCAGAGAATGTATTAATATGTGTTGATGAAAAATATATAAAAAATTTGGCAAAAGAGGCAGCTGAGATTCATCAAACTGGACAAAAATTACCTGTATCATTTAGTAGTACTGCACCCAAAAGTAATCTCAATAAACCTAATTTGACTAAAAATCAGAAAAAAAAAATGAAGAAAAAAGTCAAACGACAATCTGAACTCCTCAAAGTGCATATGCAACAGTTAGAAGAACAAGAGTCCCAACAAATTGAAGAATGTAGTGCTGAAAATAATAAAGGTATGTAATTATCATAGTTATGTATTTATTCTTAGAGTAGACATAATATTTTTAATTATAAACAGTATGCATTACCTTTTGGGTTAATTATTTGACTAAAATTTTAAGATTAAATTTATTATATGGTTTAAAATTCATAACATGATACTATAAGATTTATTATTCTCGTAGTTAATATTTTTAATGTTTTTATTTGAATAATTGTTTTTAAATACAATTTTTTTTTATTTTTTTTATGAAGTTTATTAAATGTTTCATAATTTTAAAAACCTAGCTAAAAATATTTTCACTGCCTTTGCAAGACACTTTTTATTTTGAAATGTTTTTAATGGTTGATTGTAACTATTGATTTTATTTTGTATGTTTTTAGATGTCAAAACCACAGAAGAATCAATAACAGTTGATACAAATGCTAGTGAATCTCTATCTAATGGTTATAGTAGTGACAGCACTAATCCAAATGTGGCAAACTCTCCAACTAATGAATCTAATACAGAAAATGATCATAATTCTGATGAAACTAGTATAATACATGAAAATGGAACTGGAGAATCTAGTAAAAAAAATAAACCTTTATCAAAAAAACGGTCGTTTAGAAGTAAATCTCGCGATGATCCTTCAGAAGATCCAGCTTTTAATATATGTGATATCAATGTAAAAGTAGCTGACCTTGGTAATGCATGTTGGATAGATCGCCATTTTACAGAAGATATTCAAACTAGACAGTATCGTTCTTTAGAAGTATTAATTGGAGCCGGATATGGTACATCATCAGATATATGGAGTGTTGCATGTATGGCATTTGAATTGGCAACTGGTGATTATTTGTTTGAACCACATTCAGGTGAGGCTTATTCAAGAGACGAAGATCATATTGCTCATATTATAGAGTTGTTGGGTAAGATTCCCAAAAAAGTTATTGATGGAGGAAAGCAATCGCCGCAGTTTTTCAATAAACGTGGAGAGCTGCGCAATATAAGTAGTTTGAAACCATGGTTTTTGTATGATGTATTAAGAGAAAAGTACAAATGGCCTGAATGTGATGCTAAGGCATTCACTAGTTTTCTACTACCAATGTTAGAGTTTGATCAAAATGCTAGAGCTACAGCTGCTCAGTGTTTACAACATGAATGGTTAAAATGTTGATTATACTTCTGCTGTTAACATGTACTTGGTAAGAATTGAAATATATTTTTATTTTGTAGTAGAACTTTATGTTTGTATTTTCTAATAAAGCCACAGAAAAATATGAATTTTATATCATGTAAATAAGTATTAAATATATATTTTTTAGAATAATACATATAATATTAAAATAGTCATTTTAAACATAATTTATGGAAGATATTTTAACTAAAATTGTTTATTTTAATGGTTTATTTGTAGTAAAAAAGCAGATTTTATATAGTATGTTTTTAAGCAAACAAATAATTCCAATAATTTATTAAATAGTCATGTTATTAATGAATGTAAATAACTGCAATTTATGTTTATTATTTTCCTTAATTCTTTAAACATTGCTTTCAATAAATTAGTCAAAGAATTAGATTTAATATGATATTTCAAATTTACTTGCAATAACAAGTTTATCACTCACTGCATCATTATTATTTTTTACAATAAACAATCATTTTGGTGATTTTTATCCCAGAATTAATTTGTTTTTATCTTGAAACTTTTCAATGAGTTTTTTTTTAAATTTTGTTCCTATTCACTCCAATGGTTAACACATTTAGTCAAAATAACATACTTAAGCTACTTAATTACACATCACATGAGTTCCCAATTCCTATATCATATAATTTATGGGAATAAAGTTATTTTGTATATAAAATGATTTTATTTTTATCATTATATTGTAACACATTATTATTTATAGTTATTTTTTTTCACAATATTATTGATAAAAAAATCTTATGCATTAATTAATGTGAGAATAAACCTTTATTTACTGTCCAATTTTATGACATGTAATTATTACTATTAACTGTTAAAATTACTTATCATAATTTGTAATATATTAAAAAAACACCATATTCAATGATTTCAAAAATATAAGTTATAGGCCTGTTTTTGTATATTCTAACTATAATCATAATAATTACCTTAATTTTTATTGTTATAAGGGTAATTTGTATAACACGAGCCTATTTATTTTAAGAATAAATTATAATTGATTAATATTTTAGCATGTTTTTCAATTAATTAATTAGTTGTATATTGCTTTTTTGTAATTTGAAAGTTCATAGTTCTTTCATTTATTGTCAGACAAATTGCAAAATTGTTTTTTTGTGTTTATTATTTTTAAAATACAATTAATTTTTTAATAAATTGGTTAATGGGTACAGTAAATTCAGATTGTGATTTATGAATAGTAGTAGTCTAATCTATAACAGAATATTGAATTGTGGTATTGGTTATAATAACTTTTAAACAATTATAAATTATGTCTAAAAGTTTTATAAATAAGACAACATATTTTTTTATTCTTCCATTTAAATGCTTTACTTTATACCAGTGTTGCTTAGAGTATAATAAAAGTAACCTGTTTCTGCACAATATTTTATCTAATCTAATAACTCAACAATTTTTAAACAGAAATTTATAATTTTTTCTTATTCCTTTATCAAAAAATATATCTCATTTTAACTCATTAAAATGGTACTTTTAAAATACATTCATAGATATGTATTTTTTTACCAGGAGTGTTTAGTAATGAATAATAATAAATAAAAAAAAAAAACACAAATTAATATTTTATGTATCACCTTTATTTTAAATAATTTTTTCACATAATATGCTATGCATAGTTTTTTATTTCTATAATTAGATAAAAGATACATTTTAATATACTACAGTAACTTCTAACAATAGAAGTTAAAGTTTTACTCATTTTTTTGTACATACATTGAGAAACAACAATAAATATAAAGGATTAAGTTATACTATATTATTAAATTTATGGGGGACAAAGTTATGGAGTGTGCTGCGATGTTAGTTCAAATTTCAAACCCAGTCACAGAAAGTGTTTTATTTCTTTGGGTCAGAAACTATTATGAGAAAGAAGCCACTATCCTCACAAACCGGACATAATAGAACCAACAGGTTCCCAAGTAAAATGTTGCCAAATATGCAACCAAACAAGGATTTCTTGGTCTTATGGTTAATATGCATCATACTAATAAAAAAAAAAACCCTAAATCTGTGTGATTGATTATTCTCAACTTCAGCATAATATAAATGTTAAACAATGTAATGTTTCATCTACTAGTATTTAAGATATGAGTTAAGTACACATTTCTGTGTATATAAAATAGTAGTTACCATAGAATTACCAATAATGCAATAAAAACAATGAGTATATTTTTAAAATTATATTTTCTTAATTAGGTTATGATTAAATATAAATAAGAAATAACAATAGGGAGAAATAAAAAAAAAAAACGGTTAATACTGATAGTCCAACAAATAGCACTCAGTTAAGGATTTTCAATTGAGTATAGCTTCTGGGTATTAAGCTATGTATTAATAAATTATATAACACTTAGACAAGATGTAAAAAAAAAAACTACCACTAAAAACAGGGATGTAGCATGTGACATGATTGGCGTCAAATGAGAACGTAATTCGTATGGACATGGGTGACTAACGATAGGGTAAAACAAATTTAATTTAAAAAAAAAAATGTGATCACTTATATCTAATATTGAATGTTTATTTACAGATCAAATTAGTTTAACTATTTAAATATATATATATATATATATGTTTATGTGAGCTTTTTAAATACCTAAGAATATTATACGTAAAACATTGAACAATAACAATGTGCAATGTATTTGTTTTACCCTTGTTATTTTACGCCATAATTGAAAAAAGTTTGTATTAACGATAAAGAAGAAAACATTTTGTTGTTAATAATACTAATAATAATAATAGTAATAATATAAATATCATATCATTTGGACGGCAAATAAAAAAAAAACTCCTTCTCCATATTTTCGTATTGTTAAAATAAAACGTAATAAAGTATTTACATTTGGAATATAATAAATTTAAAACTATATAAAAAAAAAAAAAAACAAACAAATGTTAGTTAGGTACTAAAACAAATTATTATTTTTTGGTTAGAATCATTTATTGTAATTACTTCTTACCAATTAATAATTTTAATTTAGATATCAAGGAACGTCAAACAGAACATCAGATCAACAAGCTAATTTTGTAGACACAACAAAGCCCTCATTTTGTATACCCACACCCTAAATTCATCTCTACGAGATACACAACTTTGTATTAATATATAAAAAATGAACGACTCCGCGTTTAAAACTTATAAAAGCTGACATTTTTAACAGGTTATTGTATAAATAATAAATAATGTTTGGCACATGTCCATAACATTGAGTACGTTCGGGTACCGAGATTTGTTTCATCTGGTTTCTTTCTTTTTATTAACCAATGGTTGATTATTGGTTGATGGTCTTGATTTTTTAAGTATTGAACTTTTCAGTGTTGATGTTGGAAGGTGGTATGGACGTAGATTTGCATAAGTTTAAAGTTAAATGTTGTTTTGTATGACACAATTCTCCCAAAATAGGGGAAAGCGTTTCTTTGGGTCTCTTAATATCACTAACTTTGACATCATCCATTTTGAACGATAGTATTTTACCCAATGTTTTTATATCCATATTATCCATCTCAGCTTTAGCTAGTTCTTCATCCAGAGTGACAGCACTTATAATTGAAATCGGTTCTGGTACATCTTCATTTGATTTGGCAACTAAACATAATTTAAAAATCAGTGGTTAGATTAGGTTTAAAAATTAAGGTAAATGCATAATTTATTATTGTTCCATACTTATGTTCTTGGGTTTTAGTGGAATTAAATCAGCTGCATTAGGTTCAAAAGTGTCATCAGTAGAATTGTTTGATTTTTGACCGGGGAAAAATTGACTTTGGTTTATTTCAAATGGTTGATTTGAACTACTTATATAAAAATCATCATCAAAAGAAGCTGTAATGAAAAAATATATTTTTATTCTTGAAATCTTAATATACATACATATAGTGCATAGAAACTAGGAATTTACCTGAAGGAAAATTGAAGTTCGTTTCTTGTGGAAAAGTTTGAATTGGATTACATGCTTCATCATCAATAAATGATGGACTAAGTAAATCAGTTTTTGATGGACCTGCTCCCCAATCTTAAATAAACAAGTTTTTTATTATTGTCTATTGTTACAAGCCTATCAAATATTTAAAATTATACACATACCACTGAAGGATGATAAATCAAAATAATTAGGTGTTCGGTCCCAAATTGGCCCAATATCTAAATCAAACGTTTCACTATCGTCACGTGGATACTCATAGACACAATGATAGTTTTGTAACTTAAATGATACAGATTTTTTGGCACCCTAAATAAAAAATAATTTATATTATTTTAAGAAAAAAATTTAGCTTTAAGAATGCTGTCTACTGACTGATTGACTGTTTGAATTACGTAGTGAAGTTTTACTAGGTATTGCATTACTATTCCAAGTAGAAGGAACAAATTCCACTTCATCATCATCACTAACATCTTCAGATTTGGTAGATTTATTATCATCACCAGTATTATCTTTATCATTAGATGAACCAAACACAGTTTTCCAATTATTTAAAACATTGTCATCTGGTGATGGAATTGGCAATTCTTTCAGTGACTCTTGTTTTTCAAGAGTTTCTTTTACAAGTGATACTTTAAACTCTCTATGAGTTTTTTCTTCAGTAATTGTTGAATTAGAATCTAAGCTCTTACAACAATCGGCTTCATAAACAGCTTGTGTTTTTAAAGTTTTATTGACATCAATTTTAGTTAAATTTGGTTCTGAACTGCTCATAGCAGTTAATTCATTAACTGTCGGCCAATTGGAATTATCAAAATTTATTGAATTTGGTAATGATGTACAATGATGAGCAAGATCGTTTTCACAAAAAGTTTCTGAATTCAAAAACATTTTTAACCAATTTACGTTCTGCATTTTGTTGAACACGTCTAAATGTTCATTTGAATTAGTATGATATGGAGAACTCAATAATTCTTCAATGCTTTTAAGTGCATTTGTTTGTTTGTCCAGAGGTAAATCATTATTACTGAGTGTTGGAGAAATAAATTGATCAGAAATTCCTGCTGACTCAGATGATGAATAAGACACTGCTGCAGCAGTTTTACTAGTTGATCCTGGCGATAATGAATCAGGAGAATATGATGCCATACTGTCGGATTCCAAATTTTCTAATATATCATCAGTATCAGAGTTCACTTCTTCAATTGTATAAGTATTATTTAAAACATTAATTTCTTGTTTTTCTGATACATCTGTGTCCAATATAATTGCTTCATTAGTTATGGTGTCAATAATCAAAACATCATCTTGAACATTATCATTTAGTTCTGATGAAGAATCAACCAGCTTTTCTCTACTAATGACTAGATGATCAGTAGAAGTATCTGTTAAAATACACGAAGGACTGGGATTTTCTGAAAAAGTGTCCATTATTTCAGGTTCTTCATCTTCATCTTCTTCAAATATTGTTGATAAAGGAGGAGGATAAACGTTGTAATGTATAACCATATCTGTATGATCAGAATTTTCTGCTACATTTTCATTTTCTTCCAATGAAATGTTTAAATTTCTAGAATCATTATCATTCTGATTAACTTTGCCTCTTAGTTCTTGTCTTATAGCTTCCGCATATTCTTCATCTAATGATAATTTTTTATCATCAGCTTTATCATCATGATTTAAAGTATCTGGTAGCCAACCAGATGTGTCTTGATATGATGGTGGATGTAAATACCAAGATTCTGAAAGACCTTCGATGATATCATCAATTTCATATTGACTTTTACCCTCACATTGTTTACTATCATCATCAGATATTCCTTCAAATTTAGAATGATCATTGTGAATTTTATCTTCATATAAATCATGCACTTTGATAACAGTTATTTCATTATCGTCTTCATCTTCAGATTTGTCATTCAGAAATTCTGTACTGCCATCTTCACTAGTTATCTGTTCAATTTCACAACCTGAATCGTCAGAGCCATTTTTTAGTACAGTTATATTATTATAATAGTTATAAGTTTCATTTGACTCGTTAAATGTATAATTTGGAGTACTCAAACTTTTGGTTTCCAGATTATCTTTAGTTGAAACATCTTCACAGTTTGTATAATCTGATGTATGGCCAGAATCTAAATCTAGTGTGCTATAATTGGATTCTTTGATTGTTTCATCTAAGAGTAGCTGTTTTGACTTACATTCTACTTTTGTGTCATCAGATTCTTCTAAAATAGGCTTACTAAAATCAAATATATTAGAGTCCCATTTCATTGACTCATATGGGTTAAATGTAAAACTGACATTTTCAAATATTGAATTATCTAATTTTTCATTAATTGGTCTCTCTGTTAGAGAGGAAGTAACACCTTTATAATAATCTATTGTGAAATTTTCGCATGGACCTAGAAGGATAGAAGAGTTATTAGAAGCTGTTGAACATTGAGTTGTGTTTGGTAAAATAAAAGGGTTATTTTTTATAGTTTTTTCCGAGGCTTCAATCTCTAAAAAAGGATTGGTATTATTGTTTGTTTTAGTATCTTTTTTAACTTTCATACTATTATCGATTTGTAGAGACAAATATGAAAGTGAATCATCATCTCTATTTTTTAAAGCGGTTTGGAATTTTTTCAAAGTATCTTGAAAATCATGGTCATCTTGTGCATTTCTTAAGTCGCTATCACTAGTAAATGTAAGACTATTTAACAGTGGAACAGCTAACCGATTGTGCTTAAAACTGTTTTGCCTTGATAGTGAATTTAACGGAGTGTCGCTTTCACTGCTTTCACTAGCATCGATATGAGTCAGTATCATTAAATCTGCAACACTTTTTGATTTCTGTTTAACTTTTTCAGAAAATTCACCTCGTTCAATTCTTAACCGCCAATGCTCATCTTCTGTATCTGTTCCAGATGACTCATTGCCAGAACGTCTTTCTAGGTATGAGTTATCATTGAAAGAATTTTTATATAGTGGACGGCTTATTTTATTATTGGCTATTGGACCGAGTCTAAAGTTAACAATTGGTGGTGAACATTCAGCATCAGATGATGTAGGTTCACCAGCTAAAGCTTCATCTAATTCTCTAATAGCATTATTTATACCTTCCATAAATAGAATACTATCATCTGTTCTTATCCAAGGGTCATTTGATGTTGTTAAATCTTCCAATGATCCATGCAATATTTCTAAGGACGGGGATTTTTTAGATTGATTTAATACATCAACACCACTAGACGCAGATGGTTGAGAACTCATATCACTCATATCATCTGCGTATATTTGAACTTCACATGATTTTGGTCTATTGACAGAGCTCATTATCCCCGAGTCACTATCACTTTTGACAAAATCTTTAGAAAACATAGGACTTGAATTTGAGGAAATGGGATCAAAATTAGCTTTCAACATGCTATAGGTTTCTTCCAGAGATGATATAATTTCTGGGAATGTTGGTCTTTTTGATTGATCACTATTCCAACACCTCAACATCACTTGATATCTAGATACAAATAGTTAAAATAATATTAATATATGTACTTATTAAAATAGCAAGTATAATTTACATTTGTTGAGAGAGTTTGTGATGTTTAGATGATGGTGGAAGTAAAAGTGGTGTACGCTCAATAAATACTGCAGATAGAACAGCTAAATCGCTAAGAGAACCATAAGGTTGAGCACCATTTTCCATTATTTCCCATATTACAACTGCAGCACTCCAGACATTTCCTTCTACAGTAACCTATAAATACAATAAAGGTTTAATAATTGTTGTATAATATTTTTACTTAAGCTACTAATTAAAATATAAATTAATTTTGTCTATAATGTATAAACATTTTAGGTAAATATGATGTATATTATTTAATATTTACTTTTTTAGTCTCAATGACAGATTCAGATACATTTAAGGTTTCAGGTGAGCTCCATCTAATAGGAATAGCTACTCCTTCTTCAGTAAAATAATAATCCTCCTTATATGTTTGGGTGCTAATACCATAATCACCAATTTTCACTACATTATCAGGGAATACTAAAAAGTTTCTTGCCGCTACATCTCTAAAAGTATACATTGTAAACAGTCAGAAAAATGAAAATGTTTTAGTAACATATTTATTTGTTAACTTATTAGTATAATATCCATACTTAATATTATATCAATTACATTATATATATAAAGTATATTATTTATACTTGCAAATATGATTTTCTTTAATAAGGGAAAGGATTCAATTTTTTTACTTAAAATCAATTTATCTAATATATTATTCATCTGATAAATGACAAGTCAACAATTATAAGTGTACATAGACTTAGGTCACAGATGTGGCTAATATATTATAAAACATATTTTATAATACAGTGTTTATTGAAAAAGATATAATTTCATAATTTTTGTCATATAATTAAGGCCTTAAACATTGATCAATCGTACTTATGTAATATTAATTTTTTTTTGTAAGTTATTATCCTGTATATGCCTATGATCACAATGATTTAACCAATTATAAGAAAGGAGCGATGCCATTCATACAATATTTATATTTTTCATATCTACTTGATTAACCATATAAAAAAATTAATACAATAAAAAATCATGACTATAAATAATTTTGTGAACATATATATAAATATTATAAATACTTATAGTTATTACTTACGTATGGACCGCTCCACTTTTTAAATATTGCAAAAGCCCATTGACTACTTGAACAGACATTTTGAGCTTACGTTCTAATTGGGTTTCATATTCATTGGTGTCTGCATTTTTACGAAGCCACATTTTCAAATCACCCTAAAGATAATATTAAATTATTAACGTGCTGAGTACAGAAAATCATAATAGTTCAATAATTATACTTACACATGGACTAGACTCAAATATTAATAATAGTGGATCCATTTTGATACAAGCAGCTACAAGTCCTAACACTAAGTGATTTCCATTTTTCACTTTAATCTTATGTGGAGCAGCTTCTTGTAAAAATTTTAGTCTTTCGGAATCAGTGGCATCATCCCTTAAGATGCGGACTACTACTTTATTATTTTCACTTTGGTTCGAGCCAACCACTTCACCACTAACAACCTAAAATGTGTTTGTAATGATTATTTATTTATTTTAAAATAAAAAAGTAATAAATTATTGATATTACTCTTCCAAACCATCCAGAACCAAGTTCATGATGAAATTGCAACCGGGATCTTGGAAAATTTGAAAGTGAATCGTCTATAATAATATAAATTACGTTCAATTGTAGAAATAATTTAAAACAGCATTTATTTATTTTTTATTTTTGCTTTACTTACTTATCCATTCTTTAAATAATGACTGATATTTAATTGATGGTGAAAGTTGTTCAATATTTATGACAGTAGAATCTGATCTTGACAACTCATTACTATGAAGATTGCTAATAGGGTTGACAAATGCCAATCCTGGAGAACTGTAATCTCTTGTAGATAGTACTTCATTTTGAAATTCCTTAAATAGAGGATAAAAATTTAAAATTCCAAAAAGTTGTGGTTTAATTATTAGATTATTCAAACCTGTGATCCTGTAGGTTCCTTTAACGAAATAGCAAATTAAAAGAAAAAAAGACAAAAAAATTAATTTAAAAACATAATATAGATGTCTTGTTTGTTTATATATATTAAATTATTATATGCATTTTAAATCATTAAAAAAATAGGTTTTCAATTATTTTTTAGTTTTAATGTTTTAGTTAGGTGCCTATTTACTTATAGGATAATATTTTAAATTTGAGAACGTAAAAAATTATAATTTTTTATTAAACATTTTATATTTAAAGGTAGCGCCACGTTATAAAGATGTTCATATTATTATGAAAATATCCTATAGCACTGCAACCGAAAACTATTATATAGGAGGTCGATGTTCTCTGTTTGACAATGAAACTTCGTAAATTTAGGTACATTGGTCATGGTTCAGGTTATACAGAAAATATAATACAACATACATGCAACACGCGACTCAAACAATGAAAATCTTGTTGGACCTGATGCTAGAAATATCTCGGCAAAATCTTATTTAATTTTAATTACACGGTATAGGTACATAATAAACCATTAATTGAAATCAAAAACGCGTATTAATGGGAAAATCTAACTCGGGCCGTAAATAAAATTTTTTAAATTAATTAATTTTAATTAAATATTAATCGATAATTAACTTTAAAAGGAAAAAATTCAAAAAAGATTTATAATTTTTATTTACGCCTTAAATTAAAATTTTATGGAGTTTACAAGTATGCTACGATAATTAAAACACTTGATAAAATATTTAAGCCATATATTTTACGGCACTTGTAAGTTGTATTTATACATTGATTGTACTCTGTTGGCACCTATTAATTAGAAATGGTGATTCATTTATTAGAAACAAAGGTAGTCGTTACTACAGTTATTGTATTCAATGGATATCGATAATGTAAAATTATAATAATAAAAAAAAAACACGTCATTAATGGTGTGGAAAATATAAAGGAACCTGAAAGCTGGGTTCGCACAGAGAAAATAAAATAAAAACAAAAAAGTGTCTATGACTTTAAAAATAATTTAGATAGGTAGTTCTGTCAATGATGGAAAACTTGAATATTTGTTTTAGATGTTTACTATTTTGCTATTATTTATGGCATCATAATATTACAGTTATAACTCGTAATAATAAAATAAGATTATAATTAATGTTTGTTAACCAAGATAAAAAATAGATAATTAATACAACAGCTGTTATAAGGGTTAAACTAATATAATAAAAAAAACTTATTCATACAAAAAAGTGTATTACTGAAAAAAATTTCTGTATTAAAAATTAGTGACTAAAATTCGTTCGTAGATAAAAGTATTATTTTAATACTTATGCTAAGTCACAGAAAAAATGATTAATTTAATAGTTTACTAAAATTGTATGGCTACTTAATCGTGTTTCAGGAATTATTACCTTATTATTGATTTATTAAATGTTTAGTGATTGATTTGTTTTTGTGGTCCTAGGCAAATATTTTTTTTTAGTACCTATATTATTTGGACTGAAATATTTATTTATTTTTAGATCAAATATAATATAAAAAAAAATTGCCGGCAATGGCGTAATTTAATGGATATGGTATCAATGAAAATGACCAAGAACATCATTTTATTTTTATAAATACGATTTTAATTGAAATACCCAAAGGTTTTTTAGATAAATAAGAAACTAGTACAAAAAAAAAAGTATATATTTTTAATATGCAAAAAAATTTTGGTAATGAAAAATATACAATAAAAAACTTGGTAATCAATTGATTTCAATAAAAGTATAAACTTCAATTAGAATTAACACGAAGTTTCGATCATTATTTTTATATTTGGACTGGAGAAAAATTAAACGATCATAAGTTTTGTTCTGTAGTAAAATTTAGTGTTTAAGCTAAAAATTGATTTGGACTTAAAATTATTGCACAAGGTACTAATTGAAGTGACATAGAAATTCTATAATTAGTTTTTTGACTAGCACAGATAACCACTTAGCTTGAATTTACAAGGGGTTCCTTAAAAATATTTTGCTTAATATTTTATGGCACCAGGAGTAAAAGTATAATTTTAATAATGATTGATAAAAAATAAATACTTTATACAACCCTCTTTTAATTACTAGGCATACTATTTAACATTACTTTAATCAATACCAATAACATTGGTTTCTAATTTAATGTAGTACTTGTAGTATGAATTATTCTAATTAAGAAGCAATTTTAATCTAAATTAGGTTTATCTAATCATTTTTGAAAATTATAACTCGCTTATAAGCATGTGAACATCTGCAAATTTTTGCAAGGATTATTATTTATTGAATTGTAATGAAATAATTTTAATTGTTTTCGATTAGAACTTATGTAGTTGAGATATCAGAACTTTTAAAATTTCTTTTCTAATATTGATTTTAACTCGGGGCTTGCCCTAATTATTTTCAGCGAATTAAAGAGAACTTAAAAATATATTATTATCCGAGAAAAACTTAATTTTTTTTAACTAATCAAAACTATATAGGCTTATTAAAAAATATTGTCAATACTCAGAATTTAAAATTTTAAAAATAATATTTGAAATGAAAATGTTTAAATTAGTACCTAATCGTAATGCTTATTATTTAGTTTACCTCTTTCAATTTAATACTTTTGCTGGTATAGTATGTTAAAACGTATAACAGTAAATATATTTAAAATATAATAACAAAGTGTTATGAATAAAAATGTAAGAAAATAACAATAGAAAAATTTAACAGACTCAACATACATAATTTAAATATTTATTTAAAATTTTTTTCATCATAGAAAAATAATAATAATGCGATACCAAAAAAGTATTATAGATAAATTAAATTTCATTAGAAACTTTTTACTATTTATTTATACATGTTAACCACATACCATGTGTGCACCACATATTAAACCTATGACATTTAGATTAAACGTAAACACATCTAGTACACTGAACCAATTCCTATTACAGTTTACTGTAGCCATTTAGATATTCAATTTAACTAGTTAATGTCTATTGAAAGAACGTATCAACATAAATAACTTGGGGAACCAACCATAAACCTACATTTATTGAAGTACAATCACTTACAATCAAATATTTGGAAAACCAGGCAATTTATAAAATTATTATTTGGTTATTTAACATAATAGGTATATTACATATTATTGTTGAAAATTATAACATAAATACAATAGGTAAAAGTAGTTCTTCAATAGTTTAGTAAATTTTGCAACAGAATATTGAGGTCTATCTAAATACTGCGAGTATTTAGTTAGTTTGTGAAATAGTTTAAAATGTTAAAACTATAATGTAATCACAACTAAGCCTTAAGAACCGATATGTATTATATATAAAAAAAAAGTTTTCATATGTGAAACATTTAAATTATAATAATAAATATTTTTTAAATATACAAGATTAAATTAAAATAGTCAATACTTTTTTCTAATCATTTTAAACTTATCTTAAAGTTTGAATAATGTAAATTGAATAGGATCAAGAATAAATATTGATATTTTTTTAAGTCTTACAGTAATTATATTATTAAAAAAAAATATTTTTTAAAGTAAAATATTTATAATACAAAAATAAATATACATAGGCATAGGCGTACTGTATGATAAATGTATATATATGATTCTGCATTTGATCCAATACAAATGAGGTGAACATAACTGTAATGGCTATTAGACCATATATATATATATATATATATATATATATATATATATTTTTCTATAGAAATTTCCAATGATATTCAATAACATGAGCTACATTCACTTTAAAAAGTAATCCTCATACAATACCAAAATAATTCAACCACAAAATCACCTACTAAAACATAATATTTACTAGATTGTCTAGACTCTAGATGAATTTAACTATTAGTATAAGGTAATATAATAAATATATAATTTTATTTTAAAATTTGTAATTTACTAATTTATAAACAAGAAAATCATTTACGTGATACAATAATTAACTACAACATTATTAGTAATTAATAATTTATTGGATCATTTTTTTTTCTTAACAGGTTGAATAATATTGCTTGTATTTTATTAATTGTATAAGTAGGTATATTATTATAAATATCAATAAAACAAAATTAAAAAATTGTTTTAAGAATTTTCAAAAACTAAAATAAATAAATATTAATTATTAAGTAAAATATTTTAAGCTGTAAATTAAAGTTATTTATTTATTTTATATGTTAAGGCTATTACATCCTTTTAGAATGTAGGTAACAATAAATATATCTCTCAGTCGGTTATATTTTTCCACTATAGTCTACTTTTAAGTAAAATTTAGTATTTAAAAATTTATAAAATTATAATAGTATGACAAGATATTGTCAATATAATATTACAAGCAGTAGGGTTCTCAAACTTCATTATTAACTTTTCCCTCTTTTATTATACATATTTATGTTAAATTGTATTTTATTCTTAATAAATTATTTATAACTCTAATTTTTTTTTTAAATGTTTACTTTTATATAAAAATGGATAAAATTTACCTTAAAACTGAATCTACTATTTCGACAACAGTCCAAGCATCCAACAAGGAATACAACTATACATATAGTAAAAATGACTGCAACAATAGCTACTTCTAGCCATATATTATAGCTGCTCCATAATGCTGTATTAGAATTTAAATCTGAAAAAGTATAAATATATAATTTGAATTAGTAAACAATTATTTGATATTGTGTGTTAACAGTTAACTACATTTAATTTAAAAAAAAAATGTATATACATATTTTTTGGTATAACCATTCAAATAAAAATAAAGCTTTATATAAATTACGTCATCATGCAACAAATAAATATGTTTATTATACCTACATATTTAAAGCTTAAGAGATATTAAAGACATATTAAAGAAAACAAAAGATAAATATTAATAGTTAATGTATTTATTTTTCAATTTTATAAAATGAAAAATAATTTATTCAATCACCAACCTTGAACTCACATATATTTACTATACAAAATATTAAATAAAGTATGTATTATAATATTTTATGCAGAATATTGAAAAACATAATTATTGTTGTATACAATTAAATCAAATACATTTTGATGAAAGGTTCTCAGAACAAAATGTATAATTTACTTAAAATTAAAAATTGTTATCTATGTAATATTTATGAAAAATTGAATACAAAATAAAAATATTATTCTAGGTTACTAATTTAAACTATTAGTTAATTATTTATAGCTTGATATTTTAATTAGGTATTCAAAAAAGGGACTAAAGGATCCTTTTTTTAATAACATTGAACACTTTTTCAAAATATCTGGAAAATTCAGTACTTTTAGGTTTGCTTATAATATCAATAACTTATTAAAAACACTACAACAAATTTACAAGTTGTTTAAATAATATAATGATATAGGTAGTCATTAAATTATTTTAATTTTATATAAATGTATGTATATAAAATAGGAAACAACAAAAAAAATTAATATATATTTGGTGGGTTAGCTTATAGAATGTATGATCAGTAGAGTTGACTGTTTATTTATTCAGCTGAGATATTAGCAAATAGTAGGTATAATAAAAATGGACAACCAAAATAATTACTCTATGTGTTGGTCATTAGTCATTATATAAATATAAGTCTGGATATAGTTTGAATAACGATTCAATATTTAATTTAAATGGATAATAATAATAATAATAATAATATTGTACTTAGTCATAAAATGTAATATCTAGTTGTAACTCAACTATAGAAAATTGAATAATCTTATATTACGTTGTTACATTAGTACCTAACTGAAATTATTATAATGTGGGAAGGAGAAAAGAGGGTAATGTTAGTTACATAGTGAAGTAATTGTAATTTGTATTTTATATCAATTTTTAACTGATAAGTAACAATATAACTGCTAACTTGGAACTACTTTATTATCATACCTATATATTATAATTTATATAAAAAATATTTTATTTTTGTAAAGTATATTCTTGACTTTCAAGTATATTATCATATGCTTTTTTAATGTTTTAATTTACCAATATTAATATTCAGAAAATAAAAATTGGTTTAAGATTTAAACATGTTTTGATAAACTATAAAATTAGGTATGTTTTATAAAACACAGGATAATAACAATTTTAATTTATTTCATAAATCATAAAAAAACATGTAAATAGAAGATTTAAGCTTTCGTGAAACAGAATAGTTTAAGTTGTTTGATATTTAAAAATTAATTCTAAATTAGACAAGCTGCATATCGCATATGAGTATGAGATGTTTGAATTTGAGTAATATTGAAGTTTAGCTATTATTTCAAACTTGTTTTTAAAAATATAGACATATACAGTTATTTTTAAAAGCACAATTAAATCTTATTTTGGCATTAGATTTGGTAATTACAAATGGCTATCAAGAAAGCTTAGATCATAATATTACCATTTACCAGTGTTGTGTAATAACATAATATACTAGTATTTTACTCATTACTGTAATAGCTACTTTTTTAAATAACACAATGATAATTTTGATAAAAAACGTTTTTGTTATGCAACTATAACTATATTAATAATTTAGAAGTAATTTATCAGTAACTTCATAAAACAAGGTGTTAAATTGAATATTTAAAAATTTAATTCTTATTGAACAATAATTTGTAAGCACGACACTATATATTATGACATAATACTGCCTTGCAATATATTGTTATCAACTACAGTTCTATATGTAATATTTGTTATTGAACTTATAAAAATTAAATTGTATTTAGACTTATAGTCTAAATTTAATGTGTATTTTAAGTAAATAGTATTTAAAAAATTTTTTAAAGATGGTAATGATCGATGAGTAGGTTAAGTTATTAATTGGCATATAGACTAGCTTTAAATTGAGTTTAACACAGGTAGTTGTAGTACCTAATACCATTGATTATAAATACTTATAATATAATAATATTTATAATCAATGCCTATGCAGTAAATTATTAATTTTTAGATATTAGCAAACAAATGTAAATACTAAGTTCTGTCAATAATTTAATTGAAATACTGATATTGTTGATTACAAAATAATAAGTTACTCTGTAAGTTACTTTATATTAGAATTTTTATTAATTAACAATATTTTCATTTTAATATTAAGATGAAAGAGATCAGTGTAACTCTAGTACATCAAGAGACATTTGTACCAAATTAAGACATGTTTAAAAATAATAAAGATAATGGATAATGTTATTGTTACTAAAACTAGTTAAGTACTACTTTTGAATAGGAAAAGTTAAGTGTAATGTATTGCTTTTGTATTGAAGTAATGAACAATTAATTTAGTTATCTTTTTATTTTGCAACTTATAATGCACCTAGTTTAGTTAAATACTTTTAAAATGCAATATACCCACCAACTTTGCAACTAACACCAAATCTAACACTAAAAATTACAAACTTAGTATCAACCTTTGAATACATGATAATTGTAAATTGTAATAGTTGAATTACTTCAAATTATTTTATTTTTTACTACCTACTACTTTAATATTTAATACATATTTTCAAATTTAATATCACAAAAGTCAACAGACTTGTTGATTAAATGAAATTTTAATGCTATTGATATTAAGTTATTCAGATAAATACCTAGGTACTTCTAATACTTACTAATGAAAAATAAATATACTAAGTTGTAGGTAAGATAAACAGTGAAAAAAAAATAATAAACGAGACATCTTAATAGAAGAATCTTATCAAATGATTAAGATAGATGTACACATGATATTAGGACGATAAATGAAATATTTATAGAAAAATGTACAAGCACTTATGATAATTGTGCATATTTTTCAACTTAATAGATTAAAATCTCAAATTATTAATCATTTAAAATTAAATAGGTAAGCACCTAATCCAATATCGTAGCTGTAGATTTAAGTAAGTAAATATGTAGGAAATTTGAATTTCTTTATCATATGGTAATTACTTAAAAACAATTAATCTTTATCTTATTAAATTTAATAAATTAAAACATTTAGGTAGATATTACGTGAGCATAAAACTTGATTTTTATTATCTTAAAGATAAAGCAAAAATATTAAGATTATGTATAAGTAATAAATCATTCAATCAATATTGTCTTGAATTAAATTGAATTGTAAAATAAATGATTTAGTTATAATAAATATTAATACTACCTATTGAAACAATATGAATGTATACCTATGTGTTACAAATAAAGTAACTGTCTAACGTTTTAAATAAGTATGAAAAACAAATTTTTTAAAATTATTTATCCATGTACTCATACAAAATTATAAACAAGATAATACGTGAAAAAATAATCAAATAAATTGAAAAATATGAGGATCTTAAAATTGTATTTACAATTTTTCGCAATAAAACTAGACTGAAAGAGAATTACATAATTTTATTAGACATAGTTTGGTGCGCCAGTAGTTCACCTTTATTGTAGTAAAGTTGTATGTTATCAACTAAAGCTAACTTCTAACATTATGTTTTAAGTTGAATACTAAGAATCCAAATATTTGTAAGATATTAAACATGATTTTATAAAAGTAACTAATACAATAAATGTTGCTATTACCTCCGATTGGATACGACGCTGATGAATCGATCCAGGTCGAAACCAAACACAACCACAGCAACGGGAAAGTGGTATGTTCCATTTTTAGTTTTGGCTCGCATTCAGGGCCTTAGCCATTTCTTTAGTGTTCAGCCACGCCGCACGGACGAAAAACTGCTGTTGTTGAGACGTCAGGACGTACGACACAGAGGTAGCTGCACAAGTCATTTGCCCATCTATGATAGTCGGCCGAACATTATTTTAAGCGCGCACAGCTCAACTATAGAACGGTCTTACGCGGTGCTTCAATCGCCGGAATATTTGACACAAATGACACGATTTCAGTTCGTCCAGAAGGAAAATCTGTTTACATTTTTGGCGCGTACACACGTTTACGGATGGGATGGACTATGCGCGAAATAATCCGAACAAACGACAACGAATACTATTACAATTAAATTGATTGACAATATTTTAGAGAACCGTAAAAATATACTATGGGCAGATACGAAGAAAAAATTAACGGGAAATGACGACGATTACAGTCTAGTGGTACAACAGGGGCCACCGGAAGTGCACGAAGTTTTCCCCGTACGGTGTAGATTCGCAAAAAGAAAACATGACTCACTGTCGTGCGATTGTGACTACTGCGCGGATTGCCGATCAGTCCGGGCGGGGGAAAGGTGTGTTTTACATTGGTTGGAGGGGTGGGAGTGCACCAAACGACGACGAGGACGACTAAGTCGTGATAACAGACTTGCATAGATAAGACGTGATAATTTGTGACCAGAAGATTGTAATCAAAACTGTTGATAACAAAATCCGTTGATAACATTAAAAATCTTAACGTGAAATCAGTTTTATAATAAAAAATTATCGGATATTAATGGCTCACAAGTCACAACTGCAATATTAATTTAAAATTTGAATTTAAATTCTACAATTAAACAACTTAATAATTGTTAAACAATATGTAATTCTTGAATGGAATAAAAACAATGGGTATTGGGTAATAATAATTGTTAAATTCTTTAAACAATCGTATGTATTAAGGGCGTTCTCAGGTATTTCATAATAGCAGTGAGGGGGGTAAGTCTCAATACAATTTAATAAGTCAGAAATTGGAGAAATCACGTCTATACTCATCAGGGTTATTAAGAATTAATAACAATTGAACTATAGTATACCTAGTTACTATACAAACTGTGTGCCATAATATTTAAGGCATTCAATTATTTTAAAGGAAGGTAATTAATAAGGCTAGGGACTTTATACTCTAAAAAACCCTAAAATATTCATATATTTATGCCCTTAAAAATGATCATACATTATCTAAAAATATGCTCTTAAAAGTATTTTATTTTTCATTAAAAAACAAAAATTATAAATTTATTTATTATTAAATAAGGCATTTTTAATTTAGTTTTCATAACAAAAAAACTGTACTTAGTCTAGAATATTGTGCTAATTATATTAACACCAGACAAAAATAGATACGATATCGACAGATGGATTTATATCAACTGACTATATTTGACGTATTTCTTATCGACCGACTTAATGTTTTTCATAATAGGTACACAAATAATTGGGAAAACATACAGTAGATAGATTATTTAATCATTTTAATCTACTTTTTTCAATTTCTAGAAAATTAATATTATAATGCGTTTTACAATAAATGTCCCTTGATATTAACGCGCCTGGTGGCAATTTTTCGTTATGGGTAAATAAAATGCGGAACTGCTGCTGACTATATTTAAAAAAAACATGCTCTTTATTTCTCAGCCTTAAGTGTGGACTTCTAGTATGAGTAAAATTTGCCACCTGGTGCATTAGTATCGAGGGATATTTGTTGTAAAATGCGTATTATATTGTATAGAACGATAAGTATGTTTAAAATATTATTTTCTATGTCATATATTATTTAATTTTTTTTTTAACAAAATATGTGAAATGTATAGGTACTTAAAATACAAATATAATATAATATGCACTAAAAAGGAAATAAAGAGCTGATATGCAAGATATGCAAAATTAAAATGATTGCTTTAAACGTCTAGTGCTATGAAACATATTTCTATATAATTTAGCAATGTAATGAATGATTATTGAAGATCATACAAACTCCTATAAGTCAAGTCCCTAGCCTTAGTTTAAATTAATTAAAAAAAAAAATTACATAATTCATAAAATATTATTATTATTATTATTATATATTATATTATTAAGTCCCTAGTCTTGGTAATAACTAATTAGTAGTAGGTAATTTTTTTAGTTATAATGTATTTTATCGTTAGTATTTTTTAAATTATTTAATTTTTTGATTATCAACATACATTATTAATTTCAAATTTCAAAGCAGAATATTTTTCGAAGAATTATTTTGGCATATAAAAATATAGTTTGAAATGAGTACTTAGTTTATTAGTAAGTTACTATTACATCATATTATATTATTAAAGCATCACTTTACTCCATTCATCTGATTTAAGATACTTAAAATATGTAAGTATATAATTAATTAATATTATTTATTTGAAACTAAATTTTTATTTTTTATAATACATTAAAATGTTTAGATATTATAACACGGTTTAAGTCATAAACATCTTATTTGTACATACCTATTGTATACAAATACAATGTGTTATGTATGTGTGGTGTAATTTAAATTCAATTTACAATTGATTTTGCTGAAAATTTCAGGGATTGTTTTTAGAGATACATATCAGGAAAATGTATACTGCAGTTTAAAGAGTAGATTGAACCCAATTTAATGGGCAACACTGTAAAAACTTTTTTCTGTATTGCTGCCGATTATTGCGGTGTTGGTGAGTTGTGGCCCAGTGCCCCAGTCCCAAAATAACATACAAGTTGTGGCCTGGGTTTATGAAAGATACGTACGAATTATAAAGGGTTTATTAAGGGTACGTATATAAATTTCGGCCCGGGTTCATTAGAGGTACGTATGAATTGCGACCATACAATAATGTATATATATTATATATTTACGTGGCAGTGGGATGTAAGAATATTTGAAACAATTGCTTCATATAAATAGATGGGTTAGTAGTCAAGTCCGGGTGGGTGTATAATTGTACGATCTCGACATAAATATTATGAGCAATATTATATAATATTATATAATTAATATAATATAATATAATAATATGCTAGTATGCTGCCAAGTCACTGTGCCGGCATGCGTGTATTATCGTAGTTATTTTAGTTCTGTTTTATCAAATCTAACAAAAGATAACAAATTTTTAAGTTTAGTTTAAGTATAAATGTATACCACTAATATATTAATTTAAATTTAAAATTTTATTAATAATATAATATAATATAAATTATAATAATAATAATATAACCTTAAATAAATATAATATTATAATGTAAATTTTTTTAGAATAGTAATTTGCGTTAAATTTTTAATTATTTTAAGCTTTAGTAAAACATTATCAATTATAATCATTAAAGACTGTTGTAAGGAATTTCATTGTTTTTATTTATTTATATTCTAAATTTTAAAATGTGTGAAAAAAATTGATTCTCATTGAGGTGGTCCGTGACGTATCGAAAGTTCTCAATGTAGTCTGTAGTAGGAAAAAGGTTGGGAATCACTGATTTATATTATATAAAAATATAACTTCCCATATACATAGCGAATCTTTCATTTATAGTTATGTATATATAACTTAGGTAATGATAATTACTCGGTCGCAACTCACCTGTAGCTAAGATATTGTCGGGTCGCAACTAACCTATACCTAAAATATTACCGGGCCGCAATTCACCGGTCATCAACACCGGAAACGACAAGTCGGGCCACAACTCACCCTCAGCCGATTATTTATGCTGTATAAAATATTATACTAACAATAATAAGTCTTGGATTTTAAAATTGTTCATTTTGCGGGTAAAGATATATTAGTTAAGTATTCATTAAATATTAACTTTACTGATCAGCTACCTATTGACGTTATTTTATTTAACTGAAATACAACAGTCAAAAAGTCTCGTATTCAATCTGCTATAGGAAAATTGCATACTTCGGTTGGATTTGTTAACAAAGTGAAGTACATTAAAACATAAATACTTTAAGTGCCGTATATTATAATATTTTTTTTTCCGTTAATACAGTAAATAGTTTATAAATTATATTAATATCCAAGATTTTTAAAGGACAAATTATTTGTTAGACTTCTTAACAAATTAAAAAAAAAAAAAAAATGTGTGGTGGTATCGGTGGAGCGGGTTGACCTCACCACGATCACGCTGATATAAGATTATAAATATAAAATTTCAAAATTAGCGATGTCGTAAAAAATGATTAACTTTTCACAATAAAATTTACGAATTTACAAAATCAATCAGATTATATAGTATTGTATGATTAGATTTGTGCTATTTGACACCAGTATTAGGTAAATTCCACTGAAAACTCCACTGTTGTAGAAAATTAGATTTCCAAAATACGTATAATGACACTTGAGTTTCCTCGATAATCGCAATCGTATAGCTTAGATAAATTTCGATTAATTTAATTTATTCAAAATTAATTAAAAACTTAGTATTAGGTTTGACCTATGATATAATCAAACTATGAAAAAATCTATTTTAGTTATTATATTTCAACACATAATTATCCATGGTTAAAATTTTATTCATCAGTTTTTTCTGTATCATTGCAGAATTAACGTTTTTGTAAAAAAATTATTATTCACTATTTTTTCACTTTTATATTTTAAAATGCTTAGTTCTAATTAAATATCCAGTTTCTATTTATTTTACTTGATCATTTTTTATAATAAGCTAATTTTAAATTTTACTAAATATAATAGTATGAAAAAATTTATTAATCTGAAAATAAAATTAATAGATAATATCTAAGAATTTTTTGTTTTACTAGAAACTATAGGTAAATAATAGTATAATAAATTAGTTTTTTTCACTTCTAAATATAGCGTGAAATAATAGATTTCTCGAATTTTGATACTAATTATGAATTATTTAAATACTTAAGTACCTAAATTATATTATATTATTTTATATTTATTAAAGTTTTTAAAAACTTGTTGAAAATAATTACACAGCGTTTATAAACTGTTTTTAAGAAGTTTTTATAAATTGTTTATAACTAAATGTCCCCTTAGATAAGTACCAATGTTAAATAAAATTTTAGTTTTATTCAAAAAAATATAGTATATTAAGTAATTGGACTAATATTGCGTACCTATATTATGATAGAATGATTGAAAACATAAGACTTTATAACATAATTAAAAAACCTAAGACATAATGAGTAATAACATAATAATGTTATATATATTGTAATAAATAAAATACAGTTAAAATAGTCCCATGATCAGTATTGTAGCTAAATTGCCTATATAAAGCGCCGTGTTATTGTAATTTTATTATTAAATTCTCCATGCCAATACATATAACGTAATAATATATACTCTTACACCATTGTATTTTATTCCATCTACGGCTTATCCGGTTATTTTCCAATCACCTATTACTGCAAAAATTGAACTGAATATAGTATTGCCAAAATCAATCTTTTATTCTTATAAAAAGTAAAATCAAGAAAAAAAGGATTTTTTTGCAAAACTAGATTACGAATGAATAGATTTTATTTATTTATTGTAATTTGAAAATGAATGATTGTAGATATTTGAATTTCAGTTTTTTTTTATAATAAAACATTCTAATGCTCTGTAAAAAAGCGTAAACATATTAATTTATGTTAGATTATACATAAGATTTCTTCTATAAATTAAAAAATATTAAAAATACTTTGGTTCGATTTTTTTTATTAATGATTTAAATTTAAATAAAAATAAAATTTATAATTATTTTTGTAGTTAAAAATATATAAAAATTTTTAATTTTAATAGCTAAGCTTCAAATATTTAACATAAGCTTATATTGCAATGTCTTCTCAAATTTTTTTCATAGAACAATCTTTTAATTACAAATAGATATTTCAGTTTTGAAAGTACACATTTATAAATAATGAGATGTTTAACAAAAAATAACTTTTTTTGAATGATTTTTATCTTCCCCGTCTAGAATATATCTTTTTAAGCCTTGAAGTTTTAATGATTTAGAGATATAATATTGAAATTAGTTGTATATAGTATCTTTTAAGAAAAATTATATTATTGTAAGGTACCCATAGTCATAAAGTCAACTGCCCTTTCGATTTTTTCTACTACCCAATTTGGGTTTTATTGCCCGTTAAAATAAGTCCTGGTAAAAATATGGAGAAGGAACCTAAATATAAGTACCATAAATAAAAAGAAATTAAATTAGGTCAAAATTGACCACACGAGTCTTACTAAAGGATATTTTATTTCAAAAAATGACTCATCAATGTGTCAATTATATAGCACCTTATTCACTATTAAACACATACTCGAAGAATACAAAAAATATATAATATATAATAAGAGAGGAACTCAACATAAACCATTTAATCAGAACAAACCTAGGTGTACGCTCAAACAACAAAATAAACACAATTAAATTTTTTAAATTAATCAAAATATTAAATCTAATTTCGCTAAAATTTATTGCAATGTACATAAAAATCTAATTATTTAATTTGATATTGTATTTTTCTTTTTTTCAAATGTAATGTACTTATATATATATATATATATTATATATATAAATAAATATAATGCTTATGGCCTGAATACTCGAAGTAAAAATTATATAATTTTAAGAACAATTATAAAAAATAAAAAATTAATACATGTAAGTTATTCATATATATTATATTATTTAACCATGTCATAATATGTGCAAAATATTGGAAGATGCAATTCAACTAAATCTAAATTAGTTATTTTTTACTGTATTTATTAGTTTTATCAGTTTAATGTTTTTAAGCGCTTAGAAATATGCAGAACAATCTATAATTTGTATCCTACCCACATAACTATCATGGTTGAATGTGTTTGCAAGAAATAAGAATACATATTTTTCACAAGCTTCTGTTTTAGACGATATATTTTATGTTACTTTTGCAGCTTTTAATTTATTGTATTATGAGAATATCATACGTAAATGAAAAGTATTATTGTTTATTACATGAGTATATATTTATTGAAATAAAAATAATGAAAGTAAAATTTTTTTTTAAAAACTCTTATTTCTCAAATTTTTATCAATCTACTATATTATCTATTTTTAATAATTATGTTACGTAAATTATATGTAAAATAATATTAGTATTGAGTTTTTGCAAACTATATTTTTCATATATTCCTCATGCCATAAGTACTACTGTTGAGTGTTGGGTAGTTCTTTAAACTCACGTAAATTCAAATAAAAACCACATAAACACCGCATATATGCTTATTGTAAACTAACCTTACAGATTGTATATTTTTCCAAATAAATGTTAAAAAAAAATAAAAATATTTTTCATATATAAAATAACTTTTAATGTTTGCGTATTATACACGATGATTTGAATTATAAATGTACAAAATTGTATCTTATACATTTATCACCTGTATTACGCACTTAAGATCTTACTATTTTATACTTTTTATAGTCTCAGCGGAATGGAAATATTTTTCGTTTGTACGCGTGTGGTCAATTAAATATATTAAATATAATCAATATATTTCATAAAAATAAATTAAATATATTTCCATAAGGATCGCATCTGTGACATTAATTCATACTGCACAGATATAAAATAATATTTAATCTACTCGTAATATAAGACAATTAAAACAATCACGTATTTATGTAATGACTAATGACTTGGAAAATGTAACAGTATTAATGACCCATAAGTTTTACAATAATTGTAAAAACAATTATTGTTGTTTTTAATTGTTTCTTAAATCTTGTATCTATAATATTTTTCATTTACGTGTGAAAAAGATGGATGGGTAATATGTAAACGAGCGTTCTTTGCTAAAAATTTATTTATAGAGACTATATTATAGTTTGTCACTATATTTGATCAGGATTTAATTCAAACTGTGATTTGCAAGTGTTTTTAAGAGGATCAATGTGTCACTAGCATAATATAATTAAAATAAAAAGTTAGCGGAAAATTTATGCATGTATTCAATTAATGTATATGTTTATTTTTAATTCAGCGTAGTATAACTATGTTTCATACTTGGTTTAAGAAGTGGTTAAAATTTAAACGTGTCACGTGAATTCATATTATAACACTCATAGTTCATTGCTTGAAGTTTTTAATTTAACTATACATTTTTGTAATGGTAATTTGTAATCCTTTTGGCTTATATTCGTAGCCATGTACATATATTGGGGTAGATTTAAACCTCTACCATGAGATAATATATTTTGTTGAAAACCTAACTTTCCTTTTTGGTTTTAAAAAGAGAAAAACATTTGTTTTATCTCATCTCGTTGGCAAAAGTTTTCCAAGAAGAAATACTACTAAAATTTGATGTCCGGTGAAACTGTTTCACACACCCCTTTTGTGATTTATTAACCTCACTATCTATGTATAAGTGGTGCTTGTTTTCATAGCGAAAAGTTACCTGTGTATCAACTTGTAGCAAAAATAATGCACACATAAAATGTGTATAGTTGAGTATATTGCTACAATAAAATCGTATAATCACTAAATAAATATTTATCTGCATATGTGTTGTTAATTGTATTATTAGAAGATGTCTATGATTTTGATAGCCAGTAGATTTTAAAAGAGTTTAATTATTTTTGAATATTACAATAATAATAAAAAGGATAAAAAATATTACGAAAAAATAAATGAGGGTAAATAGTTTACTACATCCGTTAACACATATACATCAGTTTATAGTATGTAATAAATAAAAATACATAATTAAAATAAATAAATTAAAAAGTAAAAATCAGAAAACTCGCTCTGCTGTATAGTATGTTTTCAGTGTGATTCTTTATATTAAATAGGTCACTGTCATAGATGTATTAAACTAGATAAATCATTGTATACAATAAAAAACGATTTTAAAAGCTGATAGTTTGTCAGCATATTATTTTAAGGATATTTTACAATAAATGTGTGTTATTAATCATAATTTATTTTATTATAAGCAAAACAGTAAGTTAAATTCATTTTTGATGAAATTATTGTGCATTTAAAAATATCATTATGCGTATAAAATACAATTGAGCTACGAATCATATTTTTAAATTACAATAATTTAACTAAAATCATTATTCTTTATTTAAACATCTAATTTTATCTAACCTCAACAGATATCTTTAAAAAATTATTTATGTATAATTTTTTGATTTTATAGTGTGATGAATTAATTCTGAGAAATCTTTTATTACGTTTAAAAGCTTTTTCGTAGTTATATAAGAAAAATATATAATTTTCAGCTTTATAATTAGCATTCTAAATAAAAAATTAATGAAAACCTCATGCAAATAGTGAATAATATTATTATTATAATATGAATAATTTGGATATAAGTCAAATAATTATTGGAAAATGTATTGTGGCCTAAAAAAAAATATTACAAGCCTAATTAATTTTATTATTTTTGTACAAGATATGTTTAATTTACTCATTGATTTTAAATCTTAGACGTATTTGAGATTTGGTTTGAGTTAAAAAAAATATAATATTATATAAACAAATTTATTTCTAGGAAATAACTGTAATTAGGGAAAATTGAATTATCTGATAACTTCTATGCCTCTGGACGGATATTTGTATCAAAAAAATGTTGATACTTTGTAGTTTGTAATATTGCAGTTATACGTATTCTAATTATTGTTTTATATACAAATTATTTAATATATAATACTGCCTAGCATGTTACCCACAAAATGCCAAATAAATAAATATAAAAATGTAGATTTTTAGTTATTTTCTTTCATGGTGCCGAAAACTTAGGTAAGAGGTTTCAAGAAATAATTTAAAATATAAAAATAATATATACATACTTTTTGTAGTTTAAAAAAATTTATTACAGTTTTGTATAATAGTATTATGAATTAACTGATATTATCGAATAAGATGCACGCACTCGTAAGTTTTTATGTTAATTTGTTGATGTATTTTGATTATTTTTTTTTTAGCTTTAACTTATAAGTAATAATTATAACTGTTTTAGTTAATTGATCTAGTATCAGATAGTTGTTATGAACATTTATATGTTTTAAATTAGTCTCTCATATGTATTACAATAATGGTAATTAGCATTTATTTAATTATTCTGAATTTTATTCACTATAGCTAAATTGTTTATGATTTTCAAATTTAATTATTAATAAAATATTATTATATATACACATTACATATAAATTTTATAATTTATTTCATAATTTCTAATATTAAATAAATATTTTTTTAAGCAAATTTTAATTCTAAATATAATTTTAAAGATAAACGAATCAATAAATTATTATTCACTATGAAATATATGCTTAAATGATGATACATTTTTAGTTATATATACGTACATAATTTATATTAAGTATATGTAAATTAAATGCAATACAATTTTTATATTTCTACTTAACATATAATATTGTACATTTACGATCTAATGTAAAAAAAAACTTAATTGTTTAATTATCAGGAACTCCTTAAATTATTAATATAATTCGATTTAGACTTGAAATTAACAGTAAAAAAAAATAAATAAATAAATATATTCTAAATAAAAATATGACAATAAATTATGGTACACAAAATAAAATAGGTAATGATTTGTTTGATTGGTCAAAAAGGATAACAAATTGTAAAACATATTTACGGAATCTTGTACTTCATGGTAGCTATATGTTTAATGTGATTAAAATTGAATCCAAGCTTACTTGTAGTCATGTAATAATACACCCATGTAAGTCACCATTAAGCTAAAAGCATTCTTTTTAATATCACCCATATTAACATCACGATTCCTATGTAAACAGCACCTTTGAAGATCATATGACAGATATATAAACTAAAGAACAAACATAAAGCAATGATTTTAATTGGAATTGAAATTATTATTTACAAAAAAACTATCATATTATAGATTATATTTATTTAAAACAGTCATTGGGAATAAGTTATCGGTATATAGGTCAAGAATATAATTTTACCCTACTGAAAATTTTAATTTCTATTGCGTTGCACGAAAAAGTTAAAAGTTACAATGTATTCAATGGAATACAATAGTTTAATCATGTTTGATAGATCATGAAAAAAACACGAGTATAGATAGGTATTAGATGGTACAGTTTTATTGTAGTCATACTAAATATATATTATTAAGACATACTTGTGAAGACGTTTCTTTGCCTCCGGTAACTTGTCCAGTCCTTCTTTGAGCAAAAATGTCATTATCCCTTTGTGGTACGTATCCAAGTACTCTTCCCAATGCATTTGTTTGATATCGAATGGAAACAACGTTTTATCGTCTTTGTTTAAGCTGTTCCATAAAACTTGTACGTTTTTATTACAAAAAACCCATTCTCTTGTAGAAAAGTATTCCAGTATATCAGTGAATCTTCCTATTTTTTTGTATTGATCGACCAATCTGAAATCGTATACGGTAATATAATAATTTCGTTAATGCCTAATAACTTTCGATTATTACTTGTGCATATTATGATATGATACGCATACCACATTTGAGTAGAAGAAACTAAATCGACAAACCTGAGTTTATTTCCCGTACAGATAAATACTAAATCCAATAGGAACGCGGGTAGATAATGCAATATTAGCACCGTGATCTTGTGTAAAAACATCGACGCGTTCATTATTAACGTCGGATACCACATAGCTTTGGCCGTGGGCCGGTGTAAGATGTAGTACATCAGGGTCGTTGAAAATATCCTCCAAGTCAATGGGTTTTCGGGTGACGACACGAAATTGTAGATGCGGGGGTCCTCCGTATGTTTTTCGACCAATTCGCTCATCTTGGTATGCCGATGTCTAGAGAAATATGAATGTATTATTTATAAAAGAACAACATAATTTCGTTTATTCGGAAAAAAATATTGTACGTATATTATACGATATAATGATATATTTTAAGCTGTTCGCGAGACGAAAGGCTTATTATTATGTACGAATATAATAATGTTATATTCGTCGCGAAGGACTGTTCTCATGTGATGTACCTGATGCTTGTGTCCCAGGACGCGGCTATTAGGGCATTCACAGTCATATCGGCCGGAACTAAATCCGTGACGGCATTTATGTCACATGGTATAGATTTTATTATTCCTGTCATCACGCCAGTCACGATACCTGTAGGCCCATACAAATTGTCAATCCAACCCGGCAGAGGTTCGTTGGCAGTCGCCGTCACTGCGATTGTGATAGAGGAAAAAAATGTGTTCGTATTAAAATAGATAATAATAATTACTTATTATGTATTCGTATATTAAAAAAAAATGTTGCATTTCCATGTCATTTTTATAAATACCTACCGATTGCTGGACGGACTATCGTGATAGGAAGACCTTTTGCTTCGCGCTTGATCAATTGTTCGGCAGCTGCTTTTGTCATAACGTAAGTGTTTGGCATAGGTCCCAATAGACTAAATTTATAACACAAATAATATTTTAATAGAGTTTTTGGGTTTTTGCAGGTTTAAATTATGTTTAAAAAAAATTTTTAGTACCTATAATAATGATATTGTTATACTTTTGACTCACAATTATGTTATTATATTATAATAATGCGGAAATTCAACGAAATTAAATTAGAAAAATTTACCTATTACATATTTAATATTACTTATCTGTCATGTACAAAACAGCAAAAGGATACAAAATAAATTTAAAAAAAAAAAAATATTAAAATAGTACAATAAGCTAAAATAACTGAATAATCATTATTATAAACTATAAAGTAATACTATTATTATTTAGTAATGGTAAAATTGTTATACTTACAAAGGTTTCATTTTTTCAAGTATATTTGAACTTTTTGTTTTATAAAGATGTATAAGTTTTTCATAGTTATATGGTAGGTTATAAAACTTTTCTTCAATACGTTTATTATGGCAGTTGGAGAAAGCCGTCGAGACATGCAAATACGACTAAAAAAAAAAAAAAAAAAATGTGTTGTATTCGTTATTTTGTTATTTGTAAATATATTTTCGAAGAAAAAGCGATAGTAGGTATATTTTAAAAATAATAAATAATTACCACAAGATCTTCAAGTTTTTGAGCAAGTTTAACTACTTCTCTAGCGCCGATTACGTTTATTCCGATTGCTATATCAAGGCGTTCATCAAATCGAACCGTGGCTGCACTATGAAATATGACATTTACCTCTTTAATTAACGTATTCAGGTCTTCAATAGATAGTCCTAAATCTGCTTGGCTACAGTCACCTCTAAGTGCACTAATTTTTTTTAATCTTGATGCGTCGATATCTTTGAATATCTAGTTTTGTTATTGATATCATGTATTATATACGATTATTTATGAAATAAAAATTTATTCTTATTACGTACCGGCGTATTGAACATATCTTCTAATCTTTCTTGCGCATTTTTTCCCTTTTTGTCCCTTACTAGTAAATATATATGTTTAATCTGAGGACATGATCTAATCAATTTGTTGATGATTAGTTTACCAAGAAAGCCTGTACCTCCGGTGACAAAGACAGATTTATTTTTAAAAAACTCTTGGATACTAGATTGTGTTTCAGTCATTTTTGAAAAAAAATATTTTCAACTAGAAAAAAAAATATCTAATAATAATAATTAAAGTTCTATAAAATAAAATGTCAAGTTTACTGGTTTTAACATTGTGTTTTTTAGCTAAAGGGCTGTTGAAAGTTGATATTTGTACAATTGTGCTGTTAAGATGTAAAAGTTATAGGTATTATAATTAATTTTTACGAGACTCGTAAAATTATGTCATATATAACCATAGATTGAACTTATAAAAAATAAATCATTTTCAAACTAAAAATTCAGTTAATATTTAGAATATTATGCAAATCTTTAAAAAAATGTACAAGCATTTTTTTATGCATATTATTACTATTTCAATGTAAGGAGCTCATTTTGAATGTTAATTAAATATACTTTTAAGTATTTTATTGAAGTAATTCTATATAAAATAAATGCAACTTTCATTATATATTTTATTAATAATTTATTTTTGTTTAATCTTATCAGTGTAAGTTGATCTTGTGTACTTAAGTTCGATAATGCAAATAATGGAATAATTAATATTGATTTGTTTTTTATTTAACATTACATTATTTTTAATATATTGTTTATTGACTGCTAATAACCCTAAATTATACTTCGTTTTCACCTTAATTCAATTATAAAAACACAATACTACAATATTATCTACAAATACTAATATATACTATCATATATATCGTATAAATGTAATTAACTATTTACATAAATTGAAAATAATATAGAAACCTTACATTGTTTTTGTGGTATACCACACCTATCTAAACACGGATCAATTCACTAATTTAGGATATACTAAAAATGTATGATTTTATTATATAAACCAATATGTGTTATAAATTTCGACAAAATTAATTAATGAGATAATGAATCAAACGTTTTAGCAATAACTAAAAATAAAAATTTACAATAAAGAGCCTTTAATAATATGGGCCTAACTCGACCAGTTTTTAATTATTTTACAAAAATAGATAAAATAAATAATATTACTTATAGAAATTTATCATTTATGAGTTTATGACATACATTATTCAAGAATTCATTAATTAACTTTTTTAAATTAAATTTATATATTAAAAATAAAAATATTTTTGAAAGTTAAGCTGCAGTATATGTACTAATTAAAATAAAATAATATTACATTATTATCTCATATTTATATTTTAATGAGAATAATATGCAGTTTACATAGAATAAAACTAATACAATAACAAAAGGGCTTCGTCAGAATAAAGTTGCATTTATAAATATGTTAATTTTAATATTTAATAAAAGTTCTCTTTGGGTATAGAATTAAATTCAACTTCAAAAATTAGTTTAAGTGTAATGAAAGTTAACATGAAGTAAGAAAATTCTTTTATTAAAACTTTTAATGCTATTGTTGAGTGTATAAATGAAGAGAATAATTATTGAATTTAAAAATTCATTACTTTATTATATGGTGATAATTACTCATTCAGGATTTTTTACACATGCTTTATAAGTTTACATATTCTATTATATTAAATGATGGGTGTATTTATACAGGCTTTTATGATAATATTACATGCATAATAACACAATTATTGTAATTTTATTAGATGAGTAAGAATTTATAATCATTATTAAATTCTTTTAGGTTTTAAGGTAATTCTTTAGACTGTATTTGATATTTAATTTATTGCTAAAAATAAAATTGTGTAATAAAAATTGTAAAAGTAATTTTTACAGCTTTCAAATACTTATATCGAATTTATTTATTTATTTTATCTATATAGACGACTGGACAACTAGAAAAGTGTCCTGGAAATTTATGTTCTTACTAAAAAGAAATCATTTTAAAAATAATATTGTATTTTAGATACTAGTAAATCGTATATGCTGCTGGTACGTATATCTGTGTTTTAATATGAGTACATTCTCTCATGCCGACACCACAACAATATTATGAGCATTGCTGCTTATTTATAATAAAACTTCAAAATGGCAGTGGCGGTGTTGTATGTTCATATTTCAACAGAATTGACAAACTTTGTTCATAACACGTCTTGTATAACTTACATACCTACCTACACATAGTATTGTAATAGTAGAAAATATACGGTTCAACAATAGTATTCTTATTATACCCCGGTCATATTAAAAAAAATCAGAACAATTCTCTCAACAAAAATCAGTTACGCATAAAATAAAGGTAATTATAATGAAATAAATATACAAATGTAGAAAGCATACATGTAAGTGTTTTAATGAAGGTGTGCACTTAATTAATTGTCCTTTATATATGTATACTCATCTACCATCTGGATATGAATAACTCAATAACTTTTCGTCTGTATACGTGAAGAATGTGAAGATCTCTTTGAGCGAAAGGCGGAGCCAAAACGAATGGACTGACATTAAAAGCAAAAGTTATTTGCTACTATATCTTTTACAACAAAACAGATAGCTAAAACAGATAGTAGCTAAGAAACTCTATCCCATAGGTTTAATCGATTCATTTTAAGTTGAGGTTGCGACTAATAGCAACGGATTACTCTTAGATACTTATCAAACTGTCTCCTTCCCTCTCTTACAAATAGCAATTCATGAGTAAAGCCTATCGTAATTCTTATCTATAGCAAAAGACAATTATTGCGTGTCATCAATAACACGAACAAAAATAAATATAATTTGGTAAGTTAAACAGCCGTATGTCATTTTTTCTTGAAGTTAAACTACTGTATTTTTTAGATTTTCCACTCGAGAAAGTTTTATAGCTATATTTCGTTTAGATGATTTTACCGTTTCAAATATTTTCTCTTGTCCTCGATGAGTCATATAGTTTATCCGAATGGATTGCAGTTCAAAGAACCTACTAGGTTTAGAATATTAATACATCCTGAATAAAAACATAATAATATATCACGTGATTCATAGTCACTTTATTTAAAGTAACCTATCAGATTACAGATTAAATTTACTCATATGACTGTATAATAAAAAAATAATTAAATTTCGATGAGTATTTGATCTATAGATTATAAATCTATACATAAATGACTGTTATACATTTTTATATATTTAATGATTTATTTATATTTCATAATATTTATGGTGTTTAAATAAATATTTATCTAATGATTTTTTTTACTGATGTCATCAAAATGGTTTTATATTACTAAAACTTAAATCTAAAAACAAGTTAAAAAAAAAAAATAACTAAAAAGGAAGTTTATTTGATAAAATATATTAAAATTATTATGAAATACATTTGTAATTATTCTTAAGTAATATTTTATTTGTTTAAATTTATTAAAGGTCAATAATTTTAAAACATGTTTTTATGTATTGTGTTAATAATGTACACCACATTAACATAAATTATACAATACTAAATTAATTAATAAAAATGAACGTTAATTTTTAAATATTATATTCATTTAAAAATATACCACTGAATATTTAAATTATCGAATAAATTGTGATAAGTTGAAACATATTGAGATTCGTAAAAAAGTAATATAAAATATCAACTTTTGATTTAATCCTTTAGTTGCTAAATACATTTTTTTATTATTATTTGAGTATTAATAAAACACCGGAAACCCTGCTTTCAACAACACTTAACCAAACATATCGTATAATAAATATAATAAAATCACTCTTACTCTATACCGAAATTGTCCGGGACTGTCTTGACGTTCTTCAGAAATATGAAACTTAAATTCGCGTATTAAAAATTAAAATTAATCATCACTCACGGAAAAAAACAAAATTGTCGAACACAGTCCTATTCACTATAATCGAGAGACTACTGTGCAAAGGTAAATTGATCGATATTGTGCTAACCGAGCGGCAACGATGGGTGAATTGGTCAGAAGAGGTGTATGCTTTTTTACACGTTATCAGACTCTGACGGTGTTCAGTGCTCACACTCGAACTTGGTTATTGGAGATGGTACGAACCGTTATGTATACTGACACACAATATCCGACCCCTTCTCCCTAAACAATCGTACATACGCAACGAACATTATAATGATAATAATAATATAATATATAATATGACACGGTGATCTGGAATAAATTGTTGGGAACAGTTTTGAATTACACGTGTTCTGTAATAACGTAAAATCGGTCTGGAATTTTTTTCATCATGTACACATAAAATTATGAACGCATACTGTTATTTGTCAACCGGATTAGACGCACTCTGGGGACGAAAAAAATAACGATATTTAACTGTACAGGCGTTAACCACTCGGAATTAGGTTTTTCTGGTTTAGTTTCGCCAATATTGGACCTATATACTATTAAAAACTGTTATGACAAGAAAAAAACGTAATAATAACCGTAATTTGAACTTTTGATATTTAAATCACTTACTCGATGTAAATGAGAAAATAACAAGTTTAATAAACAATCGGTCGCAATTTCACTCTTAACGTTTCAGGCGCATCGTCGTATATACGTACTGTATACAGTATACTTATGGTTATATACCTACCTAGTAAGCACGTGGTCGGTTCGACGTGAAATATTGTAGACGGTATAAATAGGTACGCATAATATAATAATATAAGCAGGACGAAAAAGCAAATCTAACATGCGTGCCGATAGACGATATTCCAAGCTGAGGAAAACGCGGACCGAGGATGATATAACTGTATCTAGATATTTTTTATTATTTTACCATTGCTGGTGATACAATTATATTATATTTGTTATCGGGCGGGCGTTTGCGGTGTTTCGGAAATGTATCGAAATGTAACGTCACACTCGTACGCCACGAGAGCCTCGGTAATAATAATATATACAACGGTGACCGGTCGACGGTCGTCGTTTGTGTGTTATGCCCCACTTTATGAGAAAAGTGGTTCCGTGTACCCGTGTACGACGGCTACCGACAGACCTACTTTTTTTTTCCTAGACAGTCGCGATGGCTCATTGTTAAGGACGTTGAGGTCACGCAACGCGTAAACACACCTCGTGCTCCGGTGCATTTAGTAAACGAAATGTTTTTTGTTACACGCATCACAGTTCGCGTTGTATTTACGATGAGACTGAATTTGTTTTGGAACGGTTTCGACTACAACTATCCAGCCTGCATTCCGCAAGCAAACCTAGTACTAATTATTATGGTTATTATGCATGCCTAGTCGAAACGATGCTTATAATATTATTACCGATACCTACTACAATATGTAGTGCTGCGGGTATATAGGTATATTTTATTTATATAATATATATAACTGACTTGCATTCAAGTAAATATGGTACATAATATATATGACCTAATATAATATATAGGATAAAAAATATAATAAAACAACAAACAAAAGTTTAAGAATTATCTTAAAATTGGGTTTATATATTAAAGAAAAAAAGGTATTTATTTGCTAATTTTATTATCCAATTAATAGATTAATTGGATATATAATTGGTTAAGCAAGGATGAATATAAAAAGAAGTCTTATAGAAAGTAAGATGTAAAAGCACTTTAAAATAAAGAGAAGTGGGAGAATCAATATTGAAAGAGATGAAATTTGTGGGAAAGGCAATGTTATAAAAGTTACGACGGTCAGCTAAAGAAAATAATTTGAGTTTAGTTAAAAGACGGTGGAACAGCCATGAGGTGGGCAAGAAATTTTTTAAGTGTACGACTTACATGATTCCGGTTTGACTAAATTTTGTGAGCCATTGGTGCGAACTATCAGGGGAACTCTTGAAATTAATATTATATTTATGAACGTTATTTATGCCACATGGGCGTACACCACTACTTGACGGCATACAGTTAAAATGCACTTTCTAAAATCTTTAAATCGCTCTGAAGCATAGACTTTCGCATTAATTTCAAAATATTTCCTAAAATAATATAAAAAATATATAATTGATAAATAATTTTAGACATTAAGTAATAAAAAATCATTTGTGTCATACATGTCTATTTTGAATATTTATATGATAAAATGGTTATGATATTAATTTTGAATCACTTTGTTTAGTAGGATAAACATATTAATACATCACAAAATCATATTATTTTATTACTAATCAATACATAAATTATGATATTACGTATTTTTTTTTCTGCTGCGAAGAAGGGGCATTTTGGGAATGCTTAGTATCTCTAGTTTAAAAATTAGCAATCTAGTTTTATTTATTATTTATTAATTCATATTAATACATTAATAATAATTAATATTACATAATATTATAAAGTGTAGAATTAATATTAAAAATATTTAATAATTTGATGATGGTAAGTGGAGGCCCCAATGTTACTCATTTTGTATCAATAACTTATGAGATAATCTAAAAAAATAATGGACTTCAAAACTTACATTTTTTTTTATTGAAACTCCACCTTTGATTTAACTTCAAAATATTATTTGATAATTTTAATCATTCTAGTTAATCATCGTGTATTTTATAATATATAGTTTTGTTTATTGTATTTTAAGTCAAAACAATCAACAACTAAAGTATGAATAATATGGACATATAACACTAAAAGTTAAATATTTAAATAACGGAAAAATACAAATTTTACATATTTGAATATTGTTCTTGAAATAATAATTATTCTTTGTTAATTAATGTCTTATTAAGTGATAATTATTTTCTTATGCACGTTTTATTATTTTTTTTTTTTTTATTTATCATTGTAGCCTGCGTTGGCAAAATAAACATGAGCTAAAGAATTTAAACCAGCATTCCGAAAAAAAAAAACGTATATCAAATGAAAACACTATACATTGTTGTCGCAAGTTGCATAAACACTAAATATACACGTAAACCCTCATCTATGTTATGTAAACTAAATAGACAAACAAGGAGGTTTTATTGGCCTTCTAGAACTACGATATTATTTTTATATTTTTGTATAGTATAATAATGTGTTTTAATGTTCTTTATTTCATCTAATTACACGAAGAGTAATATTTAAAATCCCGTTGGGTTATCTAGTTATGATATTTTATGTTTTAGTAGGTATAGTTCTTTATTTATGCTATTATTATGTATAAGACTAATCAAAAAAATTATCTGTATAATATTGTAGAATATGAAATGTTTAATTTAAGCGTTGATTCATTTATTTTCAATACCTATTTACGTATAGTTTAAATGATATCGATTGTTTGGTACACATAAATCACATAACTGTAAATAAGTACCCCTTGTTGTCAGATTAAAAAAAAAATTCTCGTCGTCAAATCACGGACAATGACCCGATTGTCGAATTTTAAAATACGTCAATTAACTCGACTATCTACAGCGAACTCGCAGCGCGTTGCGGCTAATCACACGAAAAGTTAATTTGCTACGATGTTTCGTGCTCACGACAGATTACTATATATATATATATATATATATATATAATTATATCACTATTATTATCATGACAAATCGATGTGACGTTCTCGAGCGTCACACGGCGTCATATTATTATCTCTGTTTGCAGCTAGTGTGTAAACGTGACGCGTGCTTACCGCATGAATTAACCTTCCGCAACGTTAATACTTGTTGGAACCACTCTGGGTCAATATCAGAGTTAATTGACTTGTTATCGATTTTAAGACGAAAACTTCATCGGCAACGTTTTATAATCGTAAACCATGGATTCCATTGAATTTCTGTACCGTTCGGTGTTTTAATCATGTAACAAGCCGAACGGTATTATGCTGATGATATCCAGTGCTCTTTTGGAGTATCGCTAATTTAGATTGAGAAGTTATTGATCATCGGTAATTATACATGCGTTTAGAGAATATTTAAATAATACAATTATTATTTTTTGTTCACAATAGGTTATTTAAGCATTGAATATCTGTTCGTTAGTTCGTTCGGAAGAGGCCTTTGATTTTTAATAACGTGGTTTTTCCGATAATTAGATTTTATATTGATATAATATACTACCATAGACACCGGTACAGCGCTATTATTAATATAGTCACATCGATAAAAAGTGTCTTCGAAAGTTTATAGAATGATCTACCGGATCTTCGTATGATTTATGTATACGGGTTTTGACCGTAGATCGTTAATCGAAATATTATGACATACAATATTAAATTTTCCAGGAAGTGTTCATTATTGTGTACCCGAAAATAATATAATTGTATATTTTATATTTTTGATTTGAATACGATGGTTTTAAAATGCACATCATAAATTATTTTGTCATTTATAATTAAATCCTTTATAGAATTAAAAGCAAGAAAATATTTGATAAAATAAACTAATATTTTTTCATTTTTTTTTTTATACAAAACTTTATTTGTAAAGCGAATATTTTTTATATTAAACTATTTTTATTAAAAATATATTAACTTGATAACTATATTTTTTAACAATATAATATCTTTGACCACATGGTTTAATCAGAAAATAATATTTTCATGTATTTTTTTTTTTTTTGCAGGATAACACGCGATAAAAGTTTAGTTGTATAGTAACAAATAACAATTTACTGTTGAGTATAATTTATTATAATTCATATTTAGGCAATAGTTTGTTAAATATATTTTGTAGCTATATAATATTTGCACTCATGATCTATATCTATTTTGCGATTGTATCAGTATACACGGTTCGTTCATGTATGTTGTGTACACTATTGAACAAATTTATTGTTACAAATATTGAAACAATTACATTTTTCAGTATATTATTAATATTAAGTTTGATTTTCATCGAGATCCTCAATCCCTATGATAGCTTTTTGAAGATTTTAAGTAGATAAAAAAAAAAAATATATATATATTGGTTTTCAGTTAAATGATTTTTTTTAAAGGTATTATTTAGAAAGAAAAAAGTTGTCAAAAATTAAATGTAAAGAATAATTTAAGTTGAAAATGCAATATAATATTATATTGTTAGCAGTTTCATTTGGCGAAATCGTTCTTTCAGTAAAAAGTTAGAGATGTTGTGTCAACAATGTGTTTTTGATTTTTTCAAAGTATATTAATACTTTTTTTATTACTTAGTCTTTTAACAATACATTTTTTATTGATAACAGTTTTCATCTAGGGAATAAAATTTTAAAAAAACAATATTTTTATTTCATTTCCTTATATCGGCTTCCAATTTTGGGGTAACGCAAAAAAATCGAATCTAAATAAAATCCAAATTATACAAAATAAAAGCCTACAAATCATAGCTAATGCTCCAATTAAATTACTATTCTATCTTTTTATATGGATTTAAAAATTAAAACCATCCATGAAGAAGCCATTATTTATTTCAAAAGATAACATGTCAGACTCTACTCACATCTAAAATCCCTTAGATACCTAGTGATCTACAAGATGACTAAAAAGAAAATAGTGCAGAGATCTGCTTAAAAAAAAAAAAATAATAAATAAATAATCAACAGGTAATGTCATCACTGGGTGGCTTCTTCCTTCATATTTTTTTTTCATATTTTTCATTCTATAGCAAATATTATTCTAGTCCCTAGGGCACAGATTGTATAAACGTCAACAATAATACTAAAACAAAAAAACTTCCTCATATAGTGATATAGCGTGTAGTATCGTATATTATGTATTGTAAATTATAATTTATAACTATATTTCATTATACTTAAATTATTGACTGCTAGTTAAATAAAGAAAACTCTATAATATTTCGAAATGTCATATCGTTTTGGTATCATAGTATTACTATTATTCATTTTTGTATTATTTCAAAATGTTCAATAATGTTTTTACGGTAAGTTATATTTCTGAAATATATTTTTTGTTTATATTTAATAAACATATTAATAAGATAATGATAAAATGTGATTTTTACTTTATGTTTCAATTGTGATTAAAGTAGTGATTGTACGTGTAACATACTTTATACATTTATTTTTTATTTTTACATTTATGTAATATTGTTATTATAAAGTACGAATAAAAAATGATTAATAAAATACTAAATAATGCTTCCAATATTGAGAAATAGTTATGTATTAGAATTTGTGTTCTTAAACCTGTTTATAATGATGTATTTATCTTTTTATTTATTTTATAAAACATCCTTAGTATGTTAAGAAAAAAATAATTATGTATTTCATTATTTTTTACTTAAAAAATGAGTACTCAAACTTACGTATAAAATATTAATTGAAAACCATTATGGTTTAGCAGAATATTAACAAAAACAGTTTTTTATTATGATAATCATAATTTATCGATTGTATCTAAAATTTATGTCCGAAATTTAATACTTTATTTATTAGATCAAAATCAACTTTGAACAATCATTATAGTTGTAGCACTCAACAGAAAGCTCCTATGACGTAGGCTTTAATGTCTACTTGTGCTTTATAAGAAAATAGATTAATGAAACAGCTGGTTATAAAAAATTATTTTTCAATAAAACATACAATAATTACATAGGTCTTTAATATATTTTTTATTATTATTATAAAATAAAAATTCCTAATTTGTAGATAATACACAATAATAAGTTTGTGACTATTTAAACAAGATGATTATATACATAAATATATACAAAAAAGTGTGTATATAACCGATTCACTTAAATATTAACTAATACTATACGCTTTAATATCTAAAATCAGTTGATAGAATTGTTTAATATGCAAAATCAATACTTACTCAAAGTGGTTGATTGAAAAAGAGTATTTCTTGTTTTAAATATACACGCACCACCAAAAATGATAAATCAGCGTAGTAGATTCATATTTCTATGAGCAACATTTAATAGTTTTTTAATTCATTTTACAATAACCAAAGTGGATGCTAAAATTAACACATTGTTCCGAACTCACTTATAATAATATAATATCAAAACAACTATGAATAACATTTCGGCTACCTATTTAAATAGCTAAATTCAGTCAGGTAATATTTGTGTAAACATAATGTTATAACTTGTTGTTAACATTAAAACTCATGTAGTAATATTATAAACACTTAATTTATTTTACCCATGAATAACATATTATAACAAAGTATAACTTTGTAATAGCTATATTATCATATATTCATGCATACGAATAGTAAATATGACAATTTTATGATAACTTGTAAAAATGGCTTTTGATTTTTTACGGAATATAAAAATATAAAACATTCCTAGCGTAGATAAAATACCATCGTCTTAGCTAATTATTAGCCACTAATTTGTTTTATTAAATGCTACACTTCAACGTTTTCATTTAGGTTTTAATGTGTATGGACTATTGCAGTGTGGTAGCCAAGTGAAACGCGAGTGATAGTAAATTATTATTAGAACTAGCTTAAACTTATTTTTGAACACTCACGAATTTATTCTAGCGAATATCACAAACACAATATACCCACCCAGTCATGATGGATAATTGCGAACCTGTAAAACGTAAGCACTAAAATCATTTACTTTTATTTCTTAAGTATATGATGCCTAATTATAATGTGATGGTAATTTATCAAATCAATAATAACTAGTAATATTGATGTTCCTTTTAAATTTACCATACAAGTTTTTTTAAACTAAAATACTTAAATAGTTGTATTTATTAGAACCCATTAGAAAACATTTATTATAAGACAGTACTACAGTTTAAAATGTAAAATATTTACAAATTTTACACGTAGATACGTACTAGTATGCAAGTGAAAGAAAACTTATAACCTAGTAAATAATGTTATTTTAATATGTGGCATTTTAGTATTCTCAGTAAAAGAAAATCATAAGCTCTTATTTAATGCAGAAATCGCATGCCTCAAATGTCACGATACATTATAGAATTCAAAAATTGATTGCAATTGTTAATAAGCAAAGTGTAGTTAAAATTGTACTTCTTACATTTTATCAATATTCTTCAAAATTATTCTGTATTGCTTTTTTCACGAAAAATATAAAACTTAGATAATTGAAAAATTATTTCTTCAAAATATTATATTGATTGACTTTTTAAATAATGTAGTCTTTATAATGAAACTACTGAAGCCGCTTTATTTTAAAACAAAAATGTGTATTCAAGGAAAATAAGCAGAAAAACATCATTAGAACTAATATATTATGAATTTAAAGTTACGATTCTGAAATTGTATAGGTTTTATTTTTTTTAATTCTGAAGAGGTACCTACAACTCTTAATATCTCTAAAAACTTTTTACACCATAATTGTGTTTTTATATAATAAGCTTGAAAGTTATTGAAATACTAATATTTAAATTCAAAGTTAATATAGGTTATGATTGGGTAGAGTAAAGAGAATATAGTTTGAGATTTTATAAATATTATTAGTTCACTTAATATGCTAGCAAAGCTGACATTCGAATAGCAAAACTGTACTTAATAATAATACTGGCATAAAATAATTTATATATGAAAGTATTGTATCAGAGTTAATACATTTTTTGTTTATATTATTTTTAGAAAAATGAATCTAAATTAGTTAATTTCTTACCAATAAAAAATACATTTAAATTAAAATGTTGTTGTATGGTTTTATAAATTATTTGGATACAAAAATTAAATACGTCCCTTAATTATATCTAATTATATTAATATTGCTTTTGAATAGTAGTTGAAATAATGCAAGTAGTATTTGCGTAGATATTAAAATAAAAATTGTATACATTTTTTTTTAATTTTTATAAGATATTTACAGTCTATTATTAATTAGAATAATAAGCAAATGAGAGGTGAGTAAATTATATGTGAATCTTTTGAGGGAAGAAGCCACCCATTAGTGACACTACCTGTTTTTAGTTTAATTATTATTTAAGTGTATATATATATTTTTATTATTTTTTTTTCTTAGTATAAATTAAAATGGAAAAATGGGAAAGTAGAAAATTGACGCTCCGGTGTACATTGTCATTGAGTAGGTCACTGTAATGAATGTGTTAAATTTGAATTCAATGATAAAGAATTACATACGAAAAAGGGTCCTAAGCGAAAACAGCTAATTTTTTATAAAAAATTATTCCTATTACTATTACTAATACTATTTATAGTAATACATGGTATGAATTATATTTAGAAGGCAATAGCATAAATATTAAACTGAATTCTTTAAAAATATTATTCTGTATATAAAATATAACAATATACCTACTCAAAAGTTTAAAATTTTCATTTTTGAATTACTAATAAATTACTAAAATCGTTAATCTTTGTTTAAAGATAACCATACAAATTTGAATTTAAAATGTATATAAAATAAATCAAGTTATAATAGGTTTAAATTTATACGTAACTTTTTATTCAACTTTAAAATATAAAATATATACTTACATATTTTAAGAATTTAATACAAAAATTATTTGATTCAGTTTTGAAGTATCTCGTCTATGTTAAATTGTCAATAAAGAGTAAGAACAGTAGAAATTTTTGGATTTCAATTTGAAAAATAAATATAACTATTTAAATAAAATAAAAACGTATTATTTTAATTTTAAAACCAATAAATTCCTATTTTTTTTTTTTTTTTTTTTTTTTTTGATAAAAGAAAAATTTAATAATAAACTATTTAACTTAAAAATAGTAATCATTTTGTAATGAATATAATGAATAAAAAAAAAATTTTTATTATTTAAAAAAAAGAATACGTTGTAATTTAATATTGAATTTGTTATTATTTTTATACAATATATCTAAATTATAAAATCTTTTTTTAAAGATAACATTATTAAAATAGCAATAAAATAAAATAAACACGAATGTTTAATTATTGCAACATACAATTATTGTTATCATGTTAATTTCAAAAAGTTGATGTCATGACTTTGAATTATAAAAACACCATGTGAGGATTATTAAATTAACAAACAAATAATGAGTAAACAAATTAACAAGTAGTATATTTCTAATACAATATGAAGCTGCAACTTATAGATACATACATTTAGTTTATTTACAACGTTGAGAACATTTTTGATTTAAAATTATACTAATAATATTTGATTAATTTCCATATCAAATAATATTAAAAAAACATTCCAATATATTAAAACATATTGAAAAAGTGGTACATTTGTAGAAATATTTTTTAATAATTTAAAAATATAACTGTTAGTAATATTATAGAGACATAGAGTAGTCATAATTTTCAATATTTTTTATTATCCCAATTAAATTGATATAATTAAAAAAAAAAAAATAAATAAATAAATTCAGAACATGATTAAACCTGTATTAATTACCTAGTAAATACTACAATACAAACTATATTATTTTATTATATACTACATTAAAGTATATTTTTATCTTAATTTTTTAAACAATAAATAAATAGGATAGGTGTAGATATATTATAGATACGAGAAAGTGGTCTAGAAAATTTTGTTTAAGTTTGGCTGTAAAAAGATTCAAAGAAAAAAAAAATCGATTTCTTTTCTTAACTTTCTTAATTAAATTATATTTTTAAAACAAAAGTAAATTACAAACTGATCGAGTTCGAAATCGCTTAAAGAAAATTGCACTTTAAAATCATGAGAAATGTTTCATAATATAAATTGTGTTCAAAACTTAATGTATCAATACCAAGATTTTTTTAGACTAGCCAATTTAATTTTGCTAACACACTGTGTAACTAGAAAATGTATTTTGGAAGTTGTGTCTCAAAATTCTTTTTTTTTAATAATTTTTTTTTTTTTTTTGATAGGGTATTCTTTTTATGTTTTTGCAAACAGTGATCTCTAGCCCTCGAAGCGTTTTGTTACATGCTGAAGGGTATAACAGTTTTCAGTTGATGGAGATATACTTGGGGTGGATTACGTAAGTTCAGACCTTAAACTTTGTAGATCAGCTGTGACGTGACTTTGAAAATTCATAGTTTTAGATACTCATATTATATAGATGCTTATTGAACTATCGTATTTAACTTTAAAGAAATCGTATGGTTTTGAAATTCAAAAAGTTTCTGTATCCTTCAAAGATAAATACCTAATAAATTTTCAATAAAATATGATACGTATATGTATATTATTCTTTGATTTTGAATTGTTTTAAAATTGAATTCAGACTTTAGGTATTTTATCCAATTATTATATGAATTTATTATATCCTGATCAAGCATTTTAAATATGATTTTATTCAAATAGGTAGTTCTTTTAATAAGAAGTGTTCAAGTGTATAGTGTTTCCAACTACAAAATTCGATTGTAATAGTTATTACTTATTATATACATAATAATATATTGAATACAATTCCATACTTTCTTTTTAAAATGTAACCATTTAGATGATCGGATTATGTATATATATATATAAACACAGAAATGATAAGTAATTAATATAATTGAAAAGAGGTATTATTTTCAAATACCTCGAAAGATACTCTTATTTTCATATTCTGCTAGGATTAGAAATTTTTTTATACCAAAGTATGTGCACGGAGTACGTAGTATATATATTTTCATAACTTGTGGGCTATGGGGCAGACATTTTTTTCAGATGGCGTATAACCAAAGTGTAAAAAAAATTTTTAAATGAATGAAAAATATATCATAGCTTTGGCTGGTATTTATAAATTATAACATGATTATGTTGCAAGAAAAATAAAATTATATTCTTTTCAATAAACTCATGTTTATAAAAATATATTTTTATTTTTCGACATAAAAGTAAAAAATTGGAAAACCTATTTTGTCTAATTAGAAGTTATTATAGTAAGAATATTAATCATAAATATTTTAAGACAATGGTATGGGTATGAACATTTATGTTTTTTGGGAGGACATTTAATTAGCTGCATATCCTCAGAGTTCAGACTAAAGTCTGTGCATGCTTTTTGTTTTACACATATGTACCTCAAGTTGATCATAATGTAGGCAATTTTTTAGAGTATTAAGTTTCTACTAAACATATTTAAGACTATGTATAATTTATACATTCAATTCAGTTAATCATTTAAGGAAACTGATAATTTATTTATTTTTTTTTAGTTTTTAATGTGTTTTTATCTAATCGGATTACATATAAAAAGCAAAAAATACATATAATTTGTATACGTGATAATTAAAAATAAATATACTGTTGATAACAATGAAAACAATTGAACATTAAAAACTAGAATTAATTGTTAAATTTATTTCAATATTTCGTGAGTAATATAATTTATTGTATACATATTTAAGCACCACTTAGACTCAAATAGTTTACTGAAGAAATTATTTTTCGTCAATTAAAATTTATTAATAACACAATAATAGATTTAGTAAAATTTATTTTCTATTATACTTAATGATAAAAAATACTAATAAAAATGTAGAAACTGTAAAAAATAACGAATTTTAATATTTGCTGTTATTAATGAATAGAGTAGTTAATTGTATACAAATCATAAATGTAATCATCATCGGAAAACTATATTTTTTTTTATCTAAGAGATTTCAAAAATAAGAAAAGTAATAATTTTTTTACGATCTATATAACGTCATAAAACTATAAAATTATAAAATTATATCGATCTTGATTTTTAGCTAACGTTTTGATTTGATAAAAGATATGTGTGCTTTTGATTAAGTAATCTGATTTTGTATCTGCACTCCATAATCAACTGAAGTAAGAACTAAAATATGTACAAGAGTTATTACTTGTTTAGGAACTTGTGATATTAAATATTGTATTTCCTTTTATTTTCAGATTTTTTTGGTCAATTTGGTTATTTTCATTGCCGAGGTTCATCACTTCCAGATTATTTAACAGTACATCTAGGTTTATCAATCAAAAAACATAATATGTGTTCGTGGTTTCGTTGCAACGGAAATCACGTACCTTATGCTTAAGGTTTCAAAGGAAAACTGAGAATGAAATTTATTTCAATAATTGTTCTTCAGGATTTTTATATGGTATTGTTTTAGAATACATATGTGATAATTCAATTATATACATAATGTTATAAAAGTGTACAATATCTACACATATTATTATGGGAGTTGAAATGGAGGTCAACTTTTCGGAAAAATAAACATTTACTTATGGTATGATTTCGTATACATAATATACAATTATATTTATTTATTATAAATATAGAACCTTGTCTTAAGATAATTGTATTTTAATCACACCAGTGGTGCCTACGTATGAAAAAAAAAGGGTACAAAAAAAAAAAGTATTGCGTGCGCACATTTTACAAAACGTATATTATTATGTATAACGCACGTTTCATAGTTATGTAAATAATATCACGCGAGCGCGTGTGTGTGTCTTAGCGCATACCACGTGTGCAGTATTGTTATCTCGAACTGGCGGTGATCTATACAAGCCGTTTGCTCTTGTCCTCATTACTCTCTTTGATCTGCAATTACTTAACTTCTCCCCCCCCCCCCACACACACACACAAACACACATATAAACAAACATACTATAGTGCCTCTGATAAAAAAACAAAAAATAAAATAAAAAATCCATCGATTTATATACATCAATAGACGACGACGATGACGACATCATCGTTGTTAATAATAATGACGAAAATAATAAAAATAATATCGATATAATTTTATAATATATTACGAGCGCAAAGTCGTCGAGATCAAGGGCTGAGTCCCGACTCTCTTCTCGATATTTATGTCACTGCTATTACGAGCATGGCTGCTACGGCGATCAGTGCGTAGCCCATATTCAGTAGCGGATTCGTGTTATTAGTTTGTTTGGACGATCCATTGTCGGACAACACGCTACTGGCCAGCACTATAGCCGCTCCGCTTTTGGCACCACCTGTCGCTACCGTTCTGGTCACGGCGTTTGTGTCCACCGAGCAGCCCTGGAGTCGGAAAAAAATATAAAATTAAAACATAAACAACGAAACGTATCTAGACCATTTGTGCTAAAAACAATTTTTTTTTGTTTTTGAATACGTAACGCTTTTTTGTAAAACTTTCATATTCATTTTTTTTTTTTTTTGAAATTTTCCTTTCCCATAATTATCGCATAACACACCATGCTTCATTAACGTTTTATATAAACATCGAGTTGGTTGGCAAACCAAAAACACTATCAATTTTTTGTAATAGAAATCTATATCGGCTATACTTAATTTGTAACACCAGATGTATGGTATAGAGCTTTAATCAATTAAGTACAAACTACCAGTACAAATTAATAACTAAAAAAGGGCAATTTTGTGTATTTTAAATTTTTCGAGACTAAAATTTTTAAAAATGCTGGTAATTTTCAAAATGATGTGTATCTAATTCACTGTTAAAAATTAGAATGTATATAATTTTAAGTATGTTGAGTTCACAACACAAAGCATTAAAGCATTATTGAAACAATTTTTCTCAGTTAGTATGATAGGTATTGTATATTTTTATAATTTTATCTGATAGTTGAAATGCCGTGTTATATTGTTGAATAATATTTCAAACATTTGTATTCGTTATGTACAAATTTGTTTTTATTTTCTATGTATTTATAAATAATGTATGACTTGTGGATATATTCTATAATTGACTAGTGGCAACACTATTTGAGTTATATATAATACAATATTATTGTTCAGTAATTAATATTTAGATAGGTATTTAGATTTTTACAATAAGAAATTTAAAAAAAAGTTTACTGTTTAAAAAATAGTTTACCTAAATATCTAAAATCAGTAAGTTAAACATAATAAGAAATTTAAGGTTTATGTAAGATAATACAAGGTAGTATAAAATATAATATATACCTACCTATATTTTAGGTAAGTACTCATTTAAAATATTTTAATTTTCAAGGAGAGTAATCCATATTTACACATTATTATTATAATAAAACTAAGCTTATTATTTTTATGTTTATGTTATACATTATATAGAAATATATTGGCCTACTAAAGTTTACCGTTTTCTTGGATTAAAGTTAAATAAGAGAACGTGATAAAATGGAGGACCACCCTTTCATAGAAAAGAAAAATTAAAACAACTAAACTCTTCAAACACCTCACACGAAATATTACGGTTGGAAAATTGTATGTGCTTAGTATAACAACGCGTCTTTAATACAAGCCATAACACAAATGAAATGTATAATAATTATTATTTTCATGACGAATAATTTGTAATTACTGTGAGGCATTTAACTTGAGTTTTTTTTAACGCAACAAAACGGTTCACCGAGTTGAATATATGCTATTATAATACAGATATATAATTTAGATTGTTATAGTAATGATTAATGAATAACATATATCTATTTACGGTGAATTCTGAGCACCTTTTCAATTGAGGTTGAAATTTGAAATACGCGCTACTTGTTTATTTGACCGTGTAGGTAGTTTATCCGTTTTAATATTCAATTCCAGTGACCTTCAGTCGAGTTCTATAAAACTCGATTACCGTAATGTGGTGCAGATTACGGTTCATATACAACGTATAAAATCATATTTAATTATCTAATGCAAGATAATTAGATACACGGGTTTAATGTCGAATTTTGAATGATATTCGACGAGAGTACTAATTACATTGATTTTAATATTATGCGTTTAAAGTAGCAAATTAGTAACGTTTTTGGCTAGTTATTTCTAAATAAAAAAAAAAAAAATAAATAAAATAAAATAATATTGAACAATGAGTTTACTTTTAGTTTGTTGATAATAAGTTTAACAATAAACCACTAGTAAATTTCCAAATTATTATAATTATACTCATATTTTTGTTTAAAAACAATTGACCGTAGATCGCTAGGTTAATATATTTTAATTTTTTGAGTTATTTATAGATAGTGTTTTCATTATTCACATTATTTTACTGAACGTAAATGTTGACAATTGTTATTATTTCTCAAAATCACTTAAAATAATAAAATAAGTTTATAAATAATGATTTAAAATTTGACAATATACTTTTTCCATTTAGTAGTGGTAAAATTATTCAATAAATTATTTTTTATTTAATTAGTTCAAAGGTAAAACCTGCTTATAATTTATATTTTCGATTATTTAAAGGCAATTATTTCATAATTTCAATATATTTTTAAATTAAATTTATATTTTCTTTAACGTTATGCCAAACTTAATAAGATAAGATTACTTTATCATAATTATTATATTCCTTATTATGATGTTCCATTAGATAATAATTTATAATCTAAAAAACAAACTATTTACGTGACCACGTAAGTTTATGTTCCCATCATATATTTATATACAAACGTGCAAGTCTAAATCTATGATTAATAAAATAGATAATCTTGGAATATTTTGTTTGTCGATAAATTAAACTTCACGAAGTAGACCATTGTTTCTCAATTGTTTTCTGTTTTGCGATTTTTGTGCTATACATAGTGGTAGCATCTTTAGAAGTACTAATAGTTTGTATTCTGTAGGTAATTACATATTATTTACTAAGTATATAATAAGTAAGAAATTTTTAAAAATCATGTAGAATCCAATAATAAAAGTCAGGTAAGTAGATAACGCTTTGTTTTATACTAGATGTCGAGTATATTACGTCATTGAGGATTGAAAAGATCACAGAAATGGATGTGTTGAATTATAACTCAACAGTGAATCATACAAAAAAACAATTCTGTGTGGAGATAGTCCTACACTTTACTAATTATTACTGAGTATATTTTATTATACATATTTTATATTGTTATTACAGTAATGTATTTTACTAATTTTAGTTATATCATATAACTTATAAGCTTATATGATAAGTTAAATTCAATGTTCGCCGAAAACATTGCGTTTATTAATATAATATTTATTTATGTAATTTATTATTATTAGGTAATTTTTTATTTTTTAGTTAATAATAAATATCGTAAAATGGCATGATAGGTTATTAGTATAAGTAAAAAATAGCTTAAGCCTAATTTGTATATTTAAAAAAATTAATTCTATGTTGTAAAACATTATAATATAATAAATTATTATATATTATGATTAATAATATATAAAAATTGAGCAATTTAAAGTCTCCATGAACAATATTTTTAAATGACAAGAAATAACTTTAATAGTTATTAATAGCTTAAAATGAGCCAAAATGTTTAAAATTTATAAAATGCATATAAAAATAATGATATAACAATTTAATAAACTATCAAGTATATTATGGACATTTGTTTTTTAATTGCAACAACATATCAAAATAAATTTTATTAAAAACTAGTTTTTTATACAAATTTTTATTTTTCCCATTTATTTAAAAAAGAACTTGGAAATTATTAATTTTGATTTCCCAAAATACTAACTAGATAAATTTTTTTGTCGAAAAAAATATTGAAGTGAAAGAATGAAGCATTTTTCAATTATAAAAAGTATTTTCAGTCATAGAATTTTTTTTTAAAATCACACGATATTTAAAAATAGATTTCTTATACTCGGAATTTAAGCTAAAAATTAAAATTTTTAATTTTATAATGATGTCCTCAATGTGAAAGTTGTATAGAAAACAATATTATAAATTATGACAATGGGGGAAGGTGAAACAATTATCTTTAAAATTATATAAAGAACAATAGTTGAAGTCATTAAGAGATAAATATTTTTTTTAAACAATAATGTATAAATGAATTCCATGTTAAAAAAATTATACTAAAAATATGAAATATTTTGATTTTAAAAGTTATAAAAAATAGAAACAAAACAAAATATCTACTAGTATTATCAGTTGATTTATATCATAAAAATCAATCTAATTCTATATATGAAATTAAAAAAGATTACTTAGCTTAATGCTATCAATAATAATATAATTTGATTCTATTTTGCCTAAAATATAAATGTTAAAAATAGTTAATTACTCCAATAAAATTGAAAAAAACATTATTAATGTCAATAAAACATGACTTATATTAATATTATAATTGGTACATTTTATATTACTGACACTGAGAATTATCATAACATAATAAATAACGTAAATAGAAATATTAAATTTATAAACAAAATATTATATAAATTTCGTGTTTTTTTTTTTTATAAATTTTGAAAATAGACTTGAGAAAAAAATATAAATAAAAAAAACAGTATCTACATAAAACGTACTCATTGTAAATTATAATACCCGTAGACCACAGTTACCTTATTTACATTTTATGAAGCTTATTTTTTTGAAGAAAAATCGTCGTTCTTAACGCGTCTTTTTTTTGTTGCCATTTTATCGTATAAACTAGAAAAATTATATTTTTCATTCCATAAGTATTAAAAATGACGATACTTCTGTGTTATATTATTATTATAAAAAGTAGAAATATAAATTAAGAGATTAAAAATATACACGATTAATGCTTAACAAAAGCAATAATCTTAACTTTCTGTTAAAAGAAAATGTTAGCTTAAATTTTGAGTTAATGTTCAAATCAAGTTATTATCTAGTCATTTTTGCTCAGAATTTAATAGAAAAAGTTTAATCTATCTATTTTTGGTAAAAGGAAGGGTGAGAAAATGTTAAAATTTGTAATAATGGTAAAATTTATAGTAGAAATCCATGCATATATACTATATAATTATTTAATGCAATGAATAATCGCTTTTTGATTCAAAAATAATTAACGACTGCCTTTTAGGCTTTTAGAGGAGTATTGATCTGCTTCAAATGTAAGCACTAAAAAAATGAATCCCATCAGATAGGTTAGGTACCTGTACATATACGATAAAATCATCTAACACCATATTTTATTATTATGCATTCTATAAATATATCACACCATAAATGTTTTTATGTTAACTTACTAAAAACCATAATATTGAGAATAAAATATAAGCTTTTATTTACTTATAGTTTATGTGCAATTATTGAATAAATGTTATATTAATTCCTTAAAAAGTTCAAAGCTATACAGGATTTAAATAAATAAGTTAGTGAAATTGATGTAATTAATTTAATTTTGTTAGATTTAAGCGTCATGTTAATTATACATTAAAGAAAGAAGAAATGTAAATTATTTACTTTTATTTAAAATTTTCCATGATTATGTACCTATTAATATTTAATAATAAGTACCGAATACTTATGTAGTATGTACCTTATGTACTCGAATTTTGGTTATTAATTAAATATAATAAAAAAGTTAAATATCGCCAATTATAAGTTTTATAATATCTAATCATTATCTTAATATTTATTGTCAAGTTCTAAATTTATTTAGCTCACACTAAACGAGACATGGAGCCTCTCCATGGTGAGGACCTGTCCATGTCAAAGATATTTTAAGCTACTCCGCTTTTAATAACCAACATTACCGACCCAAATGGTTTTACCTGTAGGTTAACGCCGTCACACATCATAATACAACATGCAGGTCACCGAAATTACAGTAAAATTATTGATCACTGACACAAAATGTATGCTAGTTTTCATTTATACATATCCGTCACCACCGCACATACAGAATCGTTATCAAAAACTTACACTTTTCCACCTAGTATTGGCATTGTTAGTGCTTTAGTTGAGTTGAGACACTCAGTTAAACACACATATATAACATCAAAAAAACAAAATAAAATGTACTTTAACTTTATTTTTTGTGGATATTTGAATACTAAATAATAATAAAGACATTCTCAACATAAGTTTCTGCTCAATACTAAAGTTTCGATTGAGAAGCCACATAAGAAGGTACGTGATTCACCACAGTGCCACAATTGTCAGTCCTATGGACAAACGGGAAACAATTTTAACCCTGAACCTAAATGCGTAAAGTGTGGTATTAACCATACCCCACAAATAGGTGCTTCAAAAACCGTCAAAGTTCCGCTAAATGTGCTCTTTGCACTTAAGAACACACTATTAACTTAAAAGGATGCCCAGTTTACAAAGCTGCTCTTAAAAGACAGTTTCAAGAATTCTTCCAGCCTAAGGTCGCTGATTCCAACGCCCATTTTAAGATCAAGTCTTATACGGAAGCCACCAAAAATCAAAACTCTCAACACAAAATCACCGACATTCTTTCAAATTTTATATAAAATTTAAATTCACTAATTAGTCACCTTATCTCCCTTCTCTCATCAGTCTTAAACGCACTCATAGTTAATAGCATTATTCCATAACCTTATTGACCAGAAAACTCTCATTAAATTTAAGCACTATCGTGTACAATTATCACTAAGGCCCGAAAACTGATGACCTTAAATTTTTTATAAAATGCACTCAAAAAAAAAAAAAAAATTAAAATATCTATAAACATTAAAAAGTTACTTAAAAAATTACTCTAAAAATACCAAAAAATAACATTACATTATAAAAATTACGTTTTCTAATAATAAATCATCAAAAACAATTATCTTTTTTAAATTAATATTTTTTAATCATTTAATTATTATTTTATTCATCTGAAATTAAACAATGCTAATATTTTTATACATTGAAATTTTTTTTTACAGACTACAGGACTAAATTAAATTTAAAATGAAAATAAGAAATAATGTCTGTAATATAAAATAATTACAAAAAATGAAATTGATATTCTTAGAAAAATAATTGAAGGATTGGGCTGTACAACACGTTAGTTTTTTCAAATATTTAGTTTTGTCAAAATAATATGAAAGAAAAATGCAAAAAATGTAAAAAATGACCGCATAACCAAAAATTACCGAAAAGTGCAAAATAAAAATGGTTCCGTTGAGTTTTATATAAGTCACATTTCTGTAAAGACAAGTTTCGTATAAACATATTAGAAAAAAGATGCACTTGCATCAAGTTTCGGGTCCTAGTTATCACTTACCATGTATTATTGTTAACCTTATCTTTCTTCTTTTTCTCATTATATTATTTAAAACTGTTTATACCTAACCAACTAGGCCTTACATAAACATAACTAATACATCATTGTATTTTGTAAAATTGTATAATTGTTTAAACTTTTAATAGAATGTGATATGTTTACACATTTCAATTTATAAAATAAAAAAAAAGTTCTAAACATTGTATTTTATTAAAGTGAATAATAAAAATTTCAATTATTTTATTCAATGTACAAGAAATGAAGGAATCGATTATTTAAATTATTTAGTCGACTTCATAAAAATCGAACAATATTAAATTAGATAAGAAGGCTTACGTAAATATAACATTTTCACTGCATGATATTGCTCTTTGTAAAATATTTATTAAAATAACACCCATGATTAGAGGAATAATAATAAACAAAAAATGTATATGGTGGCTTAATCAAATTGGTGACGTTTCATCCCGCTATATAATATCAAATACTCAGGTGGTCCATCAATCAAATATTTTGTGTTACATATATCTTATTAAAAAAAAAAAAAAAAACTATATAATACATATGTGACTTTGGAAACTTCTTTATTTTGCTTAATGTGCATTATACGTGCATGGTGTCTGAGTAGCTGAGTGTGTAAGGACGTTGAATTTTTTCCGCTTATATTTTCTTTTTTGCTTGTCATCAACAGCTGATATATTAAAATGTATTGAATCTTAAATAACTACAAAATCCACTCGTGCGTAATTCCATTTATCATCGCGACAAATAGTAATATAATATAGACATGTTGTCAAATAATCAATGATAGGATACACTGTTTTTTGTTCGATCTACTAATAACAAATTTAATTTTTACAGATTTGATTGTTGTGGAACGCATTGTAAAACTTAAAATTATTGTAATCTTCGATAAAGTTTAAACATAATATAATAATTCTTATAAGTTAATTATTATTGAAATTTAATTAAACGTATGTTAAAATTTAATAATGTTTATTTCAATATTACATTGTTATAATAATTTTAAACCTATCAAAATCTCTTAACCTCGCTAGCAGCCACCATAGATTTCATCAAAAAAGCATATCTTCAAAATAAACTATAAATTACAAAATGTATAATATATCTAACTTATCGTTTTTAAAAATTTTAAACTTATCAATATTTATATTTTTAGTAATTAAAATTAAGCCTATTATGAAACATAACATGTTTCCCAATGTCACCACAAGTTTTTTTATAAATAATAAAAAAAAAAAATAATAATTTTTAACGGTAGAAAATAAGTAATAAAAATTATATGTATTATAACTAAATACATTAGTAAATGTCGCTCAATGGATATTTTTGTATTTTTGTATTTTTTTCATTGTTTACTTATAAAAAGATCCAAGTTTCATGGAATTCAACAGTTTAAATTGTAAATAATAATTCCTATAGAATTTATTCAATGAATTGCATTCAATTGTACAGCGAAATAAGGTGAAAAGATTAAAATTGTATTTGTAACTATTAGGCAATAATTTGCTCCACCAAAACATACATTAATCAAATATAATATGATAAACTATATAGTTAATGAAACCGATTTAAAGGGTTGAATAAATACTTTTATAATACCAATAGGTTATTGATATTAATTCATTAAAGCTGATTTGGCTTATATGTTTTAATTTTAAATCAATTGAATACTATTAAACTTTTATCAATGACAAAATAAATCGTTCTAATTTACCAATATTTTATATAAGATAAACAAAAATTATCAAAACGATAATAAAATTTAAGCAATCCATGTCTATGCAGTATTGTTTATATCTGTAGTTTGGTAGTGGGATGGATATTTCGTTAATTTTTTAGGAGTCCAATTTTTATAGTAAACGTATATTTACTTTAAAGACATATTCCTGTACGGTTATATTCAATCTATTTAATGTTTAACTTTAAATTATTATATTTATGAGTAAAAATATTTTATAAATTGCTTAGATAACGTTAGTGTGCAGCTTTTTTTTTGTTTTAAATAATCATCTTCGTTCTTACTTGTATAATAAATCAGTAGGTAATCCAAGCATAATAACTAATAAAAGAATAAAATATTTATTTTTTTAAAGTTTTATATCCGTTGAACATTTCAATGATTCATATATTTTAAGAGCACATAAAATGTTTTATATTATTTTATCACGATATTTGTGTGTACTGTATAGCTGTCTGCAGTAATATGCATGATACTATGTTGGCAGTAAAAAAAAAATACCCATACAAATTACATTATTTACATAAAAAATAATCTAAAAGTATAGTATGATAATAGGCTCACACAAAGTTTTATTGATGAATACATTGAAAAATACATGTTTCCAAGGCAATAAAACAAAATCCTAATCTCATTTTGAATACTTATCTATTTGAATATTTCAAAATAATATAACTAAATATTTTTTATACATAAAATGTAGTTTTTTGTACAAAAAAAAAAAAAATAAAAATATGCATTGTTTTATTTGATGATTTTCAATTAAAAATATATATAATATATATATATGAATAGATCTATTTATGGTAGGTATTTTTTACTTTATATAATCGAAAAAACCAAGAATCCTATTATAAGTTATAAGTAATAATAATAACTTTCAATCATCAATTGGCATAAAAAAATGTTAATTTTTAACTTTTCGGTTGGATAGATATTTTTTTTTCGTTAATGATTATTGAACAAACTTTTTTTTTTAGTTTTTTGGGTTGGTTGATTATTATTAGCAGGTTAAGTAATAAAAATGTACGACAACTATTGATTGCAAACTTGTATGTCAATAAAAATTATTAAATTGCTTTTAAATTCAAACAGTTCATATATATATTTTTTTTTCTATAAAAGTTTCACAAGTATGTAATGTATATGTGTTAAGAAAATTTTATATTTCATGGTTTTGTTCTGACTGTAAGAAAGTATTTTAAAATATTCGTTCAAGACATAAGAACTTTTCTAAAATAATTCAACGACGTAACTTTAATAATATTTATTTTGGTATTACTTACTCTTATATTCCTGATAATTCTTTGTAAAAAAATAAAAAATAATTATACTCAAATCATGATAATCATGCAGCATTATAAAAGTTGCAGTTATATATAAATTATAATATTCGATGGCATTACTGATAGTGTAAGTATTAGGTACTTACAGAGAATCTATTATTGTTTATTGATCTTTCACGTGACAATATTAAAATACAAGTAAAGTGTTTATTAATTTTAAATTTTGAGCAGAGGTATGAATGAATTAATTTTATTTTGTGTCTATATCTATGATGAGTAGTTAAAAAAATGCTAAAAAGCTTAACTTTGATGTTAATTTTTGGTAACAAATTGGATTTAATTCTTACTTATTGAAGTGTCAAAAGTAAAAATTCTCAGTAATTTTTAAAATATCTGAGAAAACAAATAAAAAACTAAGAAAAATAGGAATTCTTACATTCTCTAGTTTTTGGTAAAATCGATTTTTTTTTCTTGGTATACCTAACTGTCCCAATTCAAAAACAAACAACCGTAGGTATTTGAAATTTTCACCAAATATTTATTTTCGCATTTCCTATATATTGTATAATTGAAATATTTTAACCCTTTTAAAGTTTTTATTTTTAGATATAAGCAGTTTTTAATTATTTTTATTTTTTTACTATATATGACGACAAAAATGTATTTACTAGATCGAAATTTTTGAAAATTTAATTAAAGATTTTACATTCGTTGTTCTTAAATCTGATAAATTATCAATAATATTAATTTTTTTTCATTTGCATTTGAAATTCAAAATGTATACAAAATCACAAAAATTAACAAAATACAAGTAATTTGTCGTATAAAATGTATACAATTTTTAATTTATATACAGTTTTGAATACAGATAACAAAAATAATATTTAGATTAGATAAAGATTATTTCGTAAACAATTATCTAGATTCAGATTCAGATGATAATTTTTACTTTCATCTAGTTAAAGATAAAAATAAAGTTCCTTTTATCTAGATATTATAATAGATTATTTCATATTTTGTTTAAAATCCATAAAAAAAAATATATTTCTTAATCATTTTTTGACCATTTTTTTTTAATAAAACATTTTCGTATATAATACCTTATTTTAATTACTAAACCATGATTTATTTCTGTGTGCCTACTTTTTTACTTCAATTTCAACTGAACATGGAGATACTGTAAGTCTATTATTTTTTTTTCAATTATTACTAATTGGTAACTTATATTAATTTTTTTAAGAAGTTTGAACTTAAAATTCTGTACCCGCAATTATTATGCTTATTCAAAAAATAATAATTGCATAATAGTACCATTAGCATAATATTTACTTAAAAATATAATTATATGTAACAAATAAAAAAAAAAAAACAATTGGTTATAAACTTATAACATTCATAAATGTATCTAAGTATTGCAAATTAAAAACTAGAAATTATTTATTTATCTCAATAGAAATACAGTTTATCTTATATGACTATTAGATATCTAGTATTTCATTTATCTAGATAAAATAAAGATGCTGTAATTTTATTTAGATAAATGTATCTAGATACTGCTCAACACAATTTATATAGTTAAGGTTTGAAAATGTATTATAATAAACATATTCACACTGTTTTACGGTAAGATGAAATTAACTCATAAATTAATAATATTAATATAGTATGGTATAAACTATAAATAAATATATTATTAATAATTAAATACTAATAATCAGTGGTGGACTAAATGACCAGGATACCGGGAAATTTTCTGGTGGGCCACTGCTGGTATAAAATATATTTGTATTATTATTATTTCTATGAAATTATAAATTAAAATATTATCTAATAAGTAATAGGTATGTAATAAAAACACAGATTTCTGATTATTTTAAAATACGGGATTGTTAGTATACTGAGATCCTCTAAAATTATGATTTCCCCGGGCTGTTTTTTTCTCCCAGTACAGTTAGCCACTGCTAATAATATATCATTGAATTTTTTTTTTATTCAGTAAAAATTAAACCTACTGTTATACTAATAATAACATCAATTACTATAGTAGCAATATAAATATTAAATATATTTAATAATATAGGGTGACAGATCATGGTAGTTCATAATAGTTTTTCAATCATTTATTATAAAATTTAAATTTAGCATGTAGATCATTTAACTTAGGTTATAATAAGGTACACTTGACACCTAATGCTAAATAATATAGACACTTAAAGAACTGAAAATGGGTAACCAATAAATAGCATACCGGTTATATGTATACTTTTCCCCTTTTTGAGTATTTATTGTATTTAATGTTAATTATTTATGAATATTGATGGTCTAATATATTTAATTTAAAAGTCGTTGTGTTAAAAGCTGATTAAAAAATCGATAAATGTTTGATATTTTGTTTTAATTTTAGAATTTAATTTACTTCGTTTAAATTTTCACTTCATTAAGATTCTAAAAAAAAAAATTTTGTAGAAAATCTTCGAACGTAAGCATAACTTATAATTTTTAAAGTTTCAATATACAAAAATAATTATTTTAATGGAAGTTACTTTACTTACCAGTACCTTTATAAGATACTATAATAATCTTCAAGGGTTGCATAATTTATGTAATATCATAATCAGATCGTGTATCTGTTATAATACTATTATATAGGTAGTGTATAATAGTTTGCCTTTTGTAATACTAAATACAACGTTTAGGTACCTGAAGAATGCGTTTTTCCATTTTACTGGTTAAAGTGTTCTCGAAATAATATAAAAATATGTAACTAAAAATATTTCCAGATAAAATTATTATCTGGCAACAAAATTTCAACTTCACGTCATGTTTGCTTATTATAATATGGATAATAAAAAGTTAATTTATACCGTACGGCGTACAGTGACGCATATAGATATAAAATTTATTGTGGATACTATTTATGGTAGTCATGTTAAATGTAGTCAATTAAAAATATTGTATGTTAGCTATCTTGGTTATTGTGATCACTGATCAGTATATTATCTTTGAAAAAATATATAGAGTTGTATCTAAGAAAGAGATAAAAGAGATATTTTAAAACAAAATCGCTTATGAAATCTACAATAATATAATTAATCACATCATAAAAATAATTTTTGTTTAATGTTTAGTTTAAAATAAAGGTAAACATTTTAAACAAAAGCGAAAATTTTACTAAAAATTAGGTTATCATGATTGGATAATTTTTATTTCAAATATTAAAGTATGAATAATCATTTTTTTTATTAATATATAATTTTGTTCAAACGACTATATTTCAGAACATAAATATACTTCTTTAGTACTAATAACTAAATAAAACATGTAAAATTTATAAATAAATAATAAAATTAATAATTATTAAGTTTAAATACATGATATACATTTTTTTTTAACATTAATGTTGTAATTTCTTACGTTTATTGGTATATACTGTTTTTTTAAATGTTTTATAATTATTAATAATATTAATTTATAATTTAATATTAATATGTTATGTTAAGTAACGTTCATTGTACATGCAAAGTATAGTTTTGTCTTAAATTCTGAAACTAGCAATCCCTTATGTTATATCATAATATAATTATTATAAGGCTATCAATCAGGCCGATAAACGTGCAAAAGGAAATAGATCAATGTTGTGTTATCTTAAATTGAACTCGATAAAATAAAAAACGAAACTTAAAAATAACAAATAAACATATTATAATAATCGTCTTTATGTGCGCTTTCTTTTTTTAATCATTATTTTTAACAGGTTGCTACAACATTTTGTTTTTATTGATTTAAATATAGAATTAAGGCGATTAAAGGAACCGTAAAATAGTCATAATAATGTAATTATGATGTAGTTATCTGACATAACGTTATTTGCACGAAAATTTTTGGTGTTAAATATTTTAGAATTATTTTTGTACTATTTTTTTATGGTGATTATACGAATTTTTCAAAAATATTATTATATTTTATATCAGTATTGTTTTTTTAAACATAATCGTTAATGTATTTAAACGTCAAATATGACTGTGTAAAACTGTTAAATATATATTATTAATTTTATAACGGTAAAAGTATTAACAGATATGTTTGCTTCTGTACTTTACACAAACTACGAAGTACTATACAATAGTCAATAGATCTTATGAATATAGTTTGTATTTTAAATTTAAAATCAAATACCGTTATAAGACAATAAACTACAATTATTTTATATTATAGCTTGTAAAAATATAATTATTTTATAAAAATCCAAAATAGTTGTGATATAAATATATCAATAACATAATCTATATTTTTTTATTTATTTTTTTATTATTATTTTTCTATAGCTTATATTTTTGTAATATTACTATTATTTTGTTATTTTATTGAAATAAAGTAAGTGATTGAGCCATTTTTAAAAAAAAAAATCTACCATCTTAAAATTCTTAGAAAATTAAGCCCAACTTTAAAATTGTAATGGTTCCATCATTTAAGTTCACATATACTATACAGAAGATAAAAAATAAGGTAGTTATTAAAATATATTAAGATTTAAGATATAAAAAATTTTTATTTTTTAAGCTCATATACTTGTTATTTTTAATAACTGATTCAAAATGTATAATACATGAATATTATTATTCATAAAATAAGCAGAATTTTTTTGAAAAAATTTCATTTTAAAATCTTTGTTTGTTAAATTAATACTGAAATTAGAAAATATATTTGTATCTACAGTAGTAGATATTAATATATTTTTATTACAATAGTATTGTATACTAGTATTTTAAACATTAAGATTCGAATTTGGTAAAATATTAAACATTTTCAATTTATTTAATTACATAATAACGTTGCTATACGTTTTAATTTTTTAAATTATTGCTATAAATTAATGTATAAGTATGGTTTTTTCAAATATCTAATGTTTATATTAGAGTTATTATTTTAATAAATCTTTAATTTTAAATTTGTATTTTTATATGAAATATTTAATAATTAGCTCTTAATCAACATATGGCTAAAACCATAAGAACTAGAGACTTTTGAAAAATTTGTATTTTACAGAAGGATGTGTCGGTTCACAAAGAAGGTTAACACCTTGCAAGATCAGCTTGTAAAGTACAATAATTGTAATTGTAATGAAATATAAATAATTAAAAGTAATAACTGTTCATATGTATTTTAAAATTTTATAAATTTATGGAGGGTCTACAAAAACATAAATTTATGCAACAATAAACTATTCACTTTCATCAATTATCGATTTATCTCTAATGTAATAACTAAATAATAACTCTACATAAACTTATAATTAAAATAATTTAATATATGTCGATACAACGATACTATAGGGCAATAAATTCAAAACTGCAGATTAATTACCATGAAACATTCAAAACGTCTATAATAATCCTTAAGATATTTTAATTAAAAAAAGTCGTTCCCCATTTTTACTTTTTATAATACAATTTTTTTACATTATACATTTATTTTTCCCAAATTATAGTTTAGAATAGAGTTCTAAGCCCACATAAGATACTTTTCCAGGGTCGTCATATACTATAATATTGGTGCACAGTATATTACAATTTAAAAGCTGTCATAAATCTATTGTACTTAAAAGTCTATTTTTAGCGGTGCTTATCGGTTTATTTTATTATTGTTTTAGTAATATTGGTAGTTAAGTTTGTATAGAAAGTAAGCATGTAGTAAATATGTAAATAACATATTAATCTTTAAACAAACAAATAGGTGACCCTCATTTCTTTAGACCTAAAATATAAATATATTTTTAGTTACAAAGTATCTATCATTAGTATATAATATATACTAAAATATTATTTAATATTATTTCATAATATATTTTAAAAATTTGCAAGTATCAATATTTTCATAACATTTTATGAGAGTTAAAAAACAAAAAAAAAAAAAATGTTATTATGAATTTCTTTTACATAAAAAAAAATAAATCAAATATTATTACTAAATTTATCTATTTCGTATTTCATTCATAATATTATCGTAATTTATACTTCCCAGTATAGAAAGTGGGTCAACTATTGGAATGTCATGTATTCAAATAAAAATATATAAATAGTATTGAATGCTAGGTAAAGTTAGTTAGAGATATTTCATTGGATAAGTAAAACGATAAATCTAATAAATACATTATACTTTGCCTGTTATTCGCTTGAAAATTATATTTCTGTTTTAAATTTCATATTTATATATACTTATTTGATTGACATGATTATAGTAAATTTTATGTAACATATCTCGAGATAAATATACAGTTAAAGTATTATACTATGTAATTTAAATACTACCTATATAGTTTGGGGGACAGAGTAAATAAATACTTGAATAATTCAATTTTTGATCAATAAAATTAAAAAATATAAGTACACTTTATTTTATACGTCAGAATATTTCTAATTGAATTCGTTAGAAAGTACTATACTTTTAGGAATTATTTTTAACGTTCAAAACTTTTATTAATTAGTTTTAACAAGTGTTTGTAAAAAGTTTGTTTTAAGTTTCCAATATTTCATTGTAAAATAGTTAATATATACGTATATATATGTGTAACAACTAGTCAGAATATAAAAACTGTGTGTCGAGCACTCTACTCGCTTCATTTATTTTTAACATAAGCCAGAGTGAATTGAAATTATATTGTATTATGCTCACTTATTGCTGATAGTATATTTATTAGTTTAAACACTTAAAAATTAAATACGTGAATTTCATTGTGTAAACTACTCTAATTTATAACACGTTTTGCAATGTATAAAACATAAAAATAGAATTTAGGTAAAATTGAAAAACAAATTTTACAAAATACTGCAATGAAAATTTTAAATGAAAATTATTGTCTGAATTAAACTTTAAGTTCTGAATGGAGCGAGAAACATCAAAAATGTACTATATATTATTTTCTTATTGCTAGCATTTTAGTAGAAGTGTAAAATAATTTAATAGATGAGGTAATTTATAGATAGGAAACAATGGCTTCCTTAATATTTAATTTATTGAATTTTTATTTTCCAGTGTTAACAATTGTTTATCTAATTATTCAAACTCAAGGTAAAGATTTTAATGTATTGACGTTTCATAATCTTTTATTTACCAATCTATAATATCAATCTAAACATGATGAAAATTGTAGTTCCTTTATTTTAGGAAAGATAAGCCATCAGAATATATATGTATATTATTAAATTATTATTCGAATTGTACACGATAATACAAAGCTTTTACTATATTTATGTGTTTGTTGCATCCGAAAAACAATGAATTATAGTCTTGTTTAAAAAAAACCATACTAGGACGATAATCAATCAAATTGTTTACACTTTCACGCCTTGGCTTTCAGTGTTATTAAAATGAAAAAAAAAGGAGAAATCATTATCAAATTTAAATTCACCCAACCGCGTAATTTACTCTGTTGACTTAATAGAAAACCCTTATAAACACGTGCACGGTTTCTATACAGTACAGAACATATCTGACGAGAGTCATGTGCCGAGGGTGAGCGCCACTGAATTCTGCAATTTTCATGCTGGCGGTGAAAATCTTAGTCAGTTCATTAGGTCTACTGTAGCGTTTGTATTTTACGCACTAATAGTTTTCAATGATAAGCCATGGGGAAATAGCAAGTGATCAACTGATCCGTATGGTTTTGAATCACGATCAGAAATCGTAAAATTTAATGTGTGTATACCTAGAATAGTATATTTTTATATTTATACTGTTTTCTTCGTCGATTCAAATATGTTTAATTATCGACGTGGAAATTCCAGTAAAAGTTTAATCCCTTGGGCATCGTTATGCCGGGGTAAACAATTAAAAAAATGTGAAATACGCTGCACAAATTACAAAATGTCACAGAAGTAGTAGGTTTTTAAATACTCACATTAAACGAATAACTAAGAATCCTCTTAGTCAATCGGTATTTATTCAATAAAATTTTAATTATTATTTTATCTTAAAAAAAAGTTTAAAAATAGTTAATGCGTGTAGGGATTACATCTGAAACAATTAATTTACAAAAAGAAAATATTTGGAGAATGACGATACAGCAGAAAATCGTTTAAAATAAACACTAACCAAATTAATTTTTAAACTTTTTATCAGAATCTAAATGGTACATTTAAATAATGATTTTCTAGTAATAATCAGTAGCAAAATTATTCACGAAATGTATAAATGTACAATATTTGTATATTCATTAAATTCGTGTATAATCATTTTGACGATTTTATTATTATGAAATTAATAATATTAGGTATCTAATAGTATTATTATAAAATAAGTCTGATGTAACACTTATTATGATTGAATATAATGTCGTGTTATATGACCATAATGAGGATAATGAGAAGTAATGTTATGGTTTTTAAACATTTCGATAAAAATAGCTTTTAAATCATTCGATAATATTTTTATTATAAAAAAAATAACTTCAGTTTTAAACTGACAACGATAATCAAACAAATCGTTTTCGGTGCACATACGTACAGGCATATCGGCGAATAAAACCTAACTCACGAGTTTATACGTTATTTTTAAACTACGTTGTGAAAAATTCCTAATTCTCATTTAAATTAATTTATAAATGTATATTCTAATCATTAATTTTATAAAGGTCACCATGAAAATTTTGGAATTTTTTGAATGCGAAAACATTTAGATATTATGAATATTATTACTTATACTCATATTATATGCTACTGACGGACATAACACGATTGCACATTTTTACTTTTTACACTTAAAAAAACACAACATAATGCGCTCAACATAAATTTTATATTAATGGTATCAAAGGAGTTCACAGTTGTTCATTTATGTTTAAAATTATATACTTGAGTTACTAAAATTTCATATATGCATAATATCTTATATTATGTATATACATGTAATTTACATATCATATTATTATATGTTTATTTTTATACGTGTATTGAATAATAAAGTAATAAACTGCTTATAATGTCATGTAACCTACATATAGCATTATAGCAAAAAATATAGTATTAATAATTTTTCTATTACACAATTATAGGTAGGTTAACTATATAACGTAGTAGGAATATTATAAAATCTACATGGGTATTATACTTTCAGGTGCATTTTATAAGTTATAATTATTTAAGTCAACATTAAAAAATATTTTTGCGTGTAATTCTGTTGTTTTTTCTTAGGTATAAAAATATACAATTAAATTGTGGTTTTTAAAAATAAAAAGAAGATAAAAATGCACAATCCTATTTCATCCTTATTGACGCAGTATGTGGTTATATAAATTTAAATATAAATCATATGGATTTCATGATAAAATACTTAACTATTGTAGACTAAAAACATATAATATAAATTGTATACATTGTATAATATCTAGATGTTTATAATGATGACAACATTTCTATTCAATTGTAATTAAATCTACTCAGTGCTCGTAAATTTAAACCATTAATAAACACTTGAGTTGTGTCAATATTATGATATTTTGAGTGTATATGACGTTTTTGATGTTGATAAAAATAACATTAAATTTTATTATTACTAAAGAATTAGAAGTTTTAGTTATTTTGCTTAATCTAAATTTTTAATCGAGAGCCAACCGTGTATCCGTCATTCGTATTTAATTTAGTATTTAATATATTTTGTTCTTTGATCAGTTTTATTTGTTTACATTTTTATTGAAAATTAACAATTTATACATAAGTTACACAGTAAGCTTAGTTAATTTGTACAAGTTTATGTCCGTAACTGTTCGTGAAACATATCGTATGCAAAAAATTAATCAAGAAGAATAATAATAAAAATACTGGTTCTCATTTTAAATACACGAAAAAAATAAAACAATACCAAATCGTCTAAAAATACAAATTAACAATAATAGAAACTATTTATTTCCAAGTGGTTCAACTTGTCGTTGATCTGTTAAAAAAAAAAAAGTTCTATAAATTTAACCTTGAGGTTATAAAGTACTTCAAGATAGAAGAGTAGAATGAATGCAGTTAGACCATTTAGATATCAAATTATTAAAATACAGTAAAATCTGTCTTATATTGACTCTTGTTAAGACGGAATCCTGTTCTGTGTGGAAATTTATTATGGTCCGGCAAATTTCTATAACTTAACATAGGATTAAACCCTTGATAAAATGGAATCTATCTAACGTAATACGAAAAGTTTTTTTTAGTTTAGTAAATCATATTATATCTTTGGTATCCGGTGAATTGGTCGCGAACAATTGATCGCCGGTGAATTGGTCGCCAGTGAATTAATCGCGGGCGAATTGATCGCGAATACAATTGGTCGCCAAGATAATTGATCGCCAAACGAACTTTTTTTAGTTTTTTAAATATTTTATTATCCTAGGTATATTACCGAATTTTATGTTTATTATTTTAGAATATTTAAGTATTCTTATTGTTTTATTTTTAAATAACGTACAGTTAAATACTAATTTTAATTAAAAAATAATAATAAATAGATTATGTATATAGTGGATAATAATAATAACAATTTAATCATGGCCATGTTGATATCACCTTAACACTAATACAAGTTAATTTGACAATTATATAATAATAAATTTAGGTGACTTCACGGTATTGATAATTCAACAATGAGAAGACGTTGGCTTTCGACGAACAATTTGAGATTATGCCGCCGTGATTAGAAACGACAGAAATAAACTAATAATGCCCATGTGGGTATATAATATCAATAATAAATACTTAATAACAATATAATGATACGAACTCAATAATGAAAATTTAAAATAAAATACTTAAAAAACTAAAAAAGTTCGTTTGGCGATCAATTATCTTGGCGACCAATAATTGTATTCGCGATCAATTCACCGCGAACCTATATCTTTAACAAATGGAAAAACATTATATCATAAAATGAGCAAAAATATTTTTGATACCCACATTTATTTTGTTATTAAACAATTATTAAGGTAAAATATTAATACGTGTCGATAGATAACTACATTTTATCTCGAATCTATATCATCAGTGCTCATTGTCATGCCGTATAATCGTAGTTTTCCTGTCTTTCGTTTTATCTTATTTGTTCTCACAATGTCTTCAAATATTTTTTTAAATTTAAATGAAAACAATTAAAGTTATAGAAGAAAGTTGTTAATTATTAAAGAAAAAAATCGAACAAAACTTTAAACGAATTTCGGAATTTTTAATTGTATTTTAATCTGCTTACTTTATTTTATTTTATTATGTTATTATTTGATTAATACCTATTAAATATTATGTTATTTAAATTTCAGAATTAAAATTTATAATTATTTTGAAATATTCTAATCAATACATATTATGTAATTATTTACTAAAAAATAAAATGTATTGTAGCCTATGATATTTTTAATTTTCAAAATTTTTATTTTTATTATTGACCGGAAAATGTTATAACCTTAAATCTTAATCATGCAGAATATTGTAATTATATTGTACGAAATTTTTCTTTTTATTTAATTGCATAAAAACCTGCTTAAAACGGAAATGTTTATCGGTCTAGTGCAATTCCGCACACGATCTATTGTATGAAATAAGTAAGGATTTATCTTTTATTAAATCACTTGCTTAGAAGCCGGAGTCTTTTGCCAAATAAATTAAGAACTTAAATTGTTGTATTATATTGCAATATAGCACTAGTTTTAAATAAAATCAATTTAGCAAGTGATGTTATACAGAAAGTAACATAAGATATAACTGGTGTAGAAAATATATTAGCTGAAATTATATCTATTGTTAAAAAAAAAAAAAAAAACACTCTGACGAGTTCTATAATTAACGGTTAAAACAAGGTAAAATTATTGTCAATGAATTAAAAATCAAAGTATCTTTTTACAATTATATTCTATTCACCTATGAAAAAATAAAACAGTACTTTTTCTTCTGAAAATCAAGATGAACTAATAGTTAATTTAAAATCAAAGTAAATCTTTATATATTTTATATATCAACTAATTCTTTTGAGGAATGGTTCAAACAAATGCAGAACCATTGCGATCATTTTAAGTTTTTATATGATGAGTAATTTGAAAAACATGACAATTATATGGCATTCAATCGAATTTTATCTTTAAAAGTGTACCTACCTGTCAATTAAATCGTATCAAAAATATAGTTTTTAATTAATATTATGATTTAGTTGTTTACATTTTTATTTGAGATACTGCCACTTTCTAAAATAATATATTTATGTTGAGAGGCTTCATAAATATACAAAATGTTAAAGAAACCGCAATTTTTTTACTTCTAGTGAAGTTATAAAGCATGTATTTATGCCGAGATCAACGTTAATAAAATAAATGCAAGGTACACATTTACGATTTAATAAATCTTCTGATAAACTATGAATCCAAAACATTTTTTTTTCGAAATACAAAATAATTTTGTTCAGTGTTCAGAAATGTTATTATAATATTATTATTGTTTATCATTTTCCTATTATATAATAACTTTATATTTGATCGTTTAGTATTTGCGATTTTGCGATATCGTTAGACTTTTATTATATGACGTGTAAGATGAAGAAGATGAAGATTATATCTGCGAAGAATATAATAATAATAATAAAATTAGGTACTGACATATATATCTTACTACAATGATGTATAAAAATTAACAAAGTAACACCAAGTATCAAAAAATTTATTTGATGTTTTACACGATTTAAGAAAAAATCATTTTTAAGTTTGAATCATATTTATACAATTTTTTAAATATAAAAGTATTAAACAAATATATAACAGTAATTATTCTGTATTTTTCATTTTTCTTGGAAAAAACCTAATGAAGTCTTAAAATAATAATAATTACTGATACATTTTTCAATTCAACATCTGTTAGACAATGAAATTTTTTCATGTAAAAATTATATTATGTAAGAATATTTTTGATTGATAATTTGAACAATTTAAAAAAAAAAATTAAAAGTTACTTTCATATGTAGTTACAAATTTAACAAATTCAGACTGTATAATTTATATCCAATTTATAAATTATATGAATGCGATTACATTTATTATATATTACATTTTTAAAAATTGTTTGGTGAAAATAAAACCAATTCACACATGTTTTGTTAAGCTAAATTATATTATAATGTATTCAAATACGGGGAAATAATAATTTAAAAAATGATTTAGTAATCATAGTTTTAAATATATTTCTTTTAGTATTTTCTTTTAATGCATATATTAATTATTATTACTATCATTTTTATTATATTTACGTTATGGACAGGGTTAAATTATTTATTTTTTTTTTTTTTTTTGTTAGCTGTTAAGTCTTCAAAAACAAGGGTTATTGTCTTATTCTGGGTCGGGTAATAATTTGTTATTTTAAGACTGAGGAGGAGTTTTTATATTTAGATGGAAGGTTTTTCATATTCCTTAATTTATTTGTTAGAGGTATTTTATTTTAATAGTTTTAAAACAATTCATTAGTTTTGAGGTTTTGGTTAAATTAATTTTCTTGAATTGATAAAATGTAACAAATTCGTTCATAATTATGTTAGATTTTTCGTTTTCAGGTATATTGATAAGAGAAGGGATTCACATGAATGTGTTGTTTAATAGTAATAATTAGCAATTGATAGCAGTTCTTGAACGTGTCACGTAAGTTCGTTTTTTGATTTTGAATATGAGTTTGTTATTGATTTTAAGGAGCTTGGAGTTACTAATGATAATGAAGAAATCTGAATTTAAAAAACAAGTGATTTTTAGAGCTTCATAGATGACGTATGTCGATTAAATTATTTATCACACTATAAATACTGTAAGATAAGAAAAAAAAATGTAATACTTTTGTAAGTTTTACATTATCATTCCAGATATTTGTAGTTGTTGAACATTTAATATTATATTTATTAATTAAGATGGATATCAATGGTTTTGGGTGATATTATCGAATTATGTGATTTATTGGAATATTAGATATAATACGATTGAATCTCAACAGGATCTTGTTATGGGGTTTTTACTGAGATTTAAAAATTGGTCTTTAAAAGTAATTATACATTATAAAAATTCCAGAAATTATAATTTGAATTAATTTATTATATGTAAATACAAATTAAAGTGAAAGTACATATTAAAATACTCTATTTAGAGATAGGATTTCTTAGTGTAAATTTTATTAGAAAGTTATTCAAAATCTTTTCTTTTTTTTTATTGTATCATGCTCTGTAATTTATTAGCTTCCGTATGGTTATCATACATTCTTATTAGACATAAATTTGTAGAAAGTTATTTAAAAATACATTTTAATTCACAAGTTAGTAGATTTGTGAAGAAAATGTTGAAAGCTTAAGTTAGATATTCGATATATTTTTCAATGCTGAGAAGTGCTATGTTCTTATTGAAATGTAAAGATAATGTAACAGAATGAAATTACTGAAATAAAATAGTTTTAAAATATGGTAATAAATTTAAATTTTAAAAATTAAAATATGGAAAAATAAGTAATCGATCTAATGTATAGTAGGTGCGAATATATTTCGTTATTGAATAATTTACTGTTATATTTAAATTCAATATTACGTAAATAAATGTATACAAAAATTGATTTTAAGCGAAGACAGAAAGTCAGTCTGTATTATTAAGTATGTATATTTTGTGATATATTTATATATTTATTTAAGTGATTTATTTTAAGATTAATAATACAGTAGGTTCAATTAATTTTTACCGGAAATATTATATTTTAAAATTGCATTATTTGTAAAAAATATAATAATATAAGTTAAAAGTTTTAATTACTTTTCACAAAATTTTTTTAAACTACAACAAAAAACTAAAATAGTTATTATTTGTTTAAATCATTTATTGAAAATTTTGACATAATAATGTAATGAAAATATCAAGTATAAACGATTATTTGTTTTTAAATTACAATTTAAAAGATAAAATCAATTTTTTCAAAAACTGGTTTTGAGTAAACATTTTTATTTTCTTAATTTTTTTTTTCCTTAGTCATTATAAAAAGTACATTGATTTTTTATCTTCAACCCATAATATTTGAAACTTCCTTTAAAATTGAAAATCGAAGCATTTTTACTACCGTCTCAAAAAACGAAAATAAATATAAAAATAGATTTTAGAATAAATTTATTTATAACCTTGTTAATGTTTAAAATTACATTTTTATTTACTTAATAGAATAAAAAGACAAATGATAAAAATAGTGTAATCATAGTCACTGTGTTTTCATATTATGATACATATACGCCGTCTGTAAAATTGCACGAAAACTGTATATTGCGTGCATAAATATTTTTAGTTGACTTTAGGCTCATTCTCAAAGCTCAAGGGGAATAGTGGTGTGGGGAATTCAAACCCATCCATTTACTTATTTCGCATTTAGGTCATTAACAGATTTTATCGAATTAAAAGGAATATTAGTTCTGTAAGACTCCTAAAGAATATTGATATTGTGTGATCGTTAAACTATAATTAATAAACTGTTTTCATATTGTTAGAAAATTAATAAACTATAATACTTCTTTATATTCGTTTTTTTTTCATAATCCTCTCCATGAATAAATTCTGCATACGGGTCTGAGTTGACTTATAATTTAAATATTATGTACTTATTCCTCAATGATGAGGTACATTGGACACCTACTGTACGGAAGAGAGGTTACCTACTTCTCCCTCCCTTTATTTTATGATCAATGAATTAAAATATTGAAAATTTTTCTTCAAAATATGTTACTGTGTCGAATCAACACTAACGCGATTCACTTGTTAATGGTAATCTCACCAAATTCCATTGAATATTTACAAAATACCGGTTTATCGAGAACTGTTTTATTGTTGATTACGTTCTGTAGAGATTAGTATCATAGACGAAATAAGTTGTCTGTATTCGCTATATATCGGCCATAACTGTATATTTTTTTGAGAAAACTCGACTTAAAAGAATAGAGACCTAAATTGTGGTTATATAACTATGATGGATGCTCAAGTTTTATGACTCCATTGAGCATTGGAATAAACTATTAAAATACTATTTATATAGATAGTAAATATACTTTGTTGGATTGACGTCGATAAATGCATAGTAAGTATCTACATGTGTTGCAATGTAACGGTTTTTTCTTTCTATATTTTTCGTCTAAATCGACAGTCTCGGAGGCACTAACGACTAACCAATGAAAATCGAATACAATATGCTAACACGATGTATCAGTTACATTACATAAACTAGCGCTTATGCATACGTTTTTCGGCCAAAAATAAATTTATAATATATTTATAAAAGATTCTATAAGTTATAATCTATGTATAACTGTTAAATTACTATTAAAAAAAAAAAAAAAAATTCATTTTAACTATAAATACTAAATACTTACGATGTTGAACAATCTAATTTCAAATATCAACATTGTTGATTTTTTTTCCAGAAATTATTAATTATGCCAAGTATTGTATCAACAAATATCGATTTTAATAATCATTAAACATTTTTTTTTTCATATTTTATAATTTTGTAAACTCAGTAAAAGTGAAATTTTTTTTCAAATGTATTTATTCAACTTTATAAAACATGATTACCTACATTATGTTAGAAATAGGTTAATAATAGTACTCCTCTATAAACTTATGCTATATGACATAAAATTAACTCATTATCGAAAACTTTTCATACTTAATCGTGTCCTGTTTACCTACGATTCGACAGACGCTTGTTCTCTTTCTCTAAGACTTAAGAGTTTCGCTACCTATTTTCTTCTAACTACTATTTCATATTTCAAGGCCTCCCACTGGTTTGGTGCAATTATAAGATTTGTAATAAATAATAATACATGGATTTAAAAAAAAAAAAAAATTCTAGATTATTTATGATATTTTACCACTGTAATTAATATATTATTTTAATTATAAATTTGTTTGTACGTTTTCTAAATTCCACGCAGCTCACTCACTATATTCACTATAGTTACAGAATTCATATAAAGTACAAACACAGTTTAATGGATTTATCTACTTACAATAATAATGCAAATATGTTATTCTTGGAAATTTAAATTTATCAGATGCATCTTTCGGTTCTGATTGTTCAAGTTTCATTTACGCAGTAGTTCAACTAAGATTCTGAAGCATTGATTAAAAAGAATTTTTAGGTTCTAAAAATAAATGCCTAAAAATTTATAGATATATTTAATGATATTAACAAATAATCTTCTTTTGTGTACACTACATTTTCTAAAATTTTATCTTGAAAGCATTGTTTTTCTAATATTTTATTTGTACCTATGTATTTGATAAACTTAATAATATTTAATAAAATTTATAAATATTTGATATTTTTTAGTGGTAGGTAGTCAATAGTAGTTTTATATTTTAAAATATCTATACGCTTTATTATTTTAATGACGCAGTAGAAAGCATGATACTTTTGCCTTTTGGTCTCTCTGAGCTTGGCGCCTTTTTTAAATCCTGTGTTTGGGTGTTAAGCATCGCGCTTAGCTCGAGTTGTTGTACTAATTTACATATAGAGGTAAAACAAGTAGTATTTATAGTATTATAATGTGATTTGTGATGCTTTTCCAAATTATAGTTATTCACAGCTTAATTATTAGACCCCGAATTATAATGATACTATATTATATTTAATCTTCTCTAATATTTTTTAACATATAAGTAATATATCTGTTGTGTTTGAGTCGTTTTACAATCCTAAGTTCGATAATTTAAAATCTTTAAACTTTAAAAGTGTGAAATTTGAGATAATATCTAAAGAAATTAACAAAGCTAATTGGAATCCAGTTTAAGAGTCAAGATAGTTCAATATTGCTGTACATACATTTAATTATATATGTTTATATATAATATATTTAAGATAACTAATTAAATTAATTTGTGTCGGTCAATGAGGATCATTGTTCGGGAGCTCTAGATCGCAAATACTAAACTACTGAATTTTTTAATTGTTATTATTTTAGTCAAAGATCAAGTAGATGCTTTTTTATACTATACTCTATACAGAAATTAAAAAAAGCTTTTGATTTCTTGAAGAATGTGAATTATTATATATAAATTTATAAAATTAATTTATCTGATAACGATGAGCCATTAATAATACTGTTTTAGACCTACTTATTTGATGATAAACTGTTTATGGAAATGTTTATGAGAGATGGTCTAACAGGAAACTAAGCTCATCCATAATACAACTAAATAGTAAATACTAATAAATAACAACGATAATAACAATGACAATAATAATAATAATAATAATAATAATAGCACGAACATAGTCGAAGTATTAACTATGATTTAATGTAATATCCAATATCATGATCAATTTGAAGTCAAATAATCGTTTAAAAAATAATGGTTTTCATTCGAGTTCGGCTAAAATAACGATCGGTTATTTGAAAATAAATTTTGTTTGGGTTTCGAAACTCGGTGCCACGGCGGTCCGGTTCCCGTGCAGTAATTAAAACGCGAGCTTTCGAAAAATAAAAATGAAGTACATAATATTCAACAAAACGCGTTACCTGCGACGAAGGTCCGGCCCCGAGGACGCCCGCCTTACCGGCGACGAACGCGGCGTCGCTGCTGCTTCGGTTGACGGCTTCGGCGTCCTGCCGCCGACACCGTTCGGCGTGTTCAGCCAAGCACGCCACGTACGCGATGGCGTGCGGCAGGAACGACTGGTCGAAAGTGCCGGAGAACAGGGCTTGCGTGATGCCTGGTGGCCCGGCCGCGTAGACGGGCACGTCTTCGCCGCCGTGCGTGGCCCACTGTCGGGGCACCGCGGCCCCGTGCAACCTGTTGTGTGTCTCCGCGTCCGAGGCGTTCATCATGGGCACCAACCGGTGTTCGGCGCTGTGTCCTGGCCCGTTACCGTAGAGCAGCGTGCTGTACGGCAACCCGTCCACGTCCGACGACTTGGTGTCCACGCCTGTGGAAAAAAAAACATACAATAGGTTTGCCGATAAATTAATAAGTCAAAAGAATCCGTGTAAAAGACCCAAGTCACCGTTCGCAGACACACAGACACACAGACACACAGACACACAGACACACAGACACATACACAATTTGGGAAAGTGGACCTTAAAATCATATATATATATATATATCAATACGGAAAGATCTTACTGCAGCGGATAACTGTAATAACGCGGGATGGAAAAGTGCGAATAAGTAGTACTATTAGTACCAAATGGAACTACAATTAATGTACTTGAAGGGTTGCTGATGTTTAACATAGGATTGTTGATGTGGAGAGAGAGGAGGAGAGTTTTGACCGGAACACATAACTAGAAAAAATGTCTTACATCTTGTTTGCAAATTAATTCGATTTAGATCTTTGTCTCAATACAATTGCCACGTATGTATATTGTATTGCCGCGTGCGTATGATTTGATACGTATTGGCACGAAAATAAATTAATAACCTACATTATTTTTTTTCGAAAAAGTCATCGATGACTAAACATATAGGTACCTTTTTAGAGTCAGGATAAATTAAATTACAATACGAAATACAACTGCTATAGGCATTATTATGACAACTGAAAAAAGAGAATAATATTATAAAGTATCTAATATTTTTACTCTTTAGATAAATAATTTGAGAATGATTATATTGTTTTTGTTTAATGTTTGAATTTTATCAAAATAAATATAATTTATATGAAATTATGATTGGGGTAATAATATTTACTTTATAGTTCTTGTAAGTATGTACTGTATCGTTCAATACTAGATGCATTGATGTGTTTAATATAATGCATAATTTTTATTTTTTTAGTATTTTCAATAACAAAATATAAAAAAGTAAGCAATGTCTGAAAATACTAATGAAAATAGGTACTTTGAAAATTTTAAATGCTTTTTACAGAAAGCATTTGAAATGTATTTAAAATACAAAAAGAAAATCATACTTAAACACTTAATGTAGCGGTTACCTACTTTTTTAGTTGTGTGGATTACTAATTTTGAAAAAAAATCTTTGAGGCCCACTAATAGTACAGCGATAAATGTATGCTTATTTTTTACATATATCTAATATGCTAATTATTAGAAATAAAAGAATAAAAAAAACAAATTTAATCAAAAAAAAAAAAAAAAATTATTCAACTTAATCACAAGTAAAACAATTTAATGTGATTTTTAACATTGCTTGCTCCTCCCTCCACGATAAGGTTTATTAAGATATAGATTAAATCTGGATAGTTTTAGTTTCAAATGACTCTCAACATTCAGTTAATTCATATATTTATTAAAAAAAAAAAAATTAAAGAAGATAAAGCTCGTTTACTCAGATAGGCTGTCGAAAAGCCCATCAATTTTCTAGACGTGTAAATATTATAATATAATATATGCGTATGTATTTTTGTTTGAATAAAACGATGAAAATTGTACTTAATGGAAACGCATGACATCAAAAGTTAAATCTAAGACAGTTTCCAATTCTTTTAAATTTAAATAAAGTAAAGTCATATGTAATTTTTCAATACCAACGATTTTACCTACTGAAAAAAAATGTTTTTTTGTCCAAGGTATGTTTTAAACGGTTTTCAATATGCGTGGATATTATTTTAAGAGTTGAATACTAAACGGTACTTTCTTTAAACGATAAAAAACTAAATGAAAATTGTGTTCTATAATATTTCTGATTTTCAACAATTATTATTATTAATGAGAAAAATATAATATGAAACTTGATGTTGTTTAAAGAAACGTCTTGTTTAATTTATAAGAACAAATTAAAGTTCTGTCATCAGAACAATGACACAATTAGATAAATTATTTTTACAATTAAAATCATAATAGCCATAAAGGTGTTATATTTAAAGAACGAATGTAATTTTTTAACAACAAATGTACAAAAGAGAGTAATATAATACATTCTATTTAAAACTTTAGTCTTATACTCGTAAGTATCTATAATTTAAAATATTTGCTTGATAAATTAATTTATAAACTGTGATTTCTATGAAGTTAGTAGTTAAAAATGAATCAGTTTTTAAATTGTTTAGAAATTTTTAAAATTAATATTTAGAAATAAATTGGTTAAAAATGTACAATACAATTTTTATTACAAATATAAAAATTTATTTTGTTACAATATTTTTTTTTAATAATATACCTACTGGTTACTTATATTAATTATTATAAGTAAATATAAAAAACAAAAAAACGATACGGATGCAATTAAAGTATTAAATATTAACAAAGCTTAAAAGTATTATGCTTTCTATAAAAAACATAGATATTATATTATGTTTAATGCTATTTTTATTATTTTTATGTAAAAAAATCCAAGGATTAAAAATATTCTTTGATATAGTATTATATTTTCTTTTATACAATACTAACTGATCATATAGTTTTCCTGTATTTATATAAGTATGCTTAAAATGTAAAAAATTATAAATAATTAAAAATATAGGTGTCTACAATAATATAACTATATATTTTAATTAATTTAACATTTCAAAAAAAAAAAAAAAATAAATTGAAATAAAAGCAACTATGACTTAACACAAATATCAACTAATGTTTTAAACAAATATTCTATTTACAATGCGTTTCATATTGAAATTATTTTCTCATTTAAAGTTGGGCTCATACAAATTTATTCGAATTTCGTGTTGTAAGTTGTATATTGTAATTTGAAGTTTTTAAATGTATTATATTTAGCTTAGCTATGTATAACTTAGCTGATTCTTAGAAATATTCTACTAAAATTCGTGTTGACTTAAATAAAATAAAAATTTGAACCAATAAAAATATTTGATGAAAATAAATGAATTTATCATTCATTTATGAATTACGTAAAAAAAAAAAATAGAACACAGTTTTGTGTAAGTTTTGGGTTTTCTCAATATTTTTTTCTTGATTATTAAGTAAGTACTGGGAATTTTTTACTTTTGATCCCCTAAAGTATTAACTTAATTCACTTTCTAACTGCGCTGAAGTGAAAATCAAAGCATTTTTTTTTAATTATAAAAACTGTTTATAAATAAAAAAAAAAAAGAAAAAAACACACATCATTATAAAATTTATAAATTCTTCATTTCACTACCTAATAGTTTAAAATATTAATGAAGAATATTACGAATAGAAGTTCAATTGATTAAGGAATAGACAAACGGATCTATATAGAATTATTTTTAATCGCCGATAAATAACAATTACAGTTTATTGAACTTAAAAAATTAAAACTATTATTTATCAAGTTTATAAAAATATTATATTCATTAGTTATAAGTAAAATTAATCTGAGTGGAATTCATCGTTAGTCTTTTGTGCTTAATTTTAATTAGATTAATAGATACTTATATTGCAACTGAAATAAATTATTTTAATCCAACTATTGTAATAGTTCATACATTTGATGTAAGACAAGCATTTAAAATTTATTATTCATACTAAATTTATCACAATTAAGTATGAGTACAACTAATTTTTAATTAAAATAAAGGTGGGCAAGTGGACATACTTTTTCAAACAGAAGGAATCTAGTGTACCTAACTCGTTGTTGAGGAATAAGTCACTGTTATGTAAGTATTAAATTTGAATTGAATGAAAAAAAAAACAATTTTAGCAGAGTCGGTAGAGAGTGAGTTCTTTACACGGTCCGTTATTTTAGAGACCGGACCGGACTTCAAATTTGAACAAGAGACCGAATTCAGACCGGAGCACACTTAAAAGTTAAACAGAAGACCAAATTTGGACTAAACCCATGGCTACATATTATTTATAAGTCGGGTTGGACCAATAATTAAATTTAATCGAATAGAGTAGACTGGGACTAGACTGCTGGTTCAATTTTAAAACATTTTGGACCGGACCGTAAATTTAAACCAATATTAATCCTGATCAGACTATACGATTCTAATACTCGGTATAATGTTGAATTTCCTGAGATTACGTGTTATGATTTATGAATTCTACGAATAAAAATAAAATTATATCCTTTGACCTTCATGTCTGACGGGTGGTAACCGATGATATTTACGGACAACCGAAAATTTATTAATCAATGCAATTAATTTATATATAAATATTTACCAATAGTTGTGGGTTTTTATTTGACGTTTTTTGTTTTATTTGTATTACATAACAATATCTTATTTAGATTTTAGGTACCGTGATTGAGACCGGACCGATCTAATTTTCATTTTTTTTTTTTTTTTTTTTTTTTGAAACCGGACCGGACTGATAATAATGCATTTTATCTGAGGACTAGACAGAATTACTCCTAAAAAATATTAACTAGACCAAACTGACGATTCAATAGTTTTTGTATGTTAGGACCGGATTGATTAAAACCGGACCATGCAAAGCATTAAGAAGAGCCTAATAGAGTCTATAATCCTTAGAATATTGTATTATGTATATATAGCATTATTAAGCAAAGCAGGCATTAACGATTTTAATAAGTTAAAAGTTAAGTTATTTTTATAACTTAACTTACTAATTTAACATTTTAATTAACTTAACTTCAATTAAACTAATTTACCTATACGCTAATTTAAAATCAACTAATATTATATTATTTTCAATAATCCAAAATAAGTTAATTAAACAATTTTTACTATGCAGAAAAATCGTATGTTCATAACTGCTTATATTAATGAGTTCATATTATAAATCATTGGATTATAGTATGAAATATTCATAAAGAATTTCGTGGTTATATTTATTGACAATAATTTATTTGTCATAATATTAATAGTAATAATATAAGAGAAACATTAAATACATTAATTAATAGCTATCTGCCTGAAAATTATATTCATGATAGTATGATACCTATTTACTAGTAATTAATACGATTACCATAAATTATGGCCATTTAAATTTATATAATAAACTTATTATAATAATAAAGTTATTTATTTTAGAATATTATACATGAATACAGTTTTTTTATTTCTCGCTTTTTAAGTTTCCTGTAGAAATTGATTGTATTTGATTATTTGAATACCTATACAAATATTAAATTTAATAATTAATTTAAAAATATTGTAATGATAAACATTTTTGATTGAATGTATTATCTCGAAAATAAAATAATGTTAATTGTTAATATTTTAGTAGTATTTATAATCGAAATTATATTTGTTATAAAACATTTCATGTTATTATTATTTATTTAGAATAAAAACTGTATTTTAACTACACGTACATATTGTTGTATTGTATATTTTAAAACGTATATTCTCTACTAAATGTGTGTATATCATGTGTACGAATTGTTTGGTTTAAGGACAGATTAATTATAAGATGTTATTGAGTCAAAAGACAGATATTTCATGATTATTATACGTTAGTAACTGGTAGTTGTATACCAATGTTTAGATGATACACACACAAAAAAAAAAAAAAAACACGTTTTTATACGAATAAAGTTTTAGTGTCGTACACAAAGAATATATGACTGTTTTATATGACATTTATATTGATGTAAATTCGAACAAACAAAAATAAACATGCTTTTGACATTAAATAGACGTAGATTTATCACGTAAGGAGTACGAACATAATTCTACATATCTATTATCTACATATTATACTCATAGTCGTATGTCAATTGCTTGTAGGTGTGTATAAACGAAAATTATCCTATTATAAACATAGATTATACGTGCTTAAGTAGGTAACTAGAATTACTTTATATTCGGTTAATTACTTTCGATGATAATAATTAATAATATTTAGTAATATTATTACTGTTTACGTGGAATTTATGATGTTATTCAACTGCAATAATATAAGCTAAAATATAACAAACATTTAAAGTTTAAATGATTAAATAATTATGTTCTTTGATAATAAAAAACGTAAATTAACATATATAGTATAACTACGTAGAAATACATGAATCCAATAATTTCTAGTTAAAACCAGGCCCTATTTGTATGTGTACAACGACACACAATGTGTGCCACGAATGTACAAGTGTACACTACGATTTGAACGTGTGTGCACTACGTTCTATAAAACAAAAATTAAATAATATGCCAGCTACTAGAAAATATGAGTATTTTTTGAATTTTTTAAATTTAAATTATACTAAATTATAATTTCTTTCTATTAATTTTCAAACATTGTTATCAGTCAAAAATATTTTGTTGTTGTATTAAATTATTATACACACACACACACACATACACATATATATATATTTATAATACATTTCTTTTTCTAAGACAGTAGCGAGAGTCAAATTTCTGTTTGAAGCAGTAAAATTAAGTCTACAGTCCGAAATTTTACAAATAAAATGGCCTGGTTATGACAGTATTATGTGTCAAATAATCTGTATTATACACTACACGCTTATCATTTCACAGAATAAACAATACATTGCACAAAAACAACTATTGATAAAACATTTGATTGATTAATCAAAAAATAACAAACGTTTTTTACATATTCATCGAAATCGCACTAAATTAAGTCAAAAACTTTTGCGAATCGAAAGTATTTTTCAATTAATTATCATTGTTAAATTATTTTTAGATTTGTCAAGTTTAAAAAAATAAATTATTATAAAAATACTCACATTTTAAATTTTTGAAAGAAAAATAGATATAATTTTTTCGGTAAAATTACGATATAATGAATGAAAAAATGATAAATATTTTCATGTCCGATAACTAATGAAAATCAAGGAACTCGGTCTGTTGTTTATTAATTAATAGGTTATGAGTGTACCTCATGATTAAGTCATTTAAATAGTTGTATTTTAATTTAATGATAAATTATCGCATATGAAAAATAATTTTGAGCCGTGACGATGTGTAAGCCTTTTCTTCTAAAAACATTTTATAATTTATTTATATTACTCTTAGTAAGATTATAGGTTGAAATTATGTTTTTCAATGATTTTTAAATAAATAGTAGGTATGGTATAGTTATAGTAAAATCATTAAAACTATTAATTTTAAATTATCTAATGATAAAATGACAACAATTTACGAAAAGTTATAGGTTACAGTTATAAATTATATGTAATAATGTATTTTCGAAAAATGGAGAAAGAGATTTAATATTTAAAATAATGTGGAACTTACATTTCACTGATTTTATTGTTAAAAATTACACTATGGTGCTTATTAAATAACAAATATTGATTTTTTTTTTTTTAAGTATTTAAAATTCAAATTTTTAAAAAATTTGTTAAAATTATGAAAATATGCAAACTACTTCATATATACATAGTTAAAAATGTATAAATGTACAATTTTTATAGTCAATAATTAAAAATTAAATTCAAGGTTCCTTATAAGAATTATCTCTGGATTTATAAAATAAGAAATTTGAGTGCAATTTCATAAATATTTTTGATCTAATATTAAACGAGTGTTTTTGGTATGCCATAATTTATCATTGGATTTAAATTCAATATTTCGATTATGAAAATTGTACGATATATATCCAAAAATAAAAACTAGATTTAAATTATATGGAATGATTGTTCAATAGTATAAAGATTAAAAAGTGTTCAGACACACAAAAATATACATCGTTGTTAATCCAATATCATATCGCTCAGAATCAAAAATTAATAATGTTCCATTATCATATTTTTCTGTTTATTTTGATATGAAGGGATTTTAAAATGGTTTTTGGATTTTGAACGGATCAAGGAAACCTTTTTTTGTGTTTAGTGGCGTATACTTTTGGAATACCAAAATGATATTTCCTGGAAAACTCGTTTGAGACAGACAATACCACAAACACCCAAAATATTTTATAACGTTGGGTAGTTAAGTGGAGTAGTGTATAAGAAAATTGATTTAATATTATAAATTATAAAATATATATTTATAAAAAATAAAGATGAATGAAAAAACCAAGCTTTAGAGTATGAAATAAGATGAAGGTAAGTATGATTAGTACGCAGGTTTATAAAATATTGTTATACTAAAAAACAATTTGTGACTAATAAATATTTTATTATTATTACAAATATAAATATTATTTATATTTATATAACATTACTTTTAGTGTGATAGCAACTAGCGCGGAAATGTAAAAATTCCATATTAAAATGAATATACAGTCGTTCGTGTACAGTAAAACATCGCATTGGTGTATTGACGTAAAAAAAATATAAAAAAATATAAGAACGATGATATAACAATAATATAGTGCATTAGTATTACAATAAAAACTAGGATCTTTACATAAGCAGACTGTCAACGTCCGTGTAACATAGGTATACTATAATATTATTATATGCGTGTGTTAGGGCAGCGTTTTAAACGATTGTTTATATCTGAAAACCCCGAAATTTCATTTTACTGTTTCGGAGCGTATATCTTTATCCTTAAGTACCGGATACCGTTTCATAGCCGTCTGTGCCATCTATCTATCATATTTCCCGTGCGTCAATGGAAATGGCGGTGTAGTCAGGGAGGCTGGCATCAGAGCCCGTAAGTGCCATCATGAATCAGACGGCCGGTTAAAGCCTCAGCCGACACAATTTGTTTTCGTCTAACCTCCGGAGATGTTAACTCTCATCCGAACCCACGACCCCATTTCTCCGTCACCGTCTATTCTGCCACCCCCCGCACCGATTGCTGGCTCGTCGCTCGTCGACCACTTCCACCCGAGGCGACTATTATTATTATTATCATTATTATTATACCACTAGCAAATTTCCATCGGGCGTCGCCGCGGTTGTTAGTGTTTTCTAAGATTATAAATTAACCGAGATTATACGCATCGTTTTATCCCCAAATTACAATAACCGAAAACGTTCTATGTTTAATCTACGCTAACTCTCTTTATTGTTTAGACGTAACTAATTTAGTAATAGTAATCAATTATTATTCATAAATCATAATAAATACTTCAATGTGTGTTTGTATTGTGAAAAAAATAATCGATTTTTATGCGATAAAAAAAAAAATATGTATTTTAAATTGTAATCAGTTTATGTGCAGTATGGTATAACGTGTAAAGACGAGTTAGAAAAAGATGAAATTTATTCTAAATATTCATCTGATAATAATATAAGCAAGTAGTAAGCAATATATTATATTTGTCACTAGAAAATTTGAAATATGAACATTATTTCAAAAACATTATTTCGACTGATTTAGAGATTGAACATCAATTTGTGTACTTGAACAGTAATCTAGAAAAGTATTCGTGGATGGGTATATTCTAAGCGGACAAAAAAAAAAAAAAAACCATACAATTTTTTTACAAAGCACGTTCACATGTTATATTGTATAGGTAGTAACTTTGAATTACTCACTTAATGTATCTTTGTGATATAAAATTGCATACTATAATTCAGCTGTGGAATTTCGTAAAACGTATTTATTGTGCATTTCGAAAACCCCTCTGGAATAATCTACATTATTTTTATCCAATGATTTTCGTTTATTATTGGGTACGGATAATACAAATGGACAGAATGTGGGTGGGCCACGGCAATCGCTTTTGTCATTATTGGGTCTCAAATGTCACAGGTGAATGAGAAAAAGGATAAAGTGAGTCTATGGGTGGATATTAAAGTCAAAAAGGTTTGGAATTAGAGGAGAAGATGAAAAAAGAACAGCCACCTGCACAGTAGTAGGTACGACAAAATACAATGCTGGATTGGATTTACTTGATAGAGAACACATAAGATTTATTAGTTGGGTAAAATATTACATCAAACATTTAAAAATTGACACGCGTGAGTTTTTTATTGTTCATTTTAACTTGATATTAGTTAGTCAACTATTTAAAAAAGGTTTCTAACAATAAGAATTTCACAAATAAATGCAGGTATTAAATTCAAAGTATAACAGATGTAATCAGATTTTTTATTCTCTGAAGGTACTTAAATTGTCTACAAGCACCAACAAGTAAGTATTGAAATATATATATATAATTAAAAACACTAAAATTATAAACATACTTATAAAAAAAATCTTTAATTATTTTTTAATAACTTTATAAATTATGAAATAAATTTGTAATATTAGAGTTGGATACTATTGAGTACCTATAATAGTACTGTATTTAGTGTTAATGAAATATTTAAGTTTTTCAGTATAACTTTTAGTTACTTCTTCAAACTATATTAAAAATACGAATTGTTCGTAATCACAACAAATAGAAAGCTTGTGGTTTTTTTTTTTTGCCAGCCTTTGTATAAAGTTTGATTTTTGACATACCGTGTTGCTATTGGATATTGATTATTAATTGTTTTGAATATATATATTGATACACTTTTATTGATCATATGTTAGAAGGCTTGGCTTAGTTCCATATTTAGACCGTATTTCAAACTTCACTATTTTAAAAATGTTAGGTCCAAATATTAATCATTAGGATTACTCTAAACTGACATAGTATTTTTAACGTACTATAATGAAAACTCCATCACGCGTATGAAAAAAATCATATGGTATTTAAAAAAAAATTGTTTCTTTTCTTATAAAACTATTATAATCTTATAAGTTTTACAAATAAAGCACTTTATACTTACTTATGTGGTATAAACTATAAAATATGTTTTGAAAAATTAAATTTCATAAGATCAATGTATTAAAAAGTAAGTTCTTTGTTCATACTTAAATTGAATATTTCTTAAAAAGATCTAAAAAAAAACTCATTTAGAACAATTATATTCTCAGTACATTAAAGCAAAAAAAAAATTACCAAAGTCATTATACAATGAATAATGATTGATGTTATAAAATATTAAACTTTAACTTTTATACTTATATAGAATTTAAAAATAGATGTAAATATCATATAACTAATACGATTATTTATTAACGTAAGAAAAATATTTTAAATAAGGTTTGAAGTTAATTAACTCTATCGATGTATATTGGTGTACTTATTGATACGAGTACAATACGTTTTTAAATCAATCAAAATTCGATAATAAAATCTTGGTGATCATAATGTAAAAAATTTGCATAGATGTATAGAAATTAAACGAAACATTACCTACAACCAATGCGAGTTTATTTTAGAAACTATTAAATATTTAAAAATGGTAAATGCTTAATATCAGTATGTGTCACTAAAACCGTTAAGTTTAAAAATAAATTTTAATTTTAACACAACAGTAAGGTGCTTAGGTAGTCTAATACTATATAACTAACCACGTCTAATACGCAACAATCATATAGGTATTGATCGAAAGAAATTAAAATACTAACATTCTGGTGATCGTGGAATGTTTATTGAGAAGAGGAGTTAGCTCACGCTGTTGGGATAAAATAAAAAAGAAAGTACAATCACCTACATTCACCGATAACGTTGGTAATGATTAAAACATAGTTTATTTATATACCTATGTATGTCATATGCATTTTAAAAGGCAAAAAATATTAATTATCAAAAAAGTCGACATATTAAATGTTGATATTATTGAAAACATACTTGCTATTTTTGTAAGTATTCAATTAAATATTTATTTAATTCTTTAAAATGTATACTTAAATTTATACCTAACAAAATAAAATGCGTATATAATCTACAGAAATTATTAGTATGCGTTATAAACTTGAAAAGTGTTGAACATTTTTAGTAGTTTTTTTTTTTTTTTTAAGGACTATATGATTATAATTATATAATTATTATATAAATAACTAATACTTGTGTATGCTCATATTTAATATATTAATGAGAAACTCGTCAGAAAAATACGAATATTTATAAGTAAATTAAGTTTAATAAATTTAAAGAGTATTTAAATATGTCATTACAATTTATTTTGATTATATATATTATTAAGTTAATAAAAAAAAAAAAAACTACGCTAAGGTACGTGATTAAATGTGCGATACTTCTGAATATATAAATAAATAAACTTTGGACATTTTTATAGCCTGATACAATTTTCAGATAATTACAAAAAACAACTACATTTAAAAGACGGATACTAAAATTAAATTAAATAAAAAACTAACAAGACATACACACATATTTAAAAGTAAAACATAAGAGTAAATTAAAGTATTCTTTATAATTATTGCGATTTTAATAAAAGTTAAAGTCAATGGAAAATATATTATGAAATTTGCAAATAATTGGAAGGATAATAATTTAAAATATTTATAATATAATTCAACAAAAATCATACCTTGTCAATAAGAATAATAATAAAAAAAAACCAGTTAAGTAATACAATAGTAATTTTACGATATTTACAAAAAATGGTACACATGATATAAAAAAAAAAATAAAAATAATGGTATTTTGTTAGAAAATAAAAACGAAAAAAGTAGAAAGGAATATGAATACTTGTGTTACTTCACTAATTTTGAATTATTATGTATTATTAGTATAATTATGAAAATATTATTTCATTTGGTTAAAATACAATTCTTATTCACAGTTTCGATGATTTTTTATAGTTTCAATAGTTTATTCAATTTAGGAAACTTACTCAACAAAGTTGAAAAATTACCACTTTCATAAATTATAAATATTTATTTAAAATCAATAAGTATGGTTATTACAATTTTTGAAGCTCTTTTTCTATTTGAAAATATTTTCATGGAAAAATATTAAATTATATTACAGTTATAATCAAGGTTCGGAACTTATACACTTGCATAGATGCAGTAAAACATATAAAGTGATATACGAATACGTTTTATAGTACGGAGTGTTTAAATATAAATTTTTATTTTGCATATTTTCACATATTTTAGGGTTTTTTTTCCATATTTCAGAGATTTTTCTTATTTTTTTTTTCTGTTATATTGACGTATATTTAATGATTATTATTTATTATCAATTGATTCAAAATATATTAATTAAAATATTGAACGATTCCTTACAAACATTTTTTTTGTGTATGGTAGTATTATTTGTGTAGCTAACTGTCACAAAAATGTTACATATGAACGTGGTTTATAAATACTTAAAAAATCGAAAATCATGAAGTTATCTGAGATGGTTAATTGAAAAAGTCTGATATGTGTTCTTATCATACTTCTAGTATTTTTTTAAATATGCTCTCATTACTTCCGTGGACATGAATTTTCAACATTTAACTATAGAAGTGTATTCTAGCCGATAATAGAAGAGCTTTTCAGTTTGAAATGTTCAAAAATACATTATAGTTCAATGCAATCACCAAGATTAACATTTTATTAACAATAAAACATTTTTAGTTAATATTCGCCTATATTATATATAAGTGTGTATTTTTCAGAATATTCAAAACCTAATCTTCAAAGATTTTATTTTATTTTTTTAAATTAATTAATTAATTATATATTTTTATCAAATTAATTATTTTTGTTAATGATTTCTTAAGTGCTTTTTTTATTTATTGCACATTTTTAAGTTTATCAGGTCATAATATATAAGCACATATTTTAGTGCTTTTTAGTGCTAAAGTCTCGAACCCTGGTTATAATTCTCGGGAAAATTAAAAATATGAATAAGTATTTCATTTGATCTATTTTATAATTGTCGATGGGATTATAATTTCTAACAGCTAATATTTATGTAATATGAAACACATTATATATTATAATGTATTCAATATACACTTAAGGAATAGAAACAAAGTGATAACACCAACTGGAAAAGTATACAAAAATGCAAAAACAAGAACATAGATTATAAACCTCAAAAAATAATTATCTAATTTTAAATAGTTAACCATAATTAAATTGATAGGATAAGTAAGTAAGTAAGTATGTATCATAAACACAAAAATAAATTGAGTGAAAAGTTTAAGAAATTACCATTATTGAGTCTGCAGCTAAGAGTTATAATGATTTAAATAAACCGGATTTAGCATATTATATAATTTATTGCAGTGGTTCCCAAAAACGTAGTAAAATCGGACCTAGAACAATGGATTTCTAACTAAATCTTAAATTTGATCAGGGGCTGTGATTTTATTTAATCTTATATATTTATGGAGATGACCTACTTTCTGGACATGTATTCGTTTCAATTTTGTTTAAACATTTAAGCGAAAAAAAATTCTTTACCGATGTGTGTTATCATTGTCAATGTATATTATGGAAGAAGACCTGTGGTTTAGTCTTTCAATCTAACACATAAATTGACCTCTATCTACCTGAGGACCAAATATTAGGAACCATTGATTTATAAAATGGTGTAGGTATGATGTGTGAACTATTTAGTAAATTTTTTTGCTGAAAATAAATTTCTGAAACACTGAAATACTGTTTAACCTGTTTATTTAGTATAATGATAAAAGGATTTTAACCAATGGTATTTAATAAAGTTGGTATAATTTATTTTTCAATGTTTCAATTCTTAAGATTATATTATATGTGACATTTTTAAAATGTTTGTCAAGGCGTATACATATTTTGCTTGATGATAGAGTACTGACCAGGTATGCTGCAATAAATCTAAAACGTATTAATCTATGAAAATTATTTTTCTTATTTGTGTTTATTTGTATTTTGTATATTATTTATCATCTATATTCTATACTAGTGGTTATCAACCTTTTTTGCTTGACATCATCCTAATTTAGATCATTTATACAAGTTAACTTAAAATTCATTATTGGAAATTCATTAGAATTCTCAATTATAATTATTAATTTAAATTGTTGTACAGTGTTTAAAATGGCAAAATAATTTTAAGTGAATAGTTTATATATTATGATATATTTCCTTATACACTTTGATTCTAAGCTCAGACATTGATGCATATCAATTAAATAAATCTAGTAATAGACAACATTTTTGAAGCTCTGAGCCCAATAATTGAAGATAACAGTAATAAAATCATCTTATTTCTCAAATATTTTGATGTGTTAAACTAAATGTAGAAAAATCAATGTATTTATTCATATAAGTATTAATATTAAATATTTTCATAAGCTAATAGCTTAAGATATTAAAGCTATATTAATAATAATAATAAATAAATAAATAAATAAAAAGTGAGATATTAAATTTAATTTAATTATTGCAGGAATTTCGTTTATTTTTATAATATTTTGTTTAGAATCTTTAAATAAATAATTATAATTTATTGTTTTATATTTTATTGAACACTTGTTTTTTAAATTAACAAATGGTTTTTTTTTTAACTGTTTAAATATTTTATTTCATACTATAATATTATATCCAGTGCATACAAATTGTACATACATTTTATCTATAATTTGGATGATTATAGTACTCAAATGAAGTCAATTGCATCAGAAGCTTAATATAATTATAATATAATATAAATAAAATATTAATATAATATAAATCCCCAAAGTGTCATTTACGTGGTTAGGTTAACCTAACCTTTTTATATGTACAAGAAAAAGTTGATAACGAAATTATGCATATAGTTGTGGAAATGTGATTTCCGGTGAGTTTCGATTAAGCTAGGGTTATGTTAAATAGATATAACATAGTTTGGAAAAAAATAACGTTCATACAAAGAATTGTACATGCCATTGCTTTTGGATTATTATTTATTGTACGTTTTCTTTAAAGTTTTAAGTTGTTTTTCGTCAAACAAGTCATCACTAAACATGGACGTCAAAATAAATAAAAAACAAATTGCGTTGTGTTAGATGTTCATTATTTTAATGGTATTTGTTAAGCAAATACGATATATTTATGCATACATATTATTTCCATGTCAATAGTCATAATAATTTTCCATTTTTTTATTTTAATCCTTTTTTAAATTTTATACCAAATTATTTCTATGTTTACTTTTCTTAATGGGATTTCAACCATTCAATTAAATACAAACAATATAAACTTATTTCTAATATGAATATATAATATAACATTTCAACATCATTACTATTTTTTTGTATTATAAAAACTAATTATTTAGGAAATTTAATACAATTTAGGAGGTGACTTTAGCTTTGTAATGTAATACGTTATTTTATTGCAATTTTTGGGATACAATGATTCAGTTATATTTTACAGGTCCTAGAAACTTATGACCTGCGTTCATAAATTAACATAATAAAAACGATATTATAGCAACTTATTAAAAGGTTTATTCATATGACTAAATATTAATATAATTATACAGTACACTATCATTTGAGTAATAGTCTCATTTGAGACTATTTTGAAGATCACAGGTGTAGCGGAGAACACGTTGAAACGATTGAATATATTCTAATTTATATATAATGTAGGTTATTTTATTTATAGTTAATCAAATTAAAAATTTTACTTAAAAATATAGAGATGACTATTGTCTCTATTTCACTAACAAAATTCGATTGATTAGCTATATCAATGATTTGTATATCCTCGTACTTTACATTCCCGTGTTCTTTTGACCAGCAAAAATTGCAGAGTGTGGCATAATTTATGGATTAATAACATGTATATCGTTACAATAATAATAAATAATAATAATAAATCTGTATCTAAATTTATACAATATATTATAAAATCCAAATACTTCACTCACTGATCGCTGTATCTCGAAAACTACTCAACTTATGAATTTGAAATTTGGAATAGTGATTCCTCTAATACTTTCACCGTGTAATGAAAAAGGATTTTAAAAAATGTTGCGTTTAAGTAGACTAATTAATTATTTTAATTATTCGTTAATTAATATATATTATGCGGCTGGCCGCGCGTATTTCCAGTTACCTGCAACTTATACCCATACCGGCCGTGTAGCATATAGATATAAATTGTTTCGAGAAATTTATCGACAAAAACATACGGCTGCATGTTACTTGTGTCCTGAAAAAAGGTATACATATTTTTCAGGTACCTAGTAAATTTGACTGGTAACTTGTGTCCCGTTTTGAGGACGCAAATTGGCTGTATAATTATTACCGATTTTATCTACTAAAATCACTAAAATCAATAGCTTATAAACTATACTGTATAATAAGCCTCACTATTTGTGGAATGAGAACAGTTCAGTTTGTAGATACAACTAATCTATATCAATCGTGGTATATCATAATAATTAGGTAAATTATGATATATTGTATTTATAACCTGTATGTGGGTATTATGTGATGTGAAAATGGTAGGGAAACATGTATATATAAAACAACTTGTTATTGTTAGATTCGATAAGATATAGAAATTTCAAATTACGTCGATAATCTTTTGTTTTTTATTCTTATTATACTTTCATATTTTACTTTTATTCATTTATTCAGTACGATTCGTTTTATCATGACAAAATTTAAAACATATGGTTTTTTTATTTTTTTAAATTATATTATACTAAATTTTAAATTAACTATAATTATTATTATCATGACAAAATATAAAACATATGCATTCTGTATATTGATATGAATGATATGATGTTATGAAACTTTTATATTATAAATTAAAATAAACATCAATTTTTTTTTATTAATATATTGATATCGATTATATCGTGAGTTTTGGGACGCAAAAAAGATATTTCAGGACGAAAATAGGCTAAGACCCTTTTAACTTTTTGAATCTTTTTTTGCGAGACACAATTCGTCTACTGATAATAATTTCGGACGCAAATGGTGTGTACCAAAGTATACATAAGCTAAGCCGAGTAATTTAGCTATATACAATATAATTAATAGATTATACATGTATTTACAGTGATCGTGAAATTCTAGTATCAGTAAGTGCATAGGTATTGATATATATACGTAATTCAACATATTGTGAACGAAGGGAACAGTCTATGATAGAATATTTATACATACTATTGACATTACATTACACTACATGATAACGAATATCAATTGAAAATGTATTGTTCATGAGTTTCTAAACGACGTATAAATATTATATGTGTTCCTGAGCTAATGACGAATTTAAACGTTTATATAAATTGTAGTTCTCGTTAATATTATGTATAACTTTGCTTTAAAGTTAAAGTAATGTGAACTCTGCGTTCGTTGTACGGATTATTTGGTTTCTTGTTTGTGTATAAAATATATATATATATATATATATACATAAACATATATACACAATAATAATAATAAAAAAAAGCAAAAAACAAAACAAAACGAGAGATATGACGATTTTATTTATTTTACACTCTACTATATAGCTATATTTTATATTGTGTCACGAAGGGATGAAAGACGATGAAACTGTCATACAATTCTTATGTTGTTTTACTTCGTCAGATCTTCTCATATGTAAAATGTACGCATTTATAAACTCGTTTATGTCATAACAGAAAGTAGGAAATGAAAAACCAGTAAACATAAAAAAAGACATTCAACTTTCAACTTTATACATCTATGTACTATAATACAACCCATAAAAATTATGTATAATATGATGTATAACTACATATACTTTTATATCGATGTATTTTTATGATAACTATTATGCTTCGACATCCATTTTTTTAGGCCAATGAAAAATATTCGAAATAGCATTACGCCTATTGTGCAGAATTAAATGAAAACCCATAACATTGAAGAACGGTTATATTGTAAGTTATGATAATATTCTAGTTTTAAAATTTCTACAGTGAAGCTTATTATATTAAGATAACTTATGTGATCAACAAACATAAACTCGGTAAGATATATTGTTTGAATTCAACTAGATATGAAGTGTAAACTATTCTTGATGTAATATGTAAATTTAGTAATTGATTGTTATCACTCCGTCACCAAGTGGTTATTTGGTAGTTTTTAATCTACTAAAATTTCGAAATATATTATCAATATTTCTCTGTATACCGATATAATATACTATGTGTTCTATGTCAGTCTTATGCATGACATTTTTATTGAAAATATGAAAACACTGAAATTAAAATATTAAATTTTATTTAATTATAATATTACGAAGTTAATCTTATCATTCATAACCTCTTAATAAATGTTATCCCCGGAAATATCCAGTTCTTTAGGCAATAATGGCTTTGAGACTTAATTTAATAAGTTTTATAAGCACAAAAATTCACGCTGAACTACCATCGCTTGTTAGTTCTTCCACTTCGCATTTAAGTTTTTTTAAATGTAAATAAATAAATAAAATTATTTTAAAACATAAATAAATATATTTACAAACTGTAGAATTTTTTAAATATATAAAAATATTTTAATTTTAGCATATATTTTGTCGACTTGTTGTTGTAATAAGTGTAAAGTGTGTACGTATCGTACACATATATAGCTAATAATTTAAATCATTTATTACAATATTTTATACTGGAAAAATATTTTACATTAAAATATAATATACAATATACATAAATAAATATAATGAATTAATAACTATGTAAGTCAGCTTTAGATGATTATTATTATTATTATTATTTTTTTTAATTTAAACTTTGTAATATACAATTAGTCTTGATTAATTATTATTGTATTGTATTATGTCAATCAGGTTTGTAACAAATATTTTAGTAATATTTACATAAATACTTAAACTTTTTCTTTGCTAAAATATACATTGATTTTATAATACATCCCAACATTTTACCAGAAAAATATAATATAGTAATATAAAAATAAGTTATTATTAAAAAAAAAAGTGGAAGACCTAGTTATTTAACCAAGTATCTCATAAAATAGAATAGCAATATGAAAAAATTATAATTTAAAATATAAATATTGACAAATTATTGTTCAAGAAAGCAATAATTTAATTTTGGTAATTGTGTAATATACAAACTTAAAAAAATAAAAATCAGTTACAAATTTACGACTTCAAAACAATAAGAGTCGTTAGAAAAGTGCCATGATTGTATTTAAATATTTATAATTAAATTCAGAAAGATATGTTTTTTTTACTGTTATTTTGAATTCAATTTAGTCTTTTAAATTTTTTTTTTAAGTAATACGAATATATAATATATTTTTTTTTTTTTGTACGGTATACGCAATTTATTTGAACGTGATATAATGTTTATTTGGTTTTAGTATCGTAGTAAATGGTTTTTAGGGAAAAGACTAGAAACTACTTTAAACTTCCGCACGAATACGTACATTCTATTTATTGTAAAAAAAAAAAAAATACTTTAATTTTTAGCTTGTAACTTTTACTAATATTGTTACACCAATTTATACGTCCTAACAAAATTGATTTAATCAGATTAAATGGGTATATTGAGTAGGAATTTAGGAATCTTTTCTAAAAAAGTTTATTTTGCACTTTTTATATTTTTTATCATTAAAATTTTGATATATTTTATTTCGTCAATAAATATATAGTGACTAAATAGAAGTAATTTAGAAGTTGAATTTAGTTTCAATAATAATTTTAGTTAATAATCTAATCAATCGAACTAATGTAAAGCATTTAGCATACTAGTTGTGACTAGTGATTTGAAAATAAAATAATATAAAATATTGCTTAGTGTAGCACAATATTGAGTAGGGACAAAATTGTACATACCCAATATGTCGTTGCCACGAGGGGTTGCCAAGCCTCCCATTGTCATTACATGCGAATGATCTGATGTAACAACGATTAGTGTATCTGTCAAGTCTACTTTAGACATGATGGCTTCCAGCGTGGATTCCAGGACAAGCGTTTCCTCTAACGCCCTGTAAGGATTATTATAATGATGTGCGTGGTCGATGCGTCCACCTAAAATATTTCCCAAGTAAGTAATATATCTTTAATATTGCAGTTTATAAAAACAAAACCTATTAGTTACAAAGCAATCATACTATAGTTATGGTTTTCAAGTCTTTATTGATTTTTATTGGTTTTTTAAATTAAAATTAAAATCAAAATCAAACATAAAAAATATATATTTTATATTATGTATACAAATTATAAATCATAAATATAATTTGTGATTAAAAGATTGGTTTGGTTTTGTGTATTTATCTAAAAACTGTTTTGATTGCTCACAGTATACTTAAAATCTAAAAACTTAATAACAAAACACATATGCATTAACAGTTTTTATTGAAAAAAAGTATCAGATTTAAAAAATAAAACTATATGATTAAGTATTTGTTTTGGGTTGGGACGCATGAAATACGTACTCCTGTGCCCCATTCTTTTATACGCCATTGATCATGGGGCTGCACATGAATTGCGTCCCGATATATAAAAATCAATAAGAAGATACACAAATTGTGTCCAGCTTTATCTAAAAAATTATTACACGAGTTGTGTCCGACTTTATTCGTACGACTATTTTATAAAAATATTTTTTCTCAGTTCTATTTCAAATGGTAAGGTAACTTTTAAGCATATTATACTTTTAATTTGTTTACGGGAAGGAAAATTATGTTTTTACGTCTTATAATTTTTTAAATATTAATTTAATTTTTTATACTTATTTAATTTAAATACCTACTCCTAATTTCAAAAAAACCACATTTTTTATCTACCGATAGTTATACGAGTACTGTGCTTCTGACAGTCATAAGTCTGTAGGACGGTTATACAGACTTTTAATACACATTTACACACTACACAAGTATACGTGACTTTAAGTACACGTGTATACGTGTATTTTGATTACATGCACTTTAACATAGTTTTAATTAAAATACGTACATACGTGTTCTTAAATACACGCGGAAAAGAGACCCCTAGTTTAAACTTATATTTGTCGTGTAGTGTTATTTTCGTATATTTTATCGTTTATTGGTATAATTGGGATTTTTAAGTTAGATGTTATCTAAATAAGTTCATATAACTTAACCGAGTTTTAAAGCAATAATAGTAGGAAAGATTCTTTTCAGTTTTTAAGTTTTTTATTTAAAATTATTGCTTAAAATTATAACTAAATATAATCATTTAGGTATATTCAAATAATAAGATTATTAAACACATTTTTTTTTTCATTTAATAATGGTTAAAATAATAAAAAAAATTAGTGCCATTGTCTTTGACTGAAATTTTTTTGAATATATCGATGATTTTAATAGTGTTCTCATATGATAATATTTAAAATAGGTTAATTGATCATCATATTTTTTATTTTAGTGCACTTTATAGGTCTATTTTTAATATTTTTATCCTCCTTATTCAAAAGAAAATTATTGACGGATAGCTTAAAAAGTGAAAATATCATTTAAATAATTTTCCAGTTGTGTAGAACTTTCTATGAGAATTATCGATAAATTTAAGTATGCGCTAAGACTCTTCTGTTAAACAAGTTATATTAATGATGATCATTTACAGTTTATACAAATTAATAAATTCTGTTAACGTAAAAATATTTTTATAGAGATAATAATGAAGGAGTTAATAAGTAGTTATAATATTAGCCGATATGTAAATATATAGTTTTTGCCTATACTGAGTGATTCTTTTACCAAACGGCACTTATTATTTCAAAATATATTAGTTTTTGAAAATATTTTTTTTACTTAATTTCCAGTCGAATTTTTCAATATTTTTTATTGCTATATTATTTTTAATTTTGTACTCTCTTAAATGATAACCTACATTTTGATTTTATAAACAGAAGCAGAAAGATTTTTTTTATTTTGAAGAAACCATTTGACTCTTTATCTTGTTTATAGTTGGGCATATATATATATTAATAAAAAAATGTTTTCATTTTTTATCGTGGTTACGTGGTGGGTGAATTTATGATAACTGAATTATTGAAATGTAATTTGGATAAGTTATTGGTGTTATTTTCCTTAAGAGCTTCTACCTTATAAGGGAGCTAAATGTCAGGATATGAAGGTAATAAGAATTTAGTAATTTGACAGAATAAATTATATTTTTTTTTTTGTATATTAAGCTGATTCACATACAAGTAATAAAACGTATATATACAGATTACCTTTTTGTTCCATTATACGCACACTTCAGTGAAACGAGAGCTCTTATATTTTGTTTTTATGTTGTAACAAAATTAGGTTATAATGTAATTTAGAGAAAGGGCAATTTATTTCATTTAGACATGGTGAAAACTGAATAATTAACATGTATAGACTTTAATTTTAAACATATGGTGAAGCTTTATTAAAAAAGAAAAAACTATATTTTATTTTAATTAGCTTTATTAATGTTTCAAAATTAAAACATATGTTTAGTACAATAATTATATATTAGCTTAATTTAAACGTTCAATGTTATATATTTTGGTGGCTATTGTGTTCCATAATTTGAATTTAAATAATTATCAAACTGTATAAAATGATACAAATATTACAAACATAATATGTAAGTATTTAAAATTATAGATTATTTAGTTGATATTTGAACTTTTATGATTTTCAATATTATGTTAAATTTAAAAACACAAATAAACACAAATTTAAAAACTAATATTACATCAGTGAAATGAACAATTTTTTTATTAATGGAAATACCACTTATATTTATATATTTACATTATTTATCTAAGTAATTAAGTATAATCATTTGGTGAAATTGTATAATTAAATCTATTATAAAATCATGATATTCACTTGTAAATAATCATATTACTTAAGGTAATATAATATTAAGTAGAATGAACATAATTATTATTAATAAATATTTAAGATGTATTTAAAAGCAGCTCACATTACAGATTAAATAACGTTTTCGTAGTGTAACAAGTAGGCACTTAAAATTAAGATAATCCAATATGATACTTTAAACGGCAGGAGGGTGGTGTAATAGATAGGTATACTCAAAAGATTTTTTCGGCTTTTTGGTTTATAGAACTGATACATTCAATTACACTACGGACCTTAACTCGAAGAATTTGATTATATAAATGTTTTGGTAAGTATTTTGATGATATATTTAAATTCTAAAAATAGTATATTTATTACAATTATCATAGTATTTCTTAAGCATACATTTTAGATTATAAATGATAATTATAAAATTATTATTTGGCATAAATAATTATTATGATCGATATAAGCATACCTATGATTATACTCAAACATGTGAATCTTCAAAATATACTTACTTTCAACAAATAGAAAAAATCCTTTGTTGTTCTTCTGGAGTATGGATAATGCTTTGACGGCCATCTCATGTAGTGGTGGGTCACCATTTTGTCCTTTGTCTCGGTCTACCTCAAACTCCATGTGCGAATACGCAAACAAACCTAATACACATATAAACACGATTTTTTTTATTTGACTTTGCTTGCCGGTTTTGTATCAAAGACATTATGTATTTCAACAGCCGATATTTTGGGCTCACAGCCAATCGAGGATCGTCACGAGACACCGGTTTTGCCACAATTCCAGTTTGTTCTTGAATCGTTTCCAAAAAATTCCCTTCCAAAAGTACTAATGAAAAAAAAACCACCCCATTAAGATTCTCTCATGGTGTTAAATTTCACATAGTTCGTGAGAACAATGCAATATGTATTTTTATCAAAATTACCAAAAAGTTTTCTATTTCAAAATTATCTCCAATATTAAGATTTTAATCAACTTTAAAATACAATGTTTGATTTAATTATACAATTTAACGGAAACCGACAAAAAAATAAAAATAAAAAACCTTAGCTAATAAACTACTATTTGTGAGATGGGTTTTTGGAAGAAAAATAATAACTGTATAAAAACTACAATATAAATATAGAATAAAATTTGTCTTTACTACTGCTATCTAGGTACCTATTTAATGTTATATTTTAATAAGTTCAAATATTTCAGTAATCCATTTATCGAAAATAGTATTTTTAATGACTAATTCAATAAAAATTATGTTATTAATTTAACATTAAATATTAGTTTTTTTATTCATTTATTCACTATAAAATAAAAATATAAGTTATTAAAATGTTTTGATAAAATTATACATGGTCTCATAATTAATTAAAGACATATCTATTTTTTTTTTATATATTGTAAGTAACTACTTAACTATATCTAGTTAGATATTTTTAACAATCTAATCTATCTACCTAGTCTAGACAATTTTGTTCGAATTAATGTATATCATATGATAAAATATATGAGAGAAAATCAAAAAAAATCTATTCAAAATATGAAGTAAAAAATTTAGACTGTAAATTTACGTAAAAAATATAACCAGAAACTACTTTGTGCGTTTACGTAGTTAAATGCTTATTATTATTATTATTATTATTATTATTACGTACATCAAACATTCATACATGATCTCATGTATGTATTTTATACATACAACGTTGTACACGCATATGAGTACATGAAATACTAACCCATTTTAACATAATTATACAGAACATCCAATAAAATGTATGTACTATTATATTATTTTATTGTCTGCACTAAAAACATAATTTACTTGTAATAATAAGATTATAATAAGTGTAACAATTTCTCTAATAAAACAAATTAATATTTTTTTAATGTTTTGAGTGATTTTATCATAATAAAATAATTTATGATATTTAGTAGTATTTATTAGCGCCTAATAAGTAATTTTAAAACAATTATAATAAATTCAATTCTGTAATATTAAAAATAATAAAAACTTATAAATATAAAAATAACAAACTATATCACGTGCTTATTGTGTTTTCAATCTATTGGTATTAATTCGAAAAATAATTTATGATAATTTTTTTTTTTTTTTTTTATTTCTCAAACTTATGTATGATATGATGCGTGAATCAAAAACATTTTAACGTGTATATTTGAACATATTGAATTTAAAAAAAATATTTTTATTTTTATTTGTTCCAACATAAATAATTGTATAGTAATATTAAAAACGTTTTTAAATTATAATACGTAAGATACCTAATTATACATTAGTATGGCGTATGAAGGTTAATGTAGCTTAAATACTTAGTACTGTGTCTCAATAATACATTTTAGGTACAATCAAATTTGAATAATCAAATAATTTAATTTATTATTTGTCTGGGTTTGAAAGTTCCCTATAAGTTTATCTAAATTCTAGAAGAGGAAACCGTTTGAAATTTCTAGTCTAATCGATAATATATTGGTCGTAAAAAATGTTTATTTTTATCTTTAGGGTGTTAGTGTTTAAAAAGTTTCATGTTACGGCATTCGGAAATCGAATCTTTTTCAGTTTTCTCAATAGTTCCTATAATCATAAACAAAAACTTCTAACAACAGAAATATATAATGGAAAATGTGGTTTTAAGTATTATTAACCGATTCAAAATTGTTTTTAAAATGTGATTTCGTTTATAAACTTAATATCAGAATATAATAATAATAATAGTTATAAACTAATTGTCTATCCTGCACCAGTGTGTGAAAATCACGCAGATGTTCCAATATAGACGATCTGTTTACGTTTTTTATTTTTTTTTTTATTAATTTTTTTTTTTTACATCCAGAAAAAAAGTAATAATAATAATAATAATAATAATAATAATAATGAAAAACTATTATTAATTTTATTTTTAATGAAAGTAGAAGTAGTAATGTATCAAAGGGTAAATTTGTTAGTGATATGACTCATTGAGATATTCTTTATTCTTCTTATCTATATTAAATTTTCTAATTGACGGGATTTGTGTTTATTTTATAATAAATATTTTTAAACTTATTTAATGTACATTTATATCAAGATTCATAAAATAATAAATTATTCTGAGTAATAATCTTGTGTTCATTGTTATGTCTTTAAAGGTACTAATAAGGGTATTATTAATATATATGGTAGAACTTGTGCTAATATATAAGTTTTGAATGTACTTCATTATTAAGTAGAACTTAGCGAACAATGTGTTAAATTCGAATTAAATGACAAATCAACGTTGAAAAATACTACTTTGATTGAAAAAGATGGATGGAATAATATTTATTTCCAAGAATAATTTATGTTTAAAGTTAACATTTTTTTCTGAGTTTTATTATTACAAAATATTATATCTGAAAAAATAAACAATAAAAATATTTATATTTATATAAATAGCATACAATTAGTCTGTATTTTTGAAAATGTCATAACAGAAACTTCGTGATACTATTCGTGTTGATTGTAGGTATATTATAATATTCTACTATCATATTTTCTAATCATTCTATAAATGCATGGATTGTTAATTTTTTTTAAATAAAAAAGGTAGATAAGTGGGTATCGCTTTTTTATACATTAGGTGTCAAGTAGGTTATATTATGGGTGTGTTAAATTTGAATTTAATAATATATCATTAAATATAAAAATGATTTAAAACGGAGATAGTCTGACAACCTATATTACAAACTATATTTCATGATATGTTTTTAGATATACACAGCTACTATTAATTTATTTTACGTTTAATATTACGATAGATTGAAAATATTGCATTTATTATTTTATTAGTATTTAATTATTATAATAATACACATTTATAACAAATTACATGAATTTATAAAACTTAGAATATTATTACATCTTTCCGTAAATATTGTAAAACATTAAAAATATCATAACTAATAAATAAAAACATCATTGCATTTAGTAAAATAATTCATAATGATATAATATAAGTAAAAGTCTTAATTTTCTGAGAATAATGTTTTTAAAGTATATCAAAATAATTAATACCGTTATTTATCTTATAAATAAGTAATTTTGTTCTTAGATTTTGATGAATTTTTTTGTGCATGTAAATAAAATTGTGTCTTTGTATTTTTAATATTTTTACACAGATATAAAAAATTGCATGAAACCTTGTATTAAATTTTCAAAAACTTTGACCTAGCATATACATTTTTTTCGAAATTTATAAAAATTAAAAACTTAAATAAAAAAATGAAAATTTATTATGTCTATAAATAAATTAAGAAAACAACTTTGAAAATTTCATTAAATAATAAAAATGGTAATATAAAAATATCATTTTCAAATATTTATTATTACTGTTTTTTTTAAAAAATATAAAATATTAAACATTTTTTGAGGAGAAATAATTATTTTACGGATCCAATATATATCCAATGTCGTAAAACTTTGAAGTTGAAATTTCTATAAAAAAATAATTAATCTTTCTTGTGAATTATATAATTTTGTATTAAAGTTGAAAATTTATTAAAAAACTTTTTTACATTAAATTTTCAAGAATTTCTACCCGGAAAATAAGTTTTAGTCTTAATTTATAAAAAAAAAAAAAAAAAATAGAAAATCAATTATAATTACAACTATTACTGTTTAATTATTGGTTTTTCTTTGGTTACAAATATTTATATTGAATTCATTATTTATTAATGTGTTTGAATAGTCATTAACTAGATACAAATTAAAAATAACGATTAAAAGTAGTTGAGTAATAAGAAGATAAACTAGACAAGAAATTCATTTATCTGAGGAAATGTATTCAAAATGTGAATTAGGTGAAAATGCTTCTAAGTTATCTGAAAGGCAAAATGTTGTTCTATATGAAGGAAAAAATATGAACATATTAAAAAAACAAATATACTATTTCAAAATCGTAATGCTGTATTTGGAAATAATGATTCTGTAGTATCAACTATTATAGTTTCTTAGTCAATTTTTAAAATTCGTGACGATTTCTTGGAAAACATTATTTTAGTAGTGACTTGCTCAATATCAGATTTATCAACTTAATCACTACAAATATTGACTATTATTGCATTTTTAACTAATTGGGCAATAGAGTTTAAAATTTCTCAAAATGCAGTAAATAGGTTATTTAAAAGTTTAAAAAATTACCAATACAGTATTAATAGTCTAAAAAATCTTTCATCTGATGCATATACATAATTAAAAATTTCATCTAATATTTCTAAAAAAATTCGTACTGTTAAAGCTAGAATATATCACCACTTTGGTTTGGTTAACGGAATTCTAAGGCATGTTTCACCAAATATTAACAAAATTTAGGTTGTCATAGGTGTTGACGGATTACCACTGACTAAAAGTAATAACAGTCAGTTTGGGCTTATACTTGCGTAATATTATAGAAGAAGTTACATTATTAACTAAAGTTGTTTTTCTAGTTGATCTATTCTATTAAAAAAAAAAAAAAAAAAAAAAAAAACCACTCGATAGCAATGATTATTTGTCAGATTTAATGAAAGAAACTAAGGATCTTACTTTATATGAAATTATAATTCATAACACTAGAATTAGTGTTTTAATTCCGGTTTTCTGTTGTGATATATCAGAAAAATCTTTTATTTTAAAAGCCAAAGGCCATAATGGATTTTATTCATGCATAAGGTGTATCCCATTGAAGATGAATATTTGAATAATAAAGTTTATATTTTAAAATTCAGTCAACTATGAGAAATCACCAAAATACACTAATATTACAAATGAAAAATATATTTTTGGTAGTGTAACATATGGTTATATAACATTAAGTTATAAATAAATTATAGTTCAACAATTGAAAATATGAACATCTCTAAAAGGTATGTATCTAATGATTTTTGAATATTATATAAATATAACGTTTTATACGAGGCTATAGTAAAATTATGATGCTTAGGTATAAGGAATCTATAATAATTATGTACCACGTATAAATTCTTCTGTTCTCCAATATTATGCTGTATATATTTGTGATTAACTAATTTAGAATTAAATTAATATAGAATAATGGCAATAAACTTTACATTAAGGTATATATTATTAGCTTACCCTTTGTTACATTTTTTTTTTTTTTTTTTTTTTAGTAACATTAATGCTTAATATTTAAAAGTGACTATAAATATTGTTTTAATATATATTTAGAGAAACTGCTCTCTTTAAATAATAATTTTTTCGTGAGCTATTCATAAAATATTCTCAATAATGCTACTGAAATAACGTTAAATATAATATTTCTCCATTTTACCATCATTATTAATAATTAATGCTTTAAACTTAAATTTTGATTTTTGAAAAGTCTTTTTATTGTACCTTTAAAAAATATTAAATACAATGTTTAATTTTCGTGTGATTTACTACTAATGATAATATTGAAATATTCATGAAAAAACAATTACAGTTATTCATACAGACGATGATCATGTAAATATGGATGTGTTATTTCCGATTATAAAATGAAGAAAATTTGCAAGTATTTGAAGATAAATTAAAATATTTTGATTTTAGAATATCTTTGGTAATATTTTATATATTGATTATTATATCTCACTATTTTTAGGTGTGTAAAATTGCATTACTAGTTGATAATAAAGATCTTAGAAGTAGTATTAGGAGACTTATGGTGCGCATTTCTATCAAATTATTTACTGTATGACTTAAAAAAAAAAAAATTACATGTTTATCAAGTTACCATTTGACTATAGGTAAGGAATGTATTTTAATAATAATATTGTATTATATTATACTGATTATATTAGACTTAGTTAACTCAAGTATGAAATTTTAATATTTTATTAAAATTATTGATTTCAAATATAATAAATTAAACTTGTTTTAAAAATATTTAATATTTATTTTATAATTAACTTTGATACATTCTATTTTATTTATTTTTAATAAATTTAAAATGTTTATTCTTTTATAAACATAATAATATTATGTTTCTGATGCATTGAGAAAACATCTGAAATACAAACATAACACAGAGAAGGAGATTGATATTCCTTTAAGAACAGGACTTTCTTGCGTCCCATTCAGAATAAAAACTATAAGACAATTCGAGGAAGAGGAACATATGATTTCTAATAAGAAATAATTTAAATAATTTTAAAATGATAAGTATTTATATTATATATTATTTAGTATAATTTTCAATTTTAAGGATGTTAAAATAATAGAAGAAACTAATTTTTTTCATTTCATGCTACGTGCTTTTATAATTTAGTTATTAAAAAATATTTAAAACTATAATGCCGATTGAGATCTAATAAAAAGGAAGAATATTTTAAATGAAATAAATAAATTAACATCATAGAAAATTGTAGTGATAATACATAGAAGTACATTTTATTTTATACTGCGCATGATTTACAATAAAATGTATATAACAAATATTTTGGTAAAGTTAAGGTTCTGTGAATATTTAATTGAAATATTGTTGAAACTTTTATCAAATATTTTAATAATTATTTTGATATTAAAGTAACAATCAAGTAATATTCTTGTAATATTATAGAAGTAATTTTGAAATAATATTATTTTTGTGGCTTAAAAAAATTTCAAGTATCTACCTACTTTATTATTTTTTTTTTTTTTTTTGAGTTACATCAAAAAAACAAAATTAATTTTCTCAAAAATTGGATATTTGTGTAAAAATTCCATTTTTTCCTTATTTTTGTTTTGTTATTTCCAATTATAAAAAAAAAGTACAGGGAATTTTCAATGTTGATCTTTAAGAAGTACAAAACACATTAAATTTTAACGACGTACATAAACTTTAAATTTATATAAAAAATTATGAGAAATTTTGTATAAAATATAAATATTATAATACTTATCATAATATATTAAGCATTACATTTGAAATTATACATTTAATTAAAAATTTCATTGAAGATAAACAAATAAAAAATAATAAAATTTGTGAACCTATACTCGTAAATTATTTAAAAGGATCCAAAATAATTAATCATTGAAACAGATGCTATAAAAATGTATCTACTTTACCGCTATTTTTATGATACTTTTCTCAATTATTAACGGAGCTTTATTTTTTTTGCATCCCCAAAGTGTTGAAAAAAAATCAAATTTTCTACCAGAAACTTCCATTAATGTTGAAAATTGAAGCTGATTTATATTCTATTGAGAAATGATAGATACAGTATATCAGTATATTGTATAGTATTTATTTAAAACACAAAAATCATTCTTAAACTAATCTGATTCTACGCAAAATAAAAAAAATACCTTAGAAGTTACTCGGCTTTATAGTAAGTATCAAGTATACATTGTCATTGAGTCATATGAGTTTATAGAAATGAATGGTTACTTTAGAATTAATATTATAATAAATAATTGTATATGAAAAATGATTCTACCTGAATACCTGAACTTATATTTCTAAGAATTTTTTATTACATATTTGTATTGCAATCGCCAATATGTAATTAATTTTTCTATTTTAATACTTAAGCTAAAACTATTTTTTACCAAAAATCAATCGCTTATATAATAAAATAATTATTGTAATATTATTTCATAAATTATTTGTAGCTGCTGTTAATAACTCATAAGTTGACATCGAAGAGTTGTAGAATGGTGTAAATGGTATAAATAGCTTTAACCTAACCTGTCGAGTGGCACTACTGAGTGCCCTACCCCATCTGTTACTCTCGATATGTAAATACTATATCTAAATTACTTATTGTACTAAATTGTTGTATAAATTGTAATTATATTTTAAATAAAGCTCAAAAAAAAAAAAAAAAATATTTTGAAAATCTTTTATCAAATTTTTTCTTTACTTTTCATTCCATTTTATCGTAGTCATTTAAAGTATTGTCAGTCTATTATTTGTTGTTTAATTTAATGTTTTACAATAGACAGCTGTTTAATAATATGAAATGAGTAATATTTTATAATGTAATTATAAAGAGAAGTTGTTAATATAATCAACAAAATATACAAATGTCTACAATTAAATCAATTAATCATAAACTAAAAATACACAATTAATTTATTTAAAGGCAAAAACAATATTTAATTTATCATATAAAATATTTAAAAACATAGAAATTAAATAAAATAATTTGTGGACAAAGCGTTTGTTTTTATAATAAATAGTTAATTAGTTGATAGATTATGATACCTTGATACCCTTATTATTAAAATTTTAATTTCGCAACCAAAATTGGCTATATTTTTATTCATTTAATTTCCGTGTTTTTTTTTTTTTTATTATTTTAAGCAAAAGTTTACTTACAGTATGTAATATTATTTTATACAATAATTAAATTTGGTAACTTGACTGAGATAACAACATGAAATAATGTGAGGTGGGAGACTCACTAGTGTGGAAATTCTCCAACTTGCTGGGAGAGAAGTTTAGTTAAGTTAATTAATATAGGCCGGAATTCAAAAGATATCATTAATAGTCTTTTTTTAGTTGAATTTTGGGGTTATTTAGGTTGAACTTACTGGCTAAGTTAATACTAGTGGATTTGTGTGGTTGATTGATTTGGTGTGGAATTTTTTGAAATAATTTTTAGGTATAAACTGTTTTAATTTTTTAGCCTATGTTTAATGAGAGTTTTGTGAAGTATCATGATGCAGATCTTATTTGGCAAAGAGAGACTGACCGAAAAGCCTGGGCCCTGGATAGTATATATTTGGGAAGATTTTGACACTCCTGTGTTATATAATGTTATATAACTATTGATTTAATTAAATTTTTGTAATGAACTTTTTTTTTAATAAAATTTAAATAACTTAAATTGGACTTACCTAAAAGATAATCAACATTTTTTGCGTCGATTTTGTCTAGCTGACTATTATTCCACACATATTCGGCTTTAATGTTTCGTTTCTTTTTATCTCTAATCCAATCGTCTATCAAATTCCGGCCGTCTAATCGTCTACCTTCGTCAGTTGGTTGTTCTGGATCTTGTGCTACTTTTGGCAACCAGTGTCTTCTGCCACCACCTAGTAATACCTTAAAGTAAAATTGAATTAATAATGTTAGAATTTCAAAGTTTAACAAGTCTAATCTATTTTGAATACTGTAATAAAACAAAAACATAATATATATATTCATATATATGTATAAGTAATATCTTTTTTTCAAAGAATGTTTGCTTATATTATTTTATAAGAAGAATAGCATACATATCACATGTAAAAATCTACAATATGGTATAAAAATAAGTGCATAATTTTCATTTTCAATATAGAGAAAATTACTTGAATTTTTTTCATGTCGATAAGTCCTTGATTAAAGTTATATCTTTAATTGCGATGGAGTCCCAATATCTTGTTATCATAAATACATATTCGCGATCATATAAACTTAAAGAATATAAAAGTATATACCTAACTATAATCGCAATTTGCGCCTCAAACATATGTAGTAGTTGCTACAATCGTGGTCGATACACTCTTTGAGAGATTATAACAATTATTATTGATAATAATTATTCCTAGTTGTATTTCTGAGAGTAATCATGACTTTTTGTATTTTTAACATATTTGAACTATACTGAAATGTAACTTTATTAATTTTATTTATCGTTACAATTTTGTTTTAGTATAATGTGATTTTTTTTTTTTTTTTTTGCTAATATTTGATAGCTGCTTAGCACAATTATGGAACATTTTTACTATCTTATATTAAATTTACAATTTAGACATAATTGCATAATTAAACATAGTATTTATAAAATTAATAAATATACTATAATTGTACTTAGTATTAAATGTTATAACAATATTTTATATATTAAATTATATGCTTTTACATTAATTTTAAAGTATGCTTCTCTTTATTTTGATTGATTTATATTCTTGTACTTGAAACCTTGGAAAAGAAGTGAAATGAGCTAAAGTTTATTAACGGGTTTGGTGCTTTTGCAGATTGCATTGAATGTAGAAAAAATATAGAAATAAAAAATAGAGATTTTGCTACATAAACCTGTAAAATAATAGACTATGATAATATTTTTTGATAGGTAATGTAATATTTCAATAACACATATATTTTATAGAGGAGACTAGTTCTAAATTATTCCAAAAGATGAAAAAAAAATGGTCGTTCACTTTGTATTTGGATTCCATATAAATTAATATTATTATTTTTATTATTTTATTGAATGTTGATGGTTTAAATACATTTTAAGAAGGGATTATGAAATTAATAAAGTATAATATTTGTTGGCCATAGTAACGAGACACCTCGATGATTTAGTGAAACAACAGCACCCTAACTTGTAAGTACCTACACACAAATTTAAAAGTACATACTTTACTACATACAAGCACGGCACTAAAATCTTTTTTCCGGGGGGGGGGGGGGGGGGGGGGCAAATATTTTTTTTTACATGGGCTAAGGTTTTTTCAACAAATACTGAGGTTAATTAAAAAACCTATGTGAGTGCCTTTGTACTCACGAATGATGTGTAAACATCTTAGCTGCAGTACGACTTTGATTGAGGAATATAATGTCATGGTTTGAGTGGGAATTTGTATAATAAGGTAACAATAATCATACAAGATCGCGTTCTCTTTAAAATTTATATTTAACTTTTTGATTTTTATTTATATATATTTTTTTTATTATTATATATAATTTATACATATTTTAATTATTTATTATATATTATTAATTATGATATATTATATATCATCAGCCTATTTAGCAAACGGTGTAACTCCAAAAAATTCAAATTTCATTTTTTTCACGTCATTCAATGGAAAAAAAAATGCGCGTCGATTGGTATCATAATCATAATATTTAAGTGTGTTTTTTTCCATAAAACCGGTGTTAGTTGATACGCATTAGTCGTAACTCCGATAAACAAATAAATAATGTTTATAGAAACCGGCGTATCTCTTTATATATAATATTATAAATATATATATTATATTATTATTTTGTATTATATTATGTATGTTGGGTAGCCTACGCGAATACCGTGCGCAATAGCCTCACATACACACATTCAAGCAGTCACATCTACATGACTTACGCCTGAAGCTCGATTCCCCAAGAAGGTCGTATTACAAACCGAATGCATAGATGTTTACACATCAATAAAATATAAAATTTTTTTATGTACCTTATGTATGAAAATGTCAGATCACAGACCTTCAACAACTATACTAATAATGATGTAAAAAAATGATAATTTCTTTATTACATACCTTTGTGAGTGGATAATTATGTTTCTTTTACTTACAATTCATAAATATAAATTAAATTAATTGTGTTTAGTTATGAACAGATGAATTTGTTTTACTCAACTTTTAATGCAATGACTTGGGATACTTTTGTTTATTTATTTTCATCCAGTGATTGGTACTCAATAAAGGTAGGTAATAATAAATACATAAAAGATTTTTTTCTTATTTAAAAATTTCAAAACATATTTTATTAAAATTGTAGTAGATTTTTTCTTTATTAGATGATACTAGTAGGTTAATCCACTGTAAAAAACTGAAGATGTTATTTGTTCAAAATTAATTAATTAAATTATTATAAATTATAATCTATATTAAATTCAATTTATTTAGAAGTGACAAATATATTAAATAAACTAAATATTAATATTTAATACAATATTTGTTTATGCACCAAATACTAAATGATTGAAAAATCTTAAAACGTTAAAATAGTTAGCAAAAATGTATAAAATTGCATCAATACCAGTAGGAATAATATTTTTTTAAATAAAAATTTGTGATTATTTACCTAATAGTTAACTAGTAAATTTCAAGTTTTTAGTTCAATACATTTTTAAATTGGTATTTGCATAGTATATTATGTATTAAAGAATCTACTTTGTATTTTTTGTTGAATTTTGGAGGTTAAAATAGTTCATGGATATATATTAAAATGTAAATACTTAAAGAAATTTTTTTTTTTATTAATTATTAAAAAACTTCTTACACAATATTAGTGTATTAATTAAACATATTAAAAATAATAAGTAAACTAAAAATATTTTTATCTGTATACAACAAACATTAAATTAAGTTAATAATATTCTTCGGTTTTTGTGTATAAAATATTAATATTATTAAATTGGTTTTTATAACAGCAAAAACTTGAAACACATATCTTCAAAAATACGAAAGTATTTACTTAATATTACTAATTTTTAAAAAGCACATTTCATAAACTCTCTTATGTAACTCTTTTAAAAATAATGTTTTATGAATTTATTATACCGTACATATTTTTTAGTAGGGGGGCTGGCGAAAAGGCTGAATTGTTTTCTGGAGGGCTAGAGCCCCACCTTGCCCCCCTTGGCGCCGTGCTTGACTACATACTATGTAAATTAAAAAGTTTCGTGTACAATTGATATTCTAATACTAATATAAATTAGTGTGTGTAAAAGAAGGATGCAATTGTGAGATTAAAATTAGTATAAATGTTGATCTTGTTGATCAAACGAATAACATAGCGCAGACTATATTATGCTTAGTCTAAGATTAAAAGTATTCTAGAATCGGGTTCCATTTAGTCTTTAACATATAACACGAAATAGACATAGATAGACCATATTATCTCGAATTCAAGATTTTAAGTATACGAGTAGATTGGTGAGAGATGGGTTATTTTATTTATTTAATAAAATTGATTTTTACTTAAAAAGAATGTAATTTAATATGTTTGTCTGAGTTTTTTATTTCTATGATATATCTGAGTTGAAAAAAAATAGTAGGATTATTGATCATGATATTTTGATTATTACAGAGATTATTAAAATGCTGATTAATTAGCCTTTTAATTTCCACTAATATTGGTTTTTGTATATTTTTTAATTAAACAACTTTAAGGTTTAATCCTGCAGTCGTATAATTTTATAACTGAGTACTCGTATTCGAATTAAATTTAAATACATTTGAGAAATAAGTATAATATATATATTGTAACTGAGATACTTGGATACTTTAAAAAATATCCTTTACAAGATTACATATCAACATATAATGTATTACATGTTGTAGATAAATGTACATGATGTTAACATTTACGTAATAATATATAATTTCTTGTAATGACTATGACAAATAATTATTTTGTTTCTTCATTTTGATATTGATTTTGAAAATGTTTATGTAATTTATTGTATTACAGTAAGAGGTTCATAAAAAAAATGTCAACGAGATAGTATAAAGTACACCATTGACATGCGTCAAAACAAATCCGGTTTTAAATTTTAATATTCTTATCGTCAGAAAACCCGACACACCAATTAGATTACATTTCGAGTAAAAATAACACATCAGGTCAACCAATGGAACAAAGGAGATGTCGACTGGTGGAAATCTATGACAGTCTCCTATATAATTGAAGTACAGTTTTACATTACAAAAATTAAAAAGAACTTTTTTGTGGTGAAGGACGTTTTTTCAATACAACTATTATTATAACAATTAAATCTTCTAAATTAAATAGTAGATTTTGAAGAACTCTTAGCGAACAAAAATAATTATTTAAGACAAATAAAAGATGCCATGTTTTAAATTTTGAGTCGAGCAATTTTATAACGATAAGTGTTTTATTTTATTTTTTTATCTGAAGATGTTTTTTATAGTAGAAAAAAAAATGCTTCAATTTTTACAATTTTAAGGTTAGTTTGTTTATTTAATACAATTATTGTAATATTATTATGAAAATAATTATTTCATTATTATAAAAATAATTATTTGGTAACAATGGTTTTTAAAAATTTAGATGGTATTCGCTCAAATTTTTTTTTCGTCATGATCAATGATTTATTAGTGAATTTAAAATATGTAACACATCAATTACAGTATTACAGATACTTACTTACTTGACACCTATTCAATGACGAAATGCACTAGATCCCTACACTTTACAAATCTAAGCTGTTAGTTTTTACTCTTTTTGACGGCTTGTTTTAATCAAAAAGTAATGTGCGAGTTGTGTAAGTTTTTAATAATAAATATTTTGTTCTTCTTTTTTAATGATATTATTCAATTAGGTATCAAATTAAATTAAAACATCCTTATTTCTTTCGAACATAAGTAAAACATAATAGTGAAGATTGATGATAATTTAAGCTAATCAAGTCTTATTATAATATTGAATAAAATACATTAAATAGTGGCAAGTGTATATTATTATGTCTGTTATGATAAACGTAATAGTATACGTATGATTAACTTTATCGTTCTTAATTGTAAGTAATAGTGGTCAGATATATTTTGCGTTCTTTATAGTAAAAATCTATTAAAATATTTAAGTGATTTATTTTAATATTTTATGAATAAGAGGGAAATTATCATTGCTGGTCGATAAATTTGCTTTAAATATAATAAATACGATTATTGAATTAGATATGAGGGTTTGTCTGAAAGAAGGTTTCCTTAATTTTTCCAAATTTTCATTAGTTGTAATCTTATTTTTTATTAGTCTAGTATGATATTAATAATGAAATAGATAATATTTATTATTTTTACGAAAAAACGTTATTCTAGATTCTAGAGGTAGGCATAGAAAGGTTTTAAATACTCGATTCATTAATTATAGAAATAACGTATTACAATTTTTATAGACAGTTGAAATGAAATCCTTTTATTTATTTTGCTGTTGTATTTTGATATTATCAAATAACTTATTATATAAGAACTATAATCTATTAGAACTATAAGAGTTTAAGATTACGATGATTTTTAAATGAAATAGAGTTGCTTATTCTTGTAGAAGCATATTATTATTATTATCTCCATTTTTACTATTCTCTCAACTATTGAAGAAATATAAAATTCTGTGTATTCGTATAAAACATGAACTACATCTTTTATGAGTCTTATAGAATAATAAATATGTGATTATGGTTAATATTAGTAAATATAATATTATTTATAATAGATGTTTCGAATAGATGATTTGGATGCAAATTATAAAATAAAATTTATATTGTGCAGTCAACATGCTATTTCACAGTGCTTGCAGTTAATTAACAGACAATTATTGTAAAAAAGACTGATGGATATATTTTTAACACGAGTTTAAACTATAAAGTTCAATGTAATATTCAGAACAAAATACATTTAATATAGAAATGCATTCAACTAATTGCAAGTATACTTCTAGCCTTTCGAAGAAACAATTAAAATAATACGCATTATTGCCATTTCCTTTATTAAAAGTTAAGACACGGCATTAAATAACTAATGACAATAAATTCATTTGAAATATGAGTATAAATATTAATTATTGTATAATTCTCTTTTATTTTTTATAAATTTATCATAAAAATAATGGAATTCGATACGAATAGCTTTACAATTAACACGAATGATATGAATAAATCATTATTATAACGGTACCTCATATTTTTTTTTTCAGGATTCCAAAGAGTTAGTGATAAAAATTTAAGATACAGATGTATTTAGTTTAAATACTATTTTTTTTTCAAAGAATTGTATTGATGTATGTGAATAAATAATAATTGGTGGATTGATAAGGGAATTGAGATAACTCAAAAATGATAGCTGGATTAAAATAATTTCGAGATAACATCAGTTGAATATTTTATCTTTGTAGTTAAAAGTTTTAATTGATTAATTTATTAGTACAAGAGATTTGTAATAATTTATAAGTTTATTATAAGGCAGTAATAGAATTTTTATTTGCTTCTAAAACTAAATTTGTATCTATGGCATCTTAAACTTTGATTTTATTTAATTTAAAAAGTAGTTTATCTTGGAGTTAAATTTTATTGAATAGCTGATAAAACTAATTTTATTGTATCTCATGTAATTTTTTGAGTGGTTACCAAGGCTAAGATCGTTTTTGCTGATAAGTCACCATTTTTTTAACTAGATGAAATTGATGCATGATAATCATTCTTGCGTATACATTATGGTTTAATATTATTATTTTGTAAGATGATAAGTAATAATTATTATATACAAAAACATAATAATCACTAAACAAGAAATAATGAAATATAGCATATATTGAAATCTTCCATTAAAAACTAATAAATAATATTATAATTATCTCATTTAAAATATATCAAGTTTAGTTACTTTAAATTGTATTTATGCAATAAATTGTTTAGAGTTATTTCTCCGAGCTTAGAAATATTATTATATTTGTTGGAATGTAGTAATTTTTTGAAGGAATGTGAGTGAATTGGGATGGCGAATGCATTAATTTAGATTCCATAAATGATGATGACCGATAAATAAATTCCTTTTTTTACAAATGTATGATAGAAAATTTATTTTTAAGAGGAATTTCTCAAATGTCTTAATAATTCATTAGTCCACATAGCTTAAAGTTATTTTATTGTTATCAAGAAAAAAATATGAGAATAATTTGTGTATAATACATATCAAGATTAATAGCTGAGTTGCAGTCGATTTGAAACGAAACGATAAGTATTTAGTAAACACTACACCGAGTATCTTGTTAACCGATTTCAATTTATGGGGTATCGTCGTTATAATAATGTATAGTGGCGTGCGCATGGTAGTACGTAACGTAATGCCACCGATCAAGACGTTTCAAGTGAATTCTCTGAAATCAATTCGTCCTGTTTACTTGATTAATGACTACAATTATTGTGCAAATACGATTCGTTAAGTCTTTTGTAATAATGAATGTTTAGTGTTTTTTCGTCCTCCAAAGCTATTTAATTGTATTACCACCTTGATCAACGGTTCAGAATAAAACTGCATTAAGAACCTACGGTTTATATTACAATAGTTTATCATTGTAACGTGATTAGTTACTGATAAAATATTTGAGTATAATCCACAAGTATAAAGGTATAATATGTGTTAGTTAGTTTTTTCTATCAATTGCATTCCTTCCTTTTTATTTTATTTTATTTTTTTTAAGCAAAGCTGCAGGTAGTAATATGTTGATAAAAGATAATGCTCAAAGTTCTGGTAATTTTTTTTATATGTATACATTTGGAAATCGCATCTTCCATTTTAAGTATTTTCATTATTATTAATATTTATTGCAGCAACTATATGTATATGATTTTTCATTAACATTACTCGAGTATCATTGGAAGACGTCCAAACTTCACTTACATGAAGTTAATAAAGGTGTACAAAATTATTATTCCAAACATATTACGATCAAGTTATAAAGAGCGGAATCGTAACTTCAGAAGAAAAATCAGATTTATTTTGTTGAAATATAATTTATAATAGAATAGTTATTTTACAAGATTAGGTCTTTAAAAACAAAATAATAATTATAATTAGGAATACAATTAAAATGACATTTTATGATACAAGATTACGCGTGATCTTAATATCTTATTACAACATTTTTTATAGACTGATAATATTATTATTTTATGAAATGTAAAATAATAAATACATACGTGCTTTTATTGTTATTGTTATTTATGTGCATATAATTTTATATTCCGATATAAACCATAAATAATAATATGCAGGTACTACAGTTTAAATTATTAACTAATGCAATAAAATATTGATATTTTAAATAATATTGAGTAAAAATTAAAGTTGAAGTTGTAAAAAAAAATCTTAATTGTTCAATATAAGTACAAATGCGTTATTGCGTTAAGTGAATCATTTTGTATAAAATTGGAAACTCAATTTCCAGGATTTACCTATAAATTGATCTTCAGAAATTTGATTTATTTAAACAAATTAAAAATGCATATTAAAAATAAAAATATGTCTTTATTTCAATTTGGTTTTAAATTGTATGATTATAGATGAGTCCTATTGTTCATATTCAGGAATATATACCCAGAATGGTAGAGTACATTATTATTAGCATTATATTATTAAGCATTGTTCCAATGCGTAAAGGTACTATTAAAATGAGAAATCATGCGTGTTCTATTGTTGTTCAGTTATAAATTAAATTACCAGTGTATGCAAAAATGGAATTATAGATTTTTTAAAGGCTGTTTTAACACGCTTTTTTCACCAATTCACCTATCCACTTTTACGCACAATACGAACGGTACCATTTTATTAACAAGGTACGGGCATATCCGTTGCATCACAAAAGCAGTCAAGTCGATTTGTGGTCGAATAGGATTGGGGCGTGAAACCCCTACGTGAACGGTTCTGTTATGATGGTATTGGTGTGTGGAGAGGAAAGTTGCGTGTAAAGAGTTTTTATTGTTTGTACGAATCGGTTAGACAGGTCACGTTTTTAATTCGCATTTTTCTATTTGACAGTTTAATGGCCGATGGAGAAATGGCAATCAGTTGCCACGATAATACTGAGACTCAAGATTAGAGCTTTAAAACTCGTCGAAACCAAACAGGAAAACGCGGCGTGGACAAACGTTATTTGATTTGAAGTATTTTAAACTTAAATTGACATATAGCCTAATATAGCACATACATATACATACGTGTGTTGCATATTATAAAACGAATTTAATATTTATTCAGCACATGATGCGTTTTAATGAACATAAAATAATATAATAATAGTGTTAATAAATCAGCAATAGCCAAAAATAACAAAACGATTTATCTATTATATATTATGAACAAGTTTTGTATATTTTATTTTCAAGTATCTTAAATTATAGATACACAATTTCACAGATAAAGTGAGGTAATGTTTTAGTTTTGGGGAAAAAACCCTCTGCAAACCGATTGGTGTTAGTCGATGGGTGTTTAAAAGCAGAATGTGAAATCCCCTAGCTTATTATAAAATTATAAAGTTTAACATTCATCTATGTCACAATATAAAATATTGCTTATTTATTTTGTAATTGATAATTTCATTAATTATAGTATATAGTTTGAAATAATATATAATATTTAAATGAATAAATAATTTATATGGACATTATATGTTTAATTTAATTTTTTTAATGTTTTAAAATTTTATATTTCTAGACTAATTATTTTTGTTTGTAGAATTGACACTTATGTAACATCGATGATGGTCCTAAAACGATGTTTTGAAATACAATTTAACCCACACTTAAGTATTTAGATAAAATATTTAGCACAAGTTGAATTTTAAACAGTTGATAAAAATATAATATTAATACATTTTATTTTATATTATAGCCACATAATATAATTTTTTATTTTTCATTTATCATTTTTTATTTGAAGAAGATAAAATTATTTACTTTAAGTATCTAGGCTATTATTTTGTATATGTGGTTTTAGGATTTTAGGATTTTGGGATTTTGTACTGTATTTTATCACGCTGTAAAAATGTGCTTACTTTTTGTATTTGACGGTAAACCCCAAAAAATTTTTAAAACAAACTTGAAATAATTTAAAAAAAAACGGATTATTTAGTTTTTATTTATTTTATTTTATAATATTATATATATTTAAAAAAATATTTATAACGTTTAATTAAGTGAATTTAAATTTAAATTTGTATATTCAAGTCGGAGACAATTCTTTTTTAGTTTTTCTAATTAAATTAAAACTATCCAACTTTCTACAATATTGGTACAAGAATATTAGTCAGTTAAAATTATGATTACTAGATCATGCTTAAATAATTAAAAATGTCAAACTTAAATTTCATTATCGACCGTTTATGTAGTAGCACTATGCTGTATACTTATGACTACGAACAGAACTTTTTTAATTGATAGCGTGGGCATTTTAAAATTAGGATTTTAATAATTTACCTACGTTGTAAAATAATTAAATGCATATTAATCAATTAATTATTCGAAATAACTGTTTTTAAAATGTGTTTAGTTTCTAAAGAATATTAAGGTTATACAATGTCATGATGAATGACGCTATTTTCAGAGATATAATTATGTAATAATACGCATTGATTGAAGTAAATTTAGTGAATTTAGTTTACCGTGATTTTTTGATAAGTATCACCTACGAGTATATCTACTGCAAGTCCAATTTTTTTGATTGCTTAAACGTGTATGAATGGTAAACTTTTTTAAAAATGAATAATTTTTAATGCGTATTAACTTAAATTGTTTAGTTTGTGGTTATTTATTGTATTACACTTTATAATTTTATTGGTACAATGGTAGGTACTTAATTCTTATGTTATATCATCTTAAAGTTAATCATATGTTTTTAGAGTTAAAGCTTATTCAAATTATTTGTGATGAATAATATACAGAATTTGAATATCATAGAAATAATACTGAAAGCAATGAACATTTAACACACACACATATATATATATATATATTATAGCAATAATTAAAAATGTTACTTTTCGAACATTTTTGACCCTATGGTGAGTTGAAACTCTTTTATAAACTTATTATGGGATACGGCATTAGTATTTTATATAAAATTTAAAATCGTAGATAAAATTTATGTTAAAGAAATGAAAGCATGGACTAATTATTAGATGGTCTTAATTACAGCTTTGAATTTTTTAAATGGCTCAACATTATAAAAACATAAAAAAAATCATTAATCGTTGTTTTTCGGAATTTATTTTTATTTCATGCTTTAATTATTCCGATTACTTAACCTTCATAACCAATTTCAAGAAACGCATAATAATTACTTTAATAGTAATACAATAATAGAAAATTATAATTGTATATAAGAACAGAATTTGATTAAAATACAGTATACAGTAATTATTGAAAGGTTTTTAAATTGTTATATTTTTTAAACGATATAAAGTTGATGAATTTAGATTTCAAGGAGAATGATGAAAGAAAGATTGGACTATAAAGTTAGGATGATACATTAACATTGTCAGTCATTTTATTTACTTCACCCGGTAGTCAGTAAGCAATGTTTCAGTGTGACAATATTAACGGTCAAAATTAAACTGCATAAGAACAGTTTAATCAAAAATATGCATTCATACTTAATTAATGTAATATATTAGTATTCAATATTTTAACATTAATATTTATTAAGGATTATACAATTTATTAAAAAAATATTATGTTATAAATTGGTTTATAAAAGTTATAATATTATCTTAGCCATTCAGATATAAAAAGTAATTTTGTTTAGTTTAAATTATTTATTATGGTAGTTTCAATAATTTATTTTTGTACACAAAAAAAAAAAAAATAATAACACTGAATAAAACAAATTTAATTTAAAAAATATTGTATTTTTAAATGTCGATAAAATACCTTATGCTATATATATCTTATATTATTTAAAATAAACGTATTTCAAAAAGTACTAAACGCATTATACTCGTTCATACAAAATTATTTTAATAATATTTTTTAATAATAAAAAAATAAAAAAATAAAATCAACTTTCAGATATATTTAAGACTGAATACAATTATTTTAAAGACAAAATACTATAATTTTTAGAGTTAAGTTATTCACAAGTTAAAATATTGTAGTTACCTTGCTTATAATTGTACACTTTTAGTCTTCTACTGTCAATAATATTTACAACAGTAATTAACTATGTTAAATTATTTTTTTATTTTAAAATTTGTTGTACATAAAAATTAATTTACCTATTTAAGCAAGGCTTATTTTAGGATAAATGTGTTATTATAAAATCTTAAAAATTAAAACATTTATTATTTTTAAGCAATAAATAAACATATTACATTTTCATAACAATAATAAATAATAAAAAAAAAAAATTAAATTAAAGTTTCCTTATAAGCTATTTTACAATAAAATTTTTATTTAACAGATAATCAAATTTTTTATTTATATTATAGAATCCTTTTTTTAAACTAAAAAAATATTTAAATTGCATTAAAATAATTTGGTCCTAAATAATTAAGAAAATGTTTCTCAAAATAAATTTTTTTATAATTAACTTAAATATCGTAAGCTTTATTTTCCTGTTTTTGGTATGTAAAAATTGCATTTTTTAGAAACACTTAATATAGACAATATATGTTTATTATATACTTTATAGACTATTTTCGTTAAGTATTTAACAGGGACCTGCTAAAACTTTCTGCAAAATAAAAATACCACTAACCTTTAGTTATAACTTATTATTTACATTTTACATTATTAAACATTCTAATGACAAAGTATTAAAAAGTAACAGCTTAATATATTTGTTTTACATTAGAGTAAACTGCAGGAAATTGTAATAGCAAAATAAAATATTATAAATTTAGTAATTAAAGTGAATTATTATTATTATCAATTAAAATAGTATTTATGCTTTCAGAAAAAAATTTGGTATTAAAATGAAAAAATAAAAATAATATTCATATACTATAAATATTACGTATATATATATTTTACGAATTTTATAAAAATGAAACATCTTAGATAGTTGATATAATTTGTTGCTTATACCACAACAGCGCGTACTTATTTTAAAATAAAAAAAAAATTTGATATTATTGATATTGAAATATATTTATATGATTTAAAGTTATAATTTGTAAAATATATTATCGTAGAATAATATAATGATAATAATATTATATGCGTCATATAGCTTTATATGTTATAAATTATTGCGAATATATATATGTAAATCTAGATAGCGAAAAACATATATAAATATTTCTATATGTTATATTCAATCAATGTGTTAAAAAATTTTCAAATTATATCTATATAGTATCATGTTAAATGCCAATTAATATTCCTAGTGAGTTTTTTTTTTTTGAAGAGGAGGTAGGAGGGGACCTAGTACCGTAATTATTATGCTGCATGTGTGCTGATAATGCCTGATTTGATGACATACGCTAGACTTCTCGGTAGTTGGTACGTTCTATGACTCTATGTCATATACTTGAGTGTATTTTATTATAAGCTGTATTTATCAGAAGTTTATATTAAACTTGTTTAAATTATCGAGTGTTAGTGATTACTTTAATTCTATTTTTCAGATGGCTTGTTTAGATTTATGTTTATTTTTTAAATTATAAACGTCCATTTTTATTTACAGAATCTTGATAATTTTGAAATAATTTCGATGAATTACGAGGTATGATTAAAAAATACCGGGACTAAAATGATATCTGAGCTTTCGATCAGATCGACGAATGGCGATAAGAGAACTTTCTAGTGAGTGTAACATTTCTTTTAGATCATGTAAAACTATTCTGACTGAAGATTTAGGTATGAGACAAGTCTGTGCAAAAATTGTCCCAAAATTGTTGTCCCAAGATAAAAAAAATTCATCGAATTGAAGTTTATCAAAGTTTAAAAAAACGTACACAAAATGACCCAGAGTTCATTAAAAATGTAATAACTGGTGTTAAAACTTGAGTCTATGGTTATGACATAGAAACTTAATGACAGTCATAACAATAGAAATCAGTAACTTCACCAAAGCCTAAAAAAGCTCGACAAGTTCATTCTAACGTGAAGACCATGTTGATTACTTTTTTCGATATTAAAAGCCTTATTTATTACGAATTTGTTCCAACTAGTCAAACGGTTAATCAGAATTAAAATAAAGAAGTTTTAATTAAATTACGAGAAAAAATCCGTAAGAAACGTCCAGATCAGTTCCAAAATCGATCGTGGTTGTTATACCACGACAACGCGCCCGCTCATTCTGCCTTATCAATCCGTGAGTTTCTAGCTGATAAACAAATTCCAGTTGTACCTCTACCCCCTTATTCACCAAACCTCGCCACTTGTGATTTTTTTTTTTTTTTATTTCCAAAAATTAAAACTGACCTCGAAAGACAAAGATTTGATGATATTGAAACAATAAAAAAAAATGCGGTGGATCAACTCAAACAACTTAAAATTGAAGACTTCCAACACTGCTTTAAAAAGTGGTAGGAGATATAGGACAAGTGTATAACATTGGGCGGTGAATACTTTGAAGAGAATTAATATTTGAAATATTATTTATATATTTAAACAAATAAAAATAAAACCCTGTATTTTTGATCAAACCTTGTATAAATATACACGAGGTTATAAACCCTATATATGCATAGTTTAAAGCATCTAAACTTCTATGCTAATTATTATACACTGCAGAGTACGATAAGCAATGATAAAAACGTTAATGGCCATAAAACGTTGGTCTAAAATCCTGTAATTGGACCATTTTAATTGCTTGCATATCCTTAACTACCGTTTATATAATAGAGAACTTGTATCAGATTGTAAACATTTTTCGCTAATAATTAACACCTTATCCGATGACTTGGATGTACGTAAATTATTTATAGTACGAGACCGAAAACTATCACTTTTTCTCATATATATATATATATTAGTAAATAATTGCAGTGCGTACAATTATCGAATATGTTACAATGATGTAAGTGTTTTTCAAAAATATTTAGGTAAAATAATTTTTTTCATTCTAAAGAAGTTTTTTTTTTTTATAACTTAACCGTTTTAACCTTATTTAGAAATGTTCCATAAAGATTTTCCTAAAGTGGATATTTTATCCGGTAAGTATTAAATTATTATTTTATTTTTTCCCATCATTCGATTAAATCTGAAAAGATTAAAAATAATATAAAATAAACCTGGAGTTATTTTTTTTTATATATACCATAATATACAAGTTTGAATTTATTAGTTGATTTCAAATGGAAGGGAGCTATAATAGTTATAAATCAGTGATAAGTTTATAGAATGATATGATAAATTGTGATCATAAAAAATAGTATTTAATTAATTGAATATACTTTATCAGTGAGTAAAAATTTGTTAAATATTTTAAAACATATTTTAAAATTTGTAAAAATACTAATTAATTAATATTTAAATATATTTAAATTTGATATGAAAATAAGAGAGAGTATATTTTAATATATATAGCTAATATTTTATCTAACGATATTTTTTGATCTTTGTTGAATATAAGTAAAATGTTTAATATTTTTATTGAAACGATAGAATTGAAGATAGATTTACTAATTATTTTTGTAGATTAACTGTCTCACTTTTTTAATGGTTAATATTTATTTATTCTATCAGAATAGTGAAATACATAATATATAAATTAGTATAATATAGGTAAAATATTCGAATCTCATTTCATATTTTTCTTCTCATTTATTGTAATTATAACTATGAAGTTTCCAATTAAGTTTTTAAAATATTTTAACGAACTATCTATTAGATAAATAATAAATTATTCATTGTTTATATGATAATGTAATTGTTTAATAAACATAAAATATATGTGGTTATTTATTGATATAGCATTACTGTAATATTTATGTTTTCTTTATTATACCTGTGTAAAAAAAATGTTTAATATATTATAAAAAGGCTAATTAGAATAATAAAAACGTGGTAGAAATGCTAACGTATATAAAAATAGAATAACTTTTAGTTAACTTTAAACTTCGACTTTATCGAAATAAATAAATAATATTTTAAAAAGATTTTAAGCGGAATTAAAGTAGTATAATGACGTAGGTATACAAAAAGTTTTTGGTAATTAACACTACCATTAGCATATTTTCCCGTTTAAATATAATAATCTAGCAATTATAAATTTAAACTTGAATAATTTTTTTGATCTGAATAAAAATGAGTAACTTAATATAATTTTACGTTTGAAGTATTATACTATTTAATAAAGTATTATGATATGACACAAGTTTGACGAAGAATAAATTTAATGAAAACTTATATAATGTAATTAAATTAAATTTAATAATGTAAATTACAGTTTTTTGTATAATCAAATAATCAAATAAATATTATTTTATTTCAATAATTTTTTGTAATAATTAAAATATTTTAGTTGGTACAATAAGAATTTGTTTAAGACTCATTAGTCATTTTAGTCATTGCTAAAAAAAATTACATAAAAAAAATATGGTTTTTATAATTTAATGATTTACTATAAATTGTATTTTAAAAAAAAGATTTTTATTTTTTAAATGTGTGATAATTATTGACGTACTGTAAAATTCAAAAATTCAGTATATAATAATGTACAATACTTTGTATATACTCGTATAATCCTTAAGCTAATAACATTTATTTTTGAAAATATTTTTTTTTAATTATTTTTTTATTATATTAAAAATATAATGGGTATTTAAGATTTTTAAGAAATTCAAAAATATGAATTGGAAAAACTTCATATAAGGAAAAACATTATACGATATTTATTTTGTATTATAGTCTTATATAATTTGAATATAAAAATAATCTAATTAGGTTATAACTAATTTTTTTTACTTTTTAAAGTCAACCATTTCATTAATTTAAAAAATATAATTTAATGACTATAATCCACTACCTATACATTTAGAATTGTAAAGTAATAATGGTTGTAATCGTTAAGCTTCTTAGAAGTTTAACATTTTTAAAACTTTATTTTTTCCTAAATAAATTTTTTTTAAACTTGATTATGTTGGAACATTAGGCTATTTTGTTTATGCAATAAAATATGTATTATGTATATGTCATTATATAAAGTTAAAAACCAACAAAGCTATTATATTAAATAAATTAACTATGAGAATTCGAAAATAAATTTAATATTTTATGTTTGCTTCCATTATAACAAAGGAATATATAATATATACATACACTTTTTATATATTTATAAATACGAATGGTTCTTAAAATTGTTTTAATACTACATTTCAATCATACATTAATATGTACGTAATATGAAAACAATTGATAGATCTAAGAATATTAGTTGAACATAACATTATAATTTATGAATTTAAAATTTAAATAGATTATACTATTATAGGTTATTTGTTTTACGAAAATTATATTTTCTTTTAAATATAAGCAATATATTTTTATATTAAACATTATCTACAAACGCTTAATATAAAATCGTATTTCTTATAAATTTTCCTTTTATCTTTTGCAGAAAATAAATTAGATACAAGATGTGAGGGGTTAAATTTATGTATACTATACGTATATAATATATTTATATTCATATATATTTGAACACGTACATATTAGTGGTTTTATGCTAGTTAACTGTAATAATATACTTTAATAACATTAAATGTTTTCAAAAATAATTTATTAATATTACTTTAGAATATTAAAATTATATTATTTTGAAAATATGACTTTCTAATTATCAACTTTGTTTAATGCCTCAAAACCCGTACTTAGTCTACATATTTATCTTTTGGTTTCTTATATTTAAAATACGTTTTAGTTTTTTTTTTTTTTTGAAGTTCATTCAAAATTATGATTTATGCTATTATGAAACTATTTGTTTTTTTGTTAAATTTAAATCAAAATTTAAAATTACATTAACTACCTAAAAATTAGAAATACTGTTATTGTTATTTGTTAGCATACTGCTTGTGAATGCGAATATATTTTTAATAAGGTTATAATACAAATATCATTATATAGGATATATTTAAGAACCCGCAGTAGTCCTCATAGCAGGAACTAGAACCTTGATGATTTTTACGGTTCCGGTTCTGGCGAGGCTCCTAGAAAAACTAAAATTTCGGTGTTTTTAAAAAAAAAAAAACTATGATTTCGGTTCCGATTCTTTTTCGGTTTATAAATTTAGGTTTTAGTTTTTTTCGGTTCTTATGAAATTAAAATTATGTTCTTTGCTTAGGTTTTATACTTAGATAAATATGGATTCATTTCTATTCTTTAAAAAATATTATTATTGAAAATACTAATATTATTAATCTTCATAATAACAATAATATATTTACGTAGGTATTTGTTTAGATCATAATTCTTATTATTAATGACAAATAAAAATATAAATAATATAACTAACACAAAATTGAAATTAATTATAATTCATAAGAAATCTTTACAAAAAAGTTACGGTTTTAAAAAAAAAAATTAAATAAGGGTTCCGGTGGACTTTTGGTGAGGTTTCGGTTCCCAATATTCAAAGAGTTTTAGTTCCAATATCGTTTTTTTTGCGGTACGGTTCCAGTCTTTACCTGATAGTTTATTATTTTTACGTATTATAAATTTATATATTTTTAGTTCTTAATTCATAAGAACGATATAGTGTAATTTAAATATATTTAAACATAAGTGTTTTTTTGCTACATTTTTATAACTGCGATAAAAATGAATGTTTTTAAATTATGAGTTAGTAAACACAGTAATTCAGATAGGTGGTAGCCTGTAGATACTATAAAAAAAAATCAGATTACTAATCAATGTCGGTTAACACTATCATCATTGAATGATTATTGATCCAATACTATAGAAAATATATGAAACGATTCAATTACAAAGTTAAAATAAGTTGATCATTCAAGTCATAAACATAGAGTCAAGTTATAGAATAAATTATTATATTATGACATAAATTTAAAACACAATTATATACACCTTAATATGTATGGATTTTAGCTATATTAGAAGGCTTTTTTAAAATAATAATAATAACTTACATTTATAAATCTACCAGGATCATCCTCTACCAGCTGGCGGGCTATGTCCTTACATGATTTTCTTGCAGGAATCGGCACTTTTCCATCATCTTCCCAATATCGGCTAGGTGAGTGCGCGTATAAAGCCGACGGTGTAGCATGCGTAATTCGAGTATTGGTTACTAGTCCAGTTGATTTACCTAAAATGAAAAAAAAAATACAAGGACTGTTCAAACACATTATTATTTTATTTTTACATAAATTAAATGATTTATTAACAGTTAATTAATATACAAACAGAATATAATATATTCTATTAGTTACAGTGAAAAATAGGGGTTGTTGTTAGCAGTGAATGATGAGAATGATTGGATGATAGTTAGCTGGAGTTAAAGAGGTGTAAGAACAGGGCTTGTAAACAGCAAGATATATTGAAATTAATGAGAGCTAGAAGTGCGAGAAAGTTGACTTTATTTGTTAGGAGGTTAAATAGAAATCTGAGGTTTATCGTATGTTTAAGATCAACAAGATTTGAGTATAAAATGTATTATACATATATAGCGTAGACTAAATTGTATTATAGACTTTGTAAAATAACAATGAATTGTCCAATATATTATATGGTTTAAAATTATCGGTACCACCCATTTTGAATGGTGGAAAACGTAAAAAGGAATTTCGCTGAGTAAATTACTTGAAGTCAAAACAATACGAATGTTCTATAGGTAGATTTTTAATTTAAAACAATTTTTAAGTCTATTAATATTAAACAGTATATTAGACATCAAACATCGATACATGTGCATTTTTAAGTAATTTTATTTTGGAAATTTTATTGTTTCAACTATATGGTAGTAACTGGAAATTATATAGTAAATGCATAATTTTATCTCGTTCTACGACATGGTGATATCAAGTGAGTATGTGCAATCATTTTTTTCTTAAAAAATTACTCGGATTTATACATTTTTATTTTTATGTGTATTATTTCGAGTCTAAAATGAATACACATATTATAACAGCAGTATAAATTCTGGTATACAATGGATTTTTTGTGTTTCCACGTATACCAACTTAAAGATGAAATTTTAACTCGAAATACTTTATTTATTTAATAGGTACCTAGTAATTATTTTATTACACTGTTTTTCGTAGAATAAAGATTGTTACTGTGGAAAATATTCTTTTTATTATTTTATCAAACAATTTTTATATGAATAGAGAGTGAATACAATTGAGCAGTGTTGTTTCGGGAAACAATCAAGGAAAAAATTAAGTTATTTTTTTTTTTTTTTTTGAATAGTAAGGATTAATATGAGGCGGCCTTTAAAAATCTGTTCACCAACGGAATATTTTATAACACTGTACTGTGACGGTTCGCCGACAATGTTTATCAGTCTCGCAATTTGCAAAGTTGTAAAGCTTGCAACTATGCAACTACACTTAGTATAGCAATAATAATGAGACTTATTTATTTAAGTCTTGACAATTTTACGATTTTTGACTTAAGTACTCTATTTCAAATTAAAAAGTTTCATTGTTAATTTTTTAAATTATTGCCTAATTCAGAAATAGTTTTTCCACATTTAATTACGGATACAGCAATTACAATTAAAATAATTTTAATATGGACGTATAAATAATTAATAACTCTAATAGTTTAGATACATTTAATTATTTATAACGTACTAGGTAACGAATTAAAATCATACAAGTGACTTTTTTGTTTTCAGTTGGAAAAAAATTCTTGCTTCTTATTTTTACCACATGTATTATTGTAACAAGATGTAAATTGTAAACAGTTCCAAATTGCGTTATATTCAGTTAAATTTAAAAATGCATATAGCTATTTTAATTTTTAATCATCAGTTTTATTTTTAAACCATTTTTATACAATTTTAATATTAAATTTAAGCACTTCTTATGATATTATATGATTGTTATAATTATTTAAATAAATAAAATTTTGTATTAATAAATAATTAATTTTATGATATTATGGTTATAATATGTTTCTATTATTTTAATAGATTCAAGTATAAAATAATGTTATTTTTATTATTTTATTATTTTTAATTGTATTGCATTAATATTCCGTTTATAATTTGATTACGAAATGATTAAATATTTATCGATATTTTTGTAAATTGTAAGGCGTACAACCTAAATATTATTTTCAATGTTTCATTCATAAAAAAACAATACATTATACCTGTCTAAAGTTCAGTGGTGTTCGGTAAGGAGAGTAGAGTATTATGTTAGGTCAAACTCATTCGTTGTTTTTGTTGAACCGTTTTACTAAAATAATTTAGATTGAAAAATAATACTGCGTCAAATAAAGGTTAAAGGACTTAAATAAAAAACCATAGTCAAGAAGAATATATTGCACTATTCTATGTAATAAACTATGTTGTGAAAACCTAAAAGATTATGATACTTATATGTTTTGCTTTATGAATGATCTTATCAAATCAATAGATATTATATAGTAGTAAGTACATTATTTAGATTTAATATGCATGCTAGTAATATTTTATTTATTATTATAACAAATAGTATTATTGATTAGATAATTAAACAATAATCAATAATCGTTAGTTCTATTTAATTTTAGACTCATCGATTAATTGGTGATATAACCAGGAATTTAGATGATTCGTAGTTAAAGATTTTTATTTTCCTTAAACTTAGAAGATCGTAAAATGTAACAAAATAAATTATTTTATTTAATTAAAGTATAAAATTTCATTAGAAATCAAATTATAATAAAATATAATTTATTGTGATTTATTTATTAAATTATTTGAATAATCTCAAATAAAAACTAAATATAAATACAATTTTTGAAATGAATAAAACCTATTCTATTAACATATTTTCGCTTAATTATAATCAAACTAAAATAGACAATTATTTGGCCCATATTTTACTTTTTAAGAAAAAAAAAAAATTCATCTTTAATCACAGTTGTAAATAATTCAAAATTAATTTAATCTTCATACAATTGTTAGCAACTGCTGTTTGACTAAAAAAAAAAAAATAAAAATAAATATTCAATTAGTGCTATAAACGTTAAATGAAATCAACGATTACAACAAGTATACAGTTTGAGAATGTAGAGGAATATTTTTTATTTACTAATATGCTGTTATATATATATTTATTTTACTATATACACAATAATTTAGATATTAAGCAATTTTAAAATAAAAACAAATATTTTATTTTATATTATTGTTATAAAACTTTCCAATTGCATGATTAATGTTTTCACTTTAACACTGTATTTTTTAACCATTTTTTTTCTCTTATTTGATACCTTATGATGTTATGAAATATTCAATTACTTAATTTTTAGCCAATTGAAATATAATATAAATTATAATAAATTGTACAATAATTATAATATACATTTCTATAAAAAATAAATTTAAACAGAATAAATAATTAAAATCACTATTAAATAATACAATCAACCCGTTATAACATAATTTTATTTAATATGAATTCCTTTCTACAAACCATAAGTTATTTAATCACGCATAACAGATATATATTCTACACTATAATAGCTATTGATCAAAATAGTAATCCATAAAAGTCCTGTAGAGTGATTAAACGATCAATATTTTCATTAAATTATAGATTATAGTAGTATGAAATACTCTACCAATTTACACTTTAATTTTTAAATAAAATAAAAATGTTCATTAAAATTAACATTATATAAAATATTCATATCTTTCAATAATTTATGGAAGCATTTAAAACATACTCATAACCAAATGTACTCATGCTTTGTTATATGTTAGTAAATTGAATAATTTCATATATATTCTATAACAATTTTGTTAAAATAAATGAAAATCTTTGATGTAACTTAATCTTTGGAATATAATATACTAGTTTAATCATATTCGGTTCTTATTCCTTACTCTTTAAAATTCGCACGCGATAGTTGATAATTATTAAATTTAAAAGTGTGTCGATGGAAGATATTTTCATACTAAATATTACTTTCAATAATATATACTTAGAAAAAACGAACTACAATATTCCAGTAGTCTAGTTATTGAATATCAATGGTACAACCAAGCAAAGACTTTAACTAAATGTAGCATGTCAAGTGTATATTTTTACATAATTAATTGCATAAACACACAATATATCAAAGCAAATTTGCCGAGAGACTGAACCTGCACGAAGAACGAAAACTCGTTGTTTCTCCTTACTTAAACATTTATCGGACACGGGTCGCCTATTTATTACGTGTTGCTTTAGAGTGATGACAAGTTAAACAGTGTCACGTTTCATTATTATTATTATTCACATATCAATATATTGTTTATTTTTTAGTTGGTTAAAACAATAATGTATTGTACTAAAATAGATTATTATTAAATTATTATCAATGATACGATTACGATACGAAGTGTGTTAAAAACAGCCGACGCGGATGTTAGTTTATTTGAACTCACTCTGTATAGTTTTAGTAGACAGAGAAGGGATTTTTAACGAAGCACCCGTATTTCTGTTAGTCGGATACGGAAAGTGGTACGGTCTCTCGGCGAATGAAGTATACCTACCCATATGTGTGTGTGTGTGTGTATAAGTATGTAAATTTATAGCTATACATGTATTTATAACACGCAAAAATGGTATAGAATACATTAACACAAGACAATTGCATTTCACAGTAATAAAGATAACGTAACTTGTTTAATGAACACTGTGTCGGAATTAATATTGAACCTCTTTATAGTACGAGTAGCCCCACTAACACATAATAACCATAATAACCAATAGGTACAGCAATGATAAAAAAATAAAAATAATTATTGGCCATATCTTTTAAAATATTTTATCCAAAAAAAGATTATAGTATAAATATAATTTGATTACTTATTAATTTCGAAAGTTCATCGATTACTTTAAACGCCTAAACCATCTTCGTTCTTACCAAGTCAGTATATTTATAATTTTAATTTTTAACTATTTACAAACATAATTGTATTTTGTTATTAAAAATGTATCGATAAATAATTCTATTTTTTCAGATATCAAAAAATTGAGAATTTTTCATCCTTTTTTTTATTGTTTCTTCATTCTGACAATGAAATTACTACGATTTTTTAATTTGTGAAAACGCTTTTAAACAGTAACGTTATTGGGAAAAAATTTAGAGGGTGGCAATATAATTTATTTACCATGATCAAAACCTTGTAATTCACTTCCTAATTGAATACATTATTATTGTATGTAATATATACATTATACAGTATACGGTATACCTAATTATTTGATTTTACACAAGTCTTAAAATTCATTTTACGATTTAGATAGAAACAAATTGTAGATAGCAGATACTATAAGTACCTAAAGAGTGCATTAATAAAAGGTGCTAGATATAATTAAAAAAAAAATAACTATACTTCAACCCATGAGAGAAATAAACTGTTTCGCGCATGTAGACTGTCGGCAACAACCGTTCCATAGCACCGTTTCCTCCAACTAAGTGACAGCTCGGCGGTGTGCTACGACGTGTACACAGAGCGTCGCAAACGACTAATGCTATACAGAGTGATGCATTATCATCCTTATTCTTATACCATATATAAATACAGAGAAAATTATATTCGGTTTGAAAACATTCAAACACTATAAAGAAAAAAGTGCACAACAAATATTTAAAAAAAAAAAACGCGTAAATTAAATAGTATACAAACATAGACCGCAGTTATTCAATAAACACGTTATAACCATAATAATTAAGTTAAGTCACACACGATAAAAATTTGCCAATAGTTAACGATCGCTTTTGAAGATTACCGATGTGTCAAATATGTTGGAGATGCATAAAATAGGATATGTTATTGTCGGAAGACAGTTAACTTCTCTCGTGGTCCGGAGTTTTATAAAAAAATGTTATTTACACATATTTTATATTTGCTGAACAATCAATAATAACCAACGATTGAATAAATTAATTAATTTTTTAATCAAAATTTAGAAAATAAATGAAAGAATAAATATTTTATTAATGGTTTTCTATTACCTCATACTCCATTTAAAACAAATTCATCAATTATTTTATCAAAATCAATTATTGTTCAATTACTTAAATTGAATATTCTCAACTGCCCATTATTAGAAATTTTTTTAAATATATAATTAATAATTATTAACAAATCACAGCAGGAGAATGAGAAGGTATATAATAGAACAGTATAGGTAGTCACTAGTCAATAGACTTTCAATAAAGCACTAAAACACACTATTACACAATGTAATGTGATAGCAGGTATGTTGTTATAAACATGACAAAATAATAATTGTATTAATAGTTGTTATTATTATAATTTGTTATATATCTAAAAATAACCTCCCAGTTCTGTGGTCATAATCACAATTTCAAGATAATAATATTAAATTGTGTTCATACTTCATGAAATGATTATGTTATTGGGTTATTTTAATTCATAATCCAACTAATGTGATTATTGCGAATTGCGATAGCAATACGTTAACTCATATGAAATAATTTGAGAAAAAAATAATATTTTAATCATATATTATGTTAAATAATATATATATAAGGCTAGGTTAGTATTAAGAAAATAAAAAAACAAGACAGTTATAACTATCCCCCCTCCAAAAAAAAAAAATCTTGCCTCTAAAAAAAATTTCCCCATATACATTCTCAATTGAAATATACTGATTTACGCACACAAACGTAGTATCAAAGTTCAAATTTGTGTAATATCATAAACAAATGTTTTCTATTACTTTACTCTTTTTGAGCAAACTAACCTAACCTAAATAATAAAAGTTTTCAAATGTATAGGAATATATGTTATATAATATATTAACATACATATTTTTTTATTAAAATTAAACAACACAATACTGCATTTCAAAACCAATAAATTATTTTTGTTTATGTAAAAATCAGGAAAATTTCTTCATCCAGTTTTTTCTTTGTTTATGAATTTGATAATCCTTCTTCCACACTTCCCGCTCTTTTTTAATATTTAAAATTATCGAATTTAATTATTTTGGGTGCTTTAAAAAAAATTCATAAAATTATGAAGTTAAATTTCTAAAATGATTTTTTGTAATAATTAGCAATTTAATGGTTGTCCATCTAATAAAATACAAAATAAAATAAGTAAAGTGTTTTTTAGTGTTATTTTTTAAGAGAAAAGATGTTTTTTTTACTAGTGGAGAATAGACGCGGTTAAATTTTGTAAAAAAAAGTGTCATTTAAATGTATTCCCTAGCTTACATTTATTTTAGTACAAATATTTATTACTAAATAATATATAATATTTTTTATTTTCTAAAATTATTAATCTAATTACTTAATAATAATTTTAATATTTTAATAATTTTTACATCAGACCTTAACATAACAAAAAACAAAATTTTTGGGAGAAATTCTAGCCAACCTCCACGTGGTGTCTAGTCCCAACTCATGTACTCGTGTACTCATATACCGGGACCCAATTCGTGTATTACATAAAGTATACCGGGACCCAACTCATGCTGTTTTTGAAATCTGGGACCCAACTTGAGTTTGTCCAAATAAATAAATTTATATTAAATTACAAATTATTGTATTATTGTACAAGACTTGAGTTAAATTTAAAATCAACAAAAATTGTAGGTGGAAAGTTGTGATAATAAAGAAAGGAAAATATTTGTGTCCCACCTTCTTTGAACCCCAAATGTTATACACAACATACCGTAGCTGATAGTTAACGACTGCATTCAAAAGTTACCGATATGTTTAATAGGTGAAATCATGTTGTAGTCGGGGTTTGGGGAACTGTTTACTTCTCTCGTGAGCCGGAGTGTAGAAAAAAACTTTCAAATGCATATCGGCTTATTAGTTATTGTTTAAGTTATACAATTTCATGAAATTTATTTTCTTGAAATATTTAATTTTAATAAAAAAAAAAAAAAAATAATAAAAAAAATTATTGTATCTAAAAGTATATAGTTTCATCAACTTGCAAGTGAGCATTTTTATAAGTTGGTTAATTGTGTGAGACATAGAAAATATATAACATATTTACATATATGTAGAAGATATTTTACAAATCTATAATATGACAAATTTAATCAGCTTTTTAACATGCTGGAGACCGACTAAGTATAAATTATTCATCATCAATATTTTCTGTGTATAATCAATATATTATTTCTAATCATCTATAATCGAACACGTTTAAAAGAAGAAAAAATATTTTTCAATATTTCAAATTCAGAACCTAATTTATTACATAAAAACATAATGAAGATAATGAAGTTGTAGTCAACAATTTTTATATTTTATCAAAAATCATAGATTTTATTAAATTTTGTGGTGCATTCGAATTTAATTTTCGAAGGTTTAATAAAATTTTGATTTTGATATTCCGGAAATATTTTGTGGACTTATTAATTTTAGTTTGGAATTAGATACTAATTTGAAATTACTCATTGAACAGTATTTAAAGGTCTTTATAAAATAATTCAAGATGAAATGTTAAAATATATGTTATTTGTAATTCGAGAAAATATTAAAAATTAAATAAAACAAGCCGATTTCTTTTTTGTTATATCTGATGAAACAACAGATGTATTTCGAATGGCTACATTATTCCGGTATGTTTCATCTAATGGTACGCCAGTTGAAGTATTTTAAAGCTTTTTTAATCCTTCTGGACATGATGCAAAGTCATTATCCGAGTGTATCAAATATAACTTAAAAATAGTAGCAGAAAGCAACGACAAATTAATTTCGCAAAGTTATGTCATAGCTACTGTGATGAGTGACCGACTTTCCGGTGTTTAAAAACTCATAAAAGATGAATGCAAAAATGCACATTTCATTCATTGTTATGCCCATCAGTTAAATTTAATTTTAAGTCAAGCTACAGCACAAAATCGTGACGTTTGATTTTTTTTTCAACTTGACTAATGTAAATAATTTTTTTTTTCAAACTCTCCGTTAAGAGTTGCTATTTCGGATAAAAATGATAACTATAGAGTCCTACGATCAGCGAATATCAGATAAAACTTTAAAAGTCGTAGCATTAATATTTAATACTGTGTACGACAATCGTGAATTATTAATAGAATGTATGAAGAAGTTAAAAATACATTAAATTAAAATATTGCAATTAATCAGGCATGTGCTTTACGTAAAATGTTAAATAATGAAAAATGTAGATTATGGTTATTTGCTTTTTATTGTTTAATATGACATGTAGATATACTGTACAATTAAACATTAGATATAGTTTATAGATTAGACTATCGAGATAAAAAATGCGATTTCTCGTTTAAAGAAATTATTAAAAAAGAAAATGCAAAATTTGGATGATTTTAAAAATGAAATGCAAATTGAAATAATCCAGTGTCAATAAATAAATAAAACTTGATGATACACTACTTTTGAAAATTGGCCTTGCAAAAGAAGTCTGTGATAGTCTTATTGTTTGTGTTAATACAGCTGGTTCGAATATAAAGCTAATTTAAATGCGTCTCAATTACTTATTTTACTCTTTTACTTTATATAAAAACAATTTTCTCCGACAATATGTTGACGATACAAATAAACAATAGAAGAATAAAAGTAAGCTCAGAACAAAATTGGAAATTATTTATAAACGAACAGATTTTTGTAACGTAACAAGTGATGTCAATTTATTACAGTCTATTATTGATAACAACTTGAAACAAATATTTTCAGAAACATTTAAACTTATACGTATTAAAGCAACAATACTTATTGACATAAGCAGAAGTGAAACTATATTTTTCTTTTCCGACATTTAAGAGGATAAAAACATTTCTACGAAATACTATGGTAGAATAATAATTAAATTAATTAACGATGCTCTTAATTGAAAAGAAAATGGTAAATTAAATAACAACTTTAATGAAGAAATCATCAAAGAATTCGCGAGGAAAAAAGACAAACGAATTGTCTTGCAATTTAAAAATATTACTAATCATTGATCACTAAATATTATTATTTATGTTTATGAAATATAAAATTTACTATACCTATAAAGTCTATTTTATAACCATAATTTTGTTCTTATTAAATATTTGTCATATCATATACTTATCATTGTATCGCATTAGTGTGTATTAAAAGTTTTTTTATATTATACAAGACTTGAGTTAAATTTAAAATTAACAAAAATAGAAGATTTAAGTTGTGATAACAGAGAAGGGGAAATATTTGTGCTCCACCTTCTATAAACCTCACGAGCTGCCACTGATTTAGATACAATAATATTTATAGTATGACGAATATAATGTGTACGGAATACTTTTCGATATAATGGATTCATGGTTAATAATTAATTAATTAATTATTAAAAATAACTTAGAACGCCATACTAAAACACAAGAATAATTGATTTTTGATTGCGATTTAAATGCTCTGCACCTTATTTTCTATAAATGAATCACAATTCATTATGCATACCTATTATATTATTATTAATTAAGCACATGGTCGTAGTTAATCATTCGAGTATTAAATGAAACAGATAAGCCCTCTGAATAATTATTCTCTATACTACCCTACATAATGTTTTTGTGTCATTGTATTTAAATTAGAACAAAAAAAATGATGGTATATGATTTGTATTTAAATTTATTTTTAAAATCAATAACATACTCATAATTTTCCAGATACTTGGATGCTCTAGGAGTTTATTTTAATTTGACATAGAAATAAATAAAAAGTTTGTTGGTTGTTCGATATCGATTGCGTTTGCCTATTTTGGTACGATTAGCAATAAGGTTCAATAATATTCCACGCCGGAATCTTTCCGGCACTCACTACGATAATAGACCTAGTCGCGCTTACAAGTGTTTTACGAAAATCAAGTTTTTGTTGAGCTGCCGTCGTGTATGTGATTTGTCGTCTGTTCTTTTGAATAATATGTCTTCGTGGACATCTCGATTTTTTTTTGTTTACGTTAATACGTGCCGAACATTCTGAAGTGCGTCGTACGTACGAGCCGTTTAGATGTGTCGCAGCTGTTTCAACGTAAGTCCTATTACACGGATGCAGTGGTTTGCTTAATTGCATATGCACCTGCAACGTGCTGTACGGATATTTTTATTGTGTTTTCTTTTGATATTAATAGTGCACGTGATTGTAGACAGTACACAATTTTGGTCGCAACCTGAGTCAGTGTTACAAATTGCGGGGCAAAATAATTTAAATAAAATAATATATAAAAACTAATATTTAATAATATTATATACTCTTTACTTTTTTTTTTTTTTTTTTTGTATAAATAAATGAAATAATGCAATAAAGTAATACATATTTTAGAAAAATTATAAGAGCGTAAGTAAGTGAGATACTAAGATCCCAAAATTGTATTATCGACATGATGGCATTCGACATAGTATACGTATTATACTCTTTTGTTAATCAATCTGCAATCGATACCACCAAAATGCCCATAATTATTTATGGTAAACGATACTATCAACCGTAATATTTTGAATGTTATATAATTTACTATATTTTAACATGTCATTATGTCAACAACCAGTATCAACATAAATATAATACATTAGGGTTGTTTTCTAGGATAAGGTCCACCACTAGCCAGCTGGAGAGCTAAAATAGTGGGAGGGGTCGACCAGCCTCGAGTTCATCCACTGAAGTAAACTAAAATCCAGTCAGTACCACGGGAGATTAGAGCCTCATTATACACTGGACCAGCTTACTGCTCCGGATATGGTGTCCCTCGAGGTTGAGAAGCCTACCTCGGCTGCAACGTGGTGGTTGTGGGACAAGCACAAAATAGTAGGTAAAAATACCGAACCTGGTGAGAGAAAGGGTCCCAAAGGCTCATGTCGTCCAAACTTAAATAGGTATAGGCCCTAAGCCGGTGCTGGTGGACCATAGATTACCCAGGAAGATAAGATGAATATCGAACTAACCCGTTCCTCCGTGGCTCGTGACTAGAGCACATTGCTTACATACGGTCTACGTGAAGGTAGACAAGATCTATAAACCTATGTAGACTTACGTGTTCTCTAGGATATTACTAAACTATTATTTAAACTGTAGTTTAAAAAAAATAATATTATTATTAATAATGTTATCTTTTCTAAAATACAATATTTAGTCGCTAATTATTTGTTTTTTTGGAGTGAGCTTCGCTTCTGTGGGCCCCATATACACATATGCAAGGGGCCCTATGCAAGTTCATTGGTTGCACTACACTTGCGCTGGCCCTGTTTAATATAAAACGTCGTAGTTTACTTTGTCGGGCAAGTGACTTAGTGAGTGCGCCGATCATCGTTTTATTGTTTTTTATCACTCTGTAGTACACAGATGCAAATTATTATGCACAGATTATTAATTAAGATTCATCAAATTGTCAACAGTCAACATTAAATATATTGCGAATTTTAAACCAAATAGTCGGTGGCACGATGATATAATTTTATATATCATTTATTTTGTATTATTTTTCTTTAATCGTCTGTTGTCATTGTGATTAAAAATAATAATATATATATTTTTTTTTTTTTGAATATTTACCGATACGGCGCACAGTTAATATATATTATCTATTAAATATATCTATTAACTGTGGATACGGTGTGCATTTTTTTACATTACATAGTTTTATTTTGTATTACAGGTGAACGCATATGTTATTTCCACATAATATAATACGAGTTCATGGTTGTATACTTGTATTATAATATTAATATTACAATAAAATGTCTGTATGTCGTGTGATATGTAATAATAATAAATAATAATATACATTCCTCTTATTTAATTATTCATTCCATAAACGATGTGTAATTTTTAAATTTTATTTTCAATTATTATTATTTTTGATTGACTTGGTTTATTATTTCACGACAAAACATAGGTAGTTGGTAATTTGTGAATATCTAATTATTAAAAATTCTAAAACATATTGTTCTCAATTTGGAAATTACAAATATTTTAGTTACTAAAAGTGAGTATAAATAGTATAGAATTAAATAAAAGTTGACAAAAATATTAATATGTAGAGTAAAAAGGGAGATTATTAATCTTATAGTTGGTCGTTGTTCATAATAATTATTATGCAACAGTTAATTTAAATTCAAAAAAATAATGTCAATATGATAAAATGTTTAAACGTACTCTACTTATTTAAATTCACAATTCATTAGTTTTATAAATAAATTATTGTTTAATAAAATTTCTCGTATAAATAAAATATTTTTACTCTTCTAATAGCAAAATTATAATTGAAAAAATAAAATATAAATTTAAGATGCATTGAATAATTTATAGTTTTGTATTTTTTTTTAAATATTATTGAGATAAATAATTTATACATACAAAATAACGTAATTTATTTGTGAATATTATATTTTATGTTATAGTAATGATGTAGATAAATATATTTGAATGTAATATTATTGTGTAACTTGATAAATCAACAAAAGTGTTATTTTTATGTTCAGTTATATTACAGATCAGACATGATTTACAATGGAAATTAAGCTTCATATTATTATTATTAATAAATATCCAGTTGTTTTTAAAATACCAACTAATATTATATGTATAGATTGAAAAACACTCTCAGTGTTACATAATGTTGTGATACAACGATAAAATATTATAATGAATCTTAGTTTCTAATTGTAATATAAGCCCATACTTGATTTTCATACAATTATAAAATTGAAAATATATAATTCAAAGCCCTTTGACGTAATAGAATATAACACTCATTGAGTTGTTAGATATAGAACATTAAATAATCTATTAAAATATTTTTTTAAATTCAGTATTTTTAATAATTTTTTGAGTGGAAATGTAGATCTTTAATAAACTTTCATGATTCAATACCTCAAAAATCCATCATATTGTAGAAAATTTCGGAGTTGTTATGTCCTCCATTAAATATAAATAAGTTCTAAGGTCTAAAAAATCAATGGATAAAATAATATTAAATATTATACCCACAATGCATTGGTTATTTTTTAGCAATGGATTTATATTATTCTAGAGTTATGGAAGCAATCCGAATATCATTGAAGGGTATTGAATTTATCGTGTTTGTATGTTAAACTGATTTTATTTATAATTTGAAATAAAACCGATGTTTTTAGTTAATATTTTACTACTGTATTTGTGTATTTGTATTTTGTGCTATTGTTCTATAAATGTATTATTGTTATCATAGTATAAAATAATAACTATAATATTTTTAAGATTATTTAAAGATATTAAATAAGCCATTGACAAATTTACCAATTTGTTTAAATCATGTTTATTGTAACAAATAAGTTATTGAAACAATATGTATTGCACGTGGTGAATTAATTATCTTTAGACTTTAGTGAACTTCTGTGAAAACAACTTAGCGGGTTATTGAAGCAATTTTAATTAATTCAGTTTTAATACACTAATAAAGTTTGTTGGACGACAATACGTAGTGAACCGAATACCGAAAGAAGTTATATTATGGGAATATACAGCTAACGTTGTAGTTAAGGCAATTTAAGAGTTCTTGAACTAGGAATTAGGATTAAAAGTAGATATATATATATATTAGAGCATCATTATTAAGTTGTTTTTTTATTAAACACAATGTATTATATTTAAGAAGACAAATTGCTTATATAAATCTTATGCAATTATTACAAAATTCGTATAAATTCAATGTATAATTACATTTTCAGCTTATAAATATTGATATTGGAAATATTTCTTCATAAATTATTAAATTAAAAAATACATAAATACTTATCAGAAAAGTAATTTTTTTAAAACACGTACCTTCCTGTTGAGCCCAGTAAGCCAATGAATCAACTCTAGACGTAAAACTGGAATAACAATTTTCGAATTTTCCACTTCCGTCTAAGCCAACTGTTTCGAAATTGGCTTTTACACCACATAATAATGCAGTAGCACATGCTGACGATTCGCCAATTTGAGCGTTTAAATTGTAGGTCTGAAAAAATAAATAAGATATTGTTTTTATTATGAGAGGTTAAAAAATCCTTATATACGTAATTTGGATGGTAAGGAGGGAAAGAGAGTTTCTCCGATGATATTTGTTGGAATTGAATGGGGGAATATATTGTTTTGTATACACAGTTTTAAAATTTAAATTTATAGTATATTATAAGTTACAAGACTTAAAAAAAAAAATACATATAATATACTTAAACTTTAATATTATTTTTCTATGGATATGTATTCTATGTGATTTATTAATTTATTAGTCTTTACAATCAAAAATATTTTTATTGTATAGATAGCTAGATAGATAAATACGCTTGAAGTTATGGCCATTATAATTTCATTCATAAAATACTACCCTCCCAGTTCATGAAGCTAACACTTTCTTCATTCAGGAACTTATTTTGTCAGCCAACATAACTTTGATCTTACTCTGTGGTAATTATAATCTGACAAATTTGAACTGATTAAAAATTATTTAAGTATCTAAACAATATTTTTTAGTACCTATTATATCTGCTATCAACATAGATACCTTTTCTTATCTTATTGATTTATTCCCAAGCCTTAGCTATTTTAAACTAAACCAGTGGCTTAAAGATCACTAAGATATTATATTCTTAACCTTATTTTTTCTGACTTAAATTATATTTCCATAACGACTGCATTATCTCCTCTATTCAACACTGATTTCTATCAAATTATACTGTCTATCAAATATCCACTCCAATATCTTTTCAAACACCAAAACATCTATACATTCAGTGACTTTAAATTCGATGATTTTCTTTTCATATACCAATTTTTAAGTTTCTCTGAATGGAAAAATACGTTGTATTGTGTAGTATTTATGACGCTACTGGAGTATTTAAGGATACTCTTTTTAATTCTATTAATAAATATTCTCTCCTATTACATTTCTTTGATAGGTTTTTACGACATTAAAAAAAATTAATAAATGAAATCTCTCTCTCGAAGTAAAAGAAAAAAAAGAAGAAAATACTGCAAATGTATAAATTAAAAAATATATTTTGGAACACATTGTAATTTTTTTACGTTAACACAGAAAAAACAATACACATAGTGTTGTTGTATCTTTTATTTATAGTATGTCACGAAGATATGAACATTTTACATTAAAATCGCATATAAATATGTCAGAAATTTGTGTAACACTTTGTTTATTAATAAACAGTAATATAATTTATTTTATTTTATAAAGCTAGACATTATTACGTAAAAAAATATATTATTACACAAATATTTTAAATTCCTATTTTATTTAAACAATTTAGCTGTCGCGTGTTACTGTAAATCATATTTCTATGCTTAGCAGCTTATTTTAATAATTGAATGTTTAATTTTTTTTTTATAAACTATTCAGCTAATCTAAATTCACTAAACGTTGCTACGTGCAGCAGTTTCATCGATTGTAGATTTATACATTATTCGTCATGTAAATAATAAAATAAATTATACAAGTTTTTAATAATATTTCAAAGACTAAAAAAAAAAAAAAAAAATAACAAAAAAAAAAAAAAAACAAAAACCAAGTCAAAGTGTTACTACTGGGTAACTCCGTAAATCAAATCATTCATGTCATTATAGTATTTAAGCAAACATGCTCATTGTAAAAAATAAATTTATAGATTGTGTGTATTCTAATAAAAAAAAAAAAAAATTATTTACAATACCAAAAGAATACTAAATATTTATCCTTTGACTTTTTATTTAGACTAAATGAATAAAAAATTTTTAAGTATATTTAATAACTAAAATTATAGATATACAGTTTGTAAAAATTTATTTTTTTAAATTTGCAGTGATATGTATAATATAATATGTATATATTATATAATATATATATATATTTTATAGTTCCTAAATAGGTCATTTTTAAAGCTAATAGCATATGAAAACTAGCTTAAGGTTATATACAGTAAATATATATGTATACTATATTTAATATACTGGCTTAAATTATTTCTTATTTAATCCAAAAAGGTTTAACGATTTCATCTCATTACATCATATTAATTCTATAGCAAATTAGTATTGACTCCACTATTGCCAATTACATTATCATTTATATTTAAATCGATTTTATGGACTAAATTTACCTGGAATTAGTGACTACCATACTATAAAATGATAGACAAATGATTACGACGTATTAATAATTAATCCTAGATTTTAATAGTAACTTGTTACTGATAATTTTAATATCTCACAATAAAATAGATATAATTTATAACCAAATATTAACAATATTAAAAGAAACTAATAAATAATATAATTAATCTCATAAAATAGAAAATAATATTTTCCAAGATAAACGCTTGATTTAATAGTATAGTTAACTCGCATGCTTTTTTTTTATTATTATAAAATTTAAGAACTAGTTTTTTTATTTCTAAAGAAATTAATTTAAGTTACTTTAGTGCTTATATCTGAAGGTGATTGAATAAAATTAGTTGTATCTACCATATTAAAATTTAAATATTGTCAATGACCAATATTTTAAATAATAACATTTTATGGATGAAACTAATTTAATTGACTGTCATATTTTTATATGAAATTGATTTATTTCTATAACAAAACAAGGTCATTTATACTTACTTATATTGTCAAAATACTTATATTTTAACAACTAATGCAACTTATTTAATAAATGTATTAAGTTGATGGTTTACTGATCAATTTTTAATATTAATACTATACATAATAAAGAAATATGTTTTTTTTAATTTAAAAAATGTAAAACCTTTAAAAATATTGTGAAATAATTGCAATTTTTTTATCAATTGTAATTTATATATAAATACAAATTTAATACTAAATTAAGTTTCATTTTTATAATATTATTGGTTTGTAATGTCATAATTCTTTACAAATTTAAAAACCACTTTATTTAAAGTCCTAATAATATTAATAAATGGTTTTATAGTCAAATTAATTTTAAAACCTCATTTAATTAATGATTAAATTAATTTAAATTTTGAATTGGTTCGTTTTATTTATAAATTATATTTAAATATAATTATAGTTAGGAAGTGCCTATTTAATATTTATAGTGGATTTACAAAGTAGTTTTATGAAAATAAACAGCTTTATTATATAAAATAGAATAGTTTGCTTCGACATAAATTTAAATTAAATAGAATCCAAACCAGCATATCATATGAGGTTATAATGAATAATGTATCGATTTAGCTAATTTAGACATTTATATAGTTTGTTTTAAAATTATTTTATCATTAATCACGAAACAGTGCAGTCGTAGTAACTTACATATATGTTAAACTTGTTAAATCTTAACTATTTGTCAGCAAACAATTTTCATATAAGGAGTTTAATATTATATTATTGTTAAGACCATTTGCTAGTTAAATCTTAGTGAACTAATAAATCCCTGAGTACTAAGTTAATTTAAACAAAAATGAATTATAATTTTATTTAGCTAGGATAAATTAATGATAATATGTTATCGGAAAGTGCATTAATCTAAATTTTAAGTTCAAACTTAACCTTAGTTCCTATTATTACATTTATGATGATTTATTATATCTATATTGTTTTTATTCAAATAACTGAAAAATAATATTCGTTATTATTAGTGTTCTTAGAATAAAAAAATTCCTTACATTTTTAATATTAGTAGTTATTATCTTAAATTTGAAACCAATTAAAAATAAATGTCTTGTTTCAGGTTTTAAGTGGAATTTGAAAAAAGTACCAGTTTATGATTTTTAAAAATTGTTGATGTGTTCTTTACTTGTAGAAAAGCTGCTGAGGAAATCGAAAAAATTTGAGACCTTACAATATGTACCATTAGATACGATTAAAAAAAAAAAAAAATTATCATAAATTACAATATTATTAGAACACTCATCTACCAAAAAAAAAAACAATAGGTACTTATAGAAAAAGATGGGAAATAATAAATAAGGAAATATTTTTGCTTTCGCTCCATTAAATTACTTACAAATAGTTAGAAAAGTTCGAGTAATTAGTTTTTAATATTAAAAAATAAGAATATCAATTAACTACATATCAAATAATTATTAAATTTTAAAAATATATTTTTTTTATAAAAACATAAATAAATAAATAAAATTAATTGGAACATTGAAAAAATTGTAATACCTATAATACAAAACAATTTTGTATGTTTAATACTAATAATATGTCATACTAACTAATATTATAGATGAAACATTGTTAAAGAACTTGTTCATAATTTATTATAATTTACAAATTATAAATCCAATATATTATTTAAATCTATTAAAACAGGTAGTATTTTTATTACCGATATACTTATTGCTATTTCATCCTTAGTATACAAAAATTTGATAAAAACTTCTCCTTCAAATTTTGATTAAGATCCATCATAATTTTCAAAAAATAATTATTTGTTTAAATAAGGTGTTATATTTCAAAATATAAAGAAATATGTGCATATCACTAAATTCAAATAAAAAATCCAAATGTTTGAAATTGTGATATTTAGTAATACGGTTTCGGATTCTAGCTGTTTTTTTTATCAAACATCAATCACTGATTGATATCTGTATTTTTCTAAAACAGCTATTCGTCGTCCACAAATACTGACTTGGCACCACATTTATCTACCTTAAAGAGAGTAGGTGAAAGAAGAGTTATTGCGATACAGTATCCGCTGGGCGCGGTATTCACGTACCGGATGAGCCGTGAGTTGGTTGTTTCTGTCATTTGATTCACTGAATAATAATTAAAATGTGACTTATTATTCAGGATATGACTCAAAATTTTCATACTATGTATAAATATAATTAATTTTACTTTTTCTGGTTTAATGTATTAGTATGTCTATGTTTTACGCTATATGCCTAATCATTAGACAGAGCGACTTTGTATTATATTTATTTATTTATTTATTTATTATTATTTCATCACCTCTATCCACTCTACTTTAGATATAGCCATGCAAGGAAAATTACGTTGATACATGAATATTAAAAAAAGAATTTGCATAAATCAGTAAAAAGAAAAAATGAGAGAATGCTTGAAAAATCGTTCTGTATATATACAATGTTCAATTATCTATTATACGATATATATGTATAAATTGTTGTTAAAAATTAGTTTATTACATTTAAAATAAGTTTGAGAAGATTGATCTAAAGACATTTTTCATTTAATTGTTATTTTAATTTTACTACAGATAAGTATAAATCATAAAATGTTATCTGCCTTTTAAATACCAAAGTAATATTACCCAGTGATCGGTTTAATTCTTAAGAATTAATCAATATCAATCAATTTATAAAAAAAACGAAACACCAATGCGTTTTATATCAAAGTAGGTAGCTTGTATTTACATAATATTATTACTACGAGCTTTACGAGTGTTTGAATTATTGCATACATTTATTAATTTAAAACTATACGTTATATCAACATAGTATAGTATTCCATGAATAATTATGTTAAAAATTTCATTAATGGATAAAAAAGACTGCGCAAAATATTCGTTTAATGAAGACTGACTAGTACAACAAGTGAAACTACAAACATTTAATTAAATCCACTATCAAAATGGTGGAGTTTTATGTAGCTGTTAAGCCGCACTTTTTATTGCAAGTCATCAGTGTCCACTAGCACAAGTATGACATCACAAGTTAATTTTTCACTTAATTTTTGGATGCTACATGGTGAAATTTCTATTGAGGCAAGTGAGAGTATTGAAGAAAATTTTAAAGGCTTATGATATTCAGGAAAGTCTCCGCTTAGACTCGGACTTATTATAATTTTGATATTCACTGTGTGATAGAAACATCAACAGGTGGTTATCGTTCTGTTTGACCGTCAATTCATATTATCAGGCACTTGTTCAGTATTTTAGTGGTTAATGACGCGTCTTTCTTAAAAAATATACTCGGGTGAAATTAAAAAATATTTAATCAATACTATTATATCGCGTTGTACGTTGTATAATGTGTATTCTTGCCATTTCAAGTATGTTTTTTGTAAGTAAAATGTGCGATGCTGCATTTTTTCTTTTTGTAATTCTTTATAGTTATATACTATACTACATCATAATTATTTTATGCCTTTGGCCAATATTCGCTGCACAATGTATAAGCTTTCTGGACAGAATAGGTTAGAATCCTAACATGCTGATTATTATGAATAAACGCTGTACGAGCACATTTAACGTCGGGAGGCGAACCATAATTTTATTTGTCTATAACCTTCAGCCAGTTGTGTAGCTAGAGCTATATATGTATTGGGAGTTGGGGTGTGATCGGTGATATATATTGTTTTATACGGTGTTGGATTTATACAGCACTAATGGGCATCTCCGATGGTTTCGACATGACTCTGCGATTAGCCAAGATAGTGGCACCTCACGTCTCCGTGCAATGTTGAATTTTTTCCGAGCACTTTTTGCAGACGCCATTGTAGAGACACATGGAGGTAGTTCTACGCTTATCGAATATCGCCGTCGGTCATTGTCAAGATTATCTATAACGCGTTCGGGAACATTCGATAGCCTCCGGTTTCAATGGTCCAGCTCGCCACCGCTTGCCGGATTCTGTAGCAAAGTCAATGACTGAAGTAGTTGTCACGATGCAGGTCATCCCAGCGGTGCGTACTTCTGGGTATCGTCTGTCGTACGCATTATCTGTTGTGTCCGGTGTTCACCGAAAGTACGTATGACGTGAACAGTTGATTTCGGCATTGGTGCGTTCGAGCATTCATATACGTAACGGGCGTATTATGATCACATTTCGTGATATGTGTCGTGTTCGATTTTGTTCGTAATATTCTCAGATCGTTTACCGGCGTAGTGTTATGTAAATGCGTTTGTGGACTGGTAAACCACCGTGTGAGTGATTCCCGTCGGCAAGTCCGCAAGTTGCTCTTTTTTGGCAAGTTGATATTAGCATGGTAAGACGTGGTACCACCAGTGGTACCTCATTACTATAGTTTCGCCGTGTAACGTGTACCATTTTAACGGTTAGGACCACGGTGATGAAGTATTTTCGTGTTCGGCTATCATTGTTTTTTTTGAAGGTTATACCAGCTACCAACGACAACTGTGAACTTGAATCCATCGACAGATGCATCGCTGACCGGTAATCAATTTCTTTATTTTTATCATTATTTATGTCATTGCAGGTACTTATTATTTTCGTATTTATTATTATTATTATTATTATTATTTGTATTTTTTTCGATATAGTATGAATTTATATATTATATGTACTAATTGTATTTCGTATTTTATATTGAGCACCCATTACCTTTATATTATTTATATACTTATATTTATCTATTTTAATAGTATGGCGGTGCTATTGGCCCGTTATTATATTTTTATACTATTTGTATTTAGTTTGTAATTGGTCATCTCACTTCCTCGACTGTGTGGGTAGATTGTGTTTCTATTTTGGGTTAATTTTTTTTTTTTTTTTTTATTGCGTGTAGCTGAGTTTGTCGAAAATTCTCTGGGTTAACAGTGAGGACAATGGTTTCAGATGTGATTGGCGAACCCGCGCCTATAAATTCGAGTACGGATTGCAAACCCAGTCAGTAAATGTGCGGTTCTACAAGGGCCAACACAACTACCAGCGGAAAATTAATAAACGCAACATAATAAAATAATTATAGTCTACTACGATTCAAAGAACTATTAGAAACATTTTGCAACTTGGATGGAATTAATGTCATGAGTAGAAGTATTTGTTGTTTTTATTTTTTATTTTTTATCAGTAGGTAGCAGTTTCTTTTTATAGATTAGATCGGTAAGACATCGCACCGATATCATTGTAAAATAACGATAAGAAACAGATATCAATAATAAAATAAAAAAAATATACTTAATTATTTCTTCTCTACTTTTTTTCTTTATTAACTCTTATGGTTTTTTTTTTTTTTTTTATCGATAGAAGTACTGTCCATCACTTTTTTGTACAATAACCCGTTCAATTTATTATAGTTTACCTACGTATCACTGCAAATGAATCGACTTGACGAGCGCCTTTGTTTTGGCATCATAGCACTGTTATCAAAATGTTATATGATTTGATCACAGGTTATAAACCGTGTATAGACGAATATTATTGTTTGGAGCCGTGGGCCACCGACGCGAAAACACGGATTTATTGTTTTTTTTATACCTTCCCTTTCGCCACTACCTACCGTCCGACACAAAAACAATGAATGGACATACATACACACACACACACATATATATATATATATATACTGTAGTATAATATTTACAACGGAAGAATAATAATTTAGTAGCCGGTCAGTGAAAAAAATAAAAATAAAATAAAAACCTATATACAGTATCCACCCTGCGGATGTGCGTTTTAATATACTGAAAGAGGAAATGAAACCTTGGCAAATGTCCTGTAAGAGATTAATCGGACAATACACCGCGGTGGCGGAGAAGCGAACACGGCGAGAGGATAACACGAATTTCTTTTTCTTTTTTACCGTCCGTTTTAATATTGTTGCTACGGCCACAACCGCCTTGTTTCACTATCCACTCATGAATGGGAATTTTTTTATTTATTTATTTTGAGTTCGGACCGTAATTAAGAGTAATTTTTCGTCCGCTTCCAATGCTTTAAAAATCCTATATTGGTGCACACAGTAAAAATGAGAGGGCGTGTGTAGTGTATAACAGCGTTGTAATAATGTCGGCAAAAGAAAAATAAATAATCAAAACGTACATCGAAAGCGGTCTACACTAACAATTGGTTTATGTCGGATACTGGGTAGCGGAGTAATGGGTAGTGAAGTAAACGAAAGGTCTAAAACGTAAAAATCGTACGCAATACATTATATATAATTAGGAAATACGTTTAAAAACATAACAGTAGTTTTATGAAATCGCACTTTTGAAACCGTTCATAATGTTTATATACAACGTTTAGTAATTTATATGATTGCTTATACCTTCTACCTGTTTTAAACACATTATTATTATCAACGTAACCGACCAAACGAATTGGTAGTTTCTTTAATTCAACTACATAATTAGAAGATGAGAGTAAGCTACGTCAGTAACCGGGTATTATAGTATTTTCAAAATAACCTCTGTGAAATACATCAAACTGATATTCAGTAATATCAGTAGTAGTATTAATTTACTCTATAACTGAATAATTATTTTTATTTTTATACTGCTATTTTTAAAATATAAAGATTTTAAAAAGATTTTTTCACTGGACCTCATTGATTTATTATTTTAATCTTTAGGACTCCAATAGAAATTACTTGCCGACCCCTGTTCTACATGCTTAGCGGGGCCTCGAAATCATAGTCTTTTGGCTGTGATTTTATTAGACAGATAGTATGAAGTAGTATGAAGATTAGCCGGTGAAATCAACAGTGAATCAATGTATATTTATATATATTTATAATATATTTTCTTGTTTTGCCAGAGGATTAGTATATTTAGGTCTTTATATGTTATTTACGTAAATGAAAAATGTACACACACATATTATACACGAGCTCATTTCCTATTTGTACGTATGATATCAACTGTATTTATATATTTCGCTATTTCTGGATTAAAATTTAGATTATTTATCATTTAAATGAAAATGGTAGTTGTTTATTTAAGTGCAATTTATTTTATGCTATGAAAATAAAAATATATATTTACTAAAATTGCTTATATAAATATAATGGCAATTGAATAGATAAGCAATAAAAACACAATACCTGGAAAATATTTTTAATTTGTATATATTTAAAAGAACATTTGAAAATATCGATCACATTAACTGCATAAAAACGACATATACCTAATTGTTTATTTACATTTTTAGCTAAATAATTTTTTTATGCGGACCAATATGGGTTCAACTCAACACTTATACGTAGATACAATATTAATAATGAAGTTTTTATACCATGAGCTTGATCGTATTAAAAAATACATGCACTAGATGCACTAAACTATGTATTATTATCATATCTATATTCCATTCAAAAAGATTTGCAAAACAAATATTTTATTCTACTGTACAATTTATTTAACATTAACGTTACAAACATTCTCAACGTTACTATAAAAAATAAAATTCAAAGTGCTCTATTATATTGTGTTGCGTTATACAATATAGAAAATGGGTATATTATAGTAATCGCCGTTTTTGTCCGTTGGGTAGAATAGCTTTTATATTTTTAAGGCCGCCGATCGAATTTCATTTTTTTTTTTTTTACATGATACTATTTTATAGATATAAATTTTTATTTTGAACATAAACCGTTGTTGTTGTAAAAATAAAACATATTATTGGTCAAACACGAGTTTCAATAGAAAAAATATTTAGAACTTTTGTAATATAAAAATTACTGGGTTTTTTTTATTAAAGACGCTGGATTTAATTTTGTTATTATTTTATAAAAAAAAAGTATTAAAAACAAAAAAATCATATGAACAGCTTAAGACATAAAATTCACTCACTGACACATATCTGAGTTCAATTCACCTATAATACAACGAATTTTAAACTTAAGTTCTTCGACTGATCTTGGTTTATTTTCACAGACATGAGCTTTAACGTAACCCCATAGAATGAATTCCAGCGAAGGTCTTACGTAAGCTTACCAGCAGAGCATAGATATGCGCCAAATATTATATTTCATTCATAAATTGGAGTATGTATAGGTTAGATATGTGTATAGATTGTTCTTATAATTTTTTTGTTCTTAATATTTTTTTATTAAAATAATAACGAAGTTAAATCCAGTGCTCAGACAGAAGAAATGGGGGGGAGGGCTAGGTGGAACTTAGCTCACCTCTATCAAATATTGTAATAGTTCCCTCAAAATTATACCATGTTTAGAATCTAATCTTAAATAGATTTACTAATTTTATAGTAGTATGTTATATTATTATAAAAAAATAATTTTAAATTTCAATACCTATATGTTAACACGCTACTATTTGGGAGATTGATAAGATTCTCATATAATTTTTTTGTTATTTATGGGTTTCACCTAATTAATGAACGGTTTTTTTTTAAATTAAATTTATTCTCTCCCCAGAAACTTCACTGAATTTTTGTTTATGTAGACATGTTACTTATTTTTCTTATAAGCCAATTGAAACCAATACCTATGTATATATTATTTACATTTAAGTAATACAATGATAATGATAACTTATAAAATTGCATAGAATATTCAATTTAGATTAGTTATTAAAAATTAAATTAATTGATAATAAATAGCTCAGGCATGATAATTATTCTGGGTTTTGGATTGGCCTTCGAGCAATTTAGTCAAAAAATGATAAGCTACATTTGATGAAAATTGTAATAAAAGATTGTTTTAAAGTTATAAACTCAACAATAAACATTTAAAAACTGGTTAACACGATGGCAAGTAGTGAATATTTTATATTATCTTAATTTAAAAACTCATAATTATTTGTTACAAACACAGAATTATTGTGGCAACATTGTATAATTCCATAACGGTATTTAGATACAATTAAATGAGACCTATATTGAGATATCACTCTTACAATAAAATTATGCCTAGAATCCAAATATGGGTTTCATGGCCCATTTTTTTTATATTTTTATGAGTTACAAGAATTGGTCTTATACCAATTTAGTAATATTTTTAAAAACCCCTAGACGATTAACATGATAAATTATAATTTATAAATACAATATGATCATACATAAACATTTATATATTTTTATAAATACATATTTTACAGTAAAAAAAATTATATACAACTACCATATAAGCATATTTGGTATAGTATAAGCTACAATTTTATATTAAAAGCCCTAAACACATTGTGTTTAATTTATCAAAAATATAGCGAGTGGGAATTCTCTACTCCACACATATACACGAAATTCTAAGTTCAGACCCTAGTACAATTTTTAATCTCATCACTTTTCTAAAGAAAATCAAATTTGTTTAACAAAATATGAAATTTTTAAAATTAAGTAAGTATTTTAATGTATTATATATTATAGTTTAAGAGGACGTCGTACCCGCATATGTTGTCTCCGTCTTACAAATGCGTAACATGGCAAATAGTACTCTCAGAAGATCACGTTTAGCTCCTTCAGCTTGAAAATTAGAATGAATTGACCTCTTTTGAAATTTAAAAGTGAGGTTATTATCTAGGGCATCTCATAAGCTTTTTATTATATTTTAATTTTAAAGCGACTTATGTGTGTTTTAAGACGTGCAAGCAATTTACAATTTTAAAATACTCATAACTTGCTTTAAAATTAAAATATAATAAAAAGCCTATGAGATGCCCTAGATAATAATCTCACTTTTAAATTTCAAAAGAGGTCAATTCATTCTAATTTTCAAGCTGAAGAAGCTAAACGTGATCTTCTGAGAGTACTATTTGCCATGTTACGCATTTGTAAGACGGAGACAACATATGCGGGTACGACGTCCTCTTAAGTTACTATCAAACCAATGGCCATTGTTTCCGCAATATATTATATTTTGTTTGACAAAAAAAATAATATATATATAATAAAATATTTACTAAGAGACTTTGTGGCGTGTATATAATTCACGAGTAAGGTTATATCTAAAATATTCAACTATGAATAATTAACGATAGGTACGTGGATAAATGTACTTATACGTATTTTATTTTTTGATTTTTTCTAGATTGTCTGGAATATTTTATTATTAATTTGAACTGTGGCTAACAAATTTTTCTTACAAGTTTACAACTACACTACTCTAATACGGGTTAAATCAAAACAATTATAATAATAGATGTTGGGGTTTATAGATCTTTTCTAAATTCTTGTTATCGTTATTGAATACTTAAAAAAATATTAAATTTCAACCAGAAATTACTTTAAATTTTAATTAACTCAATCCTGAAAACAAAATTTTAATTATAAAAATAATAATAAAAATATCATATAATAAAATTGAACATTTCATTAATTATACAATAAGCATATAATTATATAAAAATCTATTTTAGGTATACACAATCGCTATGTATTATTTTTCATAAAGAAGCATACTACAATAACACTTATACATTTATAAAATTAATTATATATCTATAACAATTATTGTAATATTTATTAAATACTGAATATCAGAATTCTAGTATTTATTAAACACATTATATTAACTAGAAATATAAATACTATGTGTTGTATTATTTTTAAATTTTCGATTTTAGAATGTAATCAAAATATTTATGACTAAATCATGTTTGAAACAGGTTATTATTTTTAAATTTATCATCATACATTAATAATATTGTAGTTTAGGATATTACTCGTATTTTTTCTTTTACTCGTGACAAGCAACCTTTGTACATGAATATTATAGAATACAATAAACATGCATGAAAAAATAACATAAATAAATAAATATAAAAATAATTTAAGAGAATAATATGTATGCAATAGTTTATTAAATCAAAAAATAGTTTATTTGGTGTAAATCTAGTTTTGTAGCAAAGTATAATAGAAGGTTGTGTGTCAAATTTTTCCTTGCCAGCAAATTGCTGCTTTTATTTTGTCCTTGGTTACTGATATTATGTGGTCAAAAAATAGGGCAGGTTAGACAGTTTATTAAGTAGTTCATGGTCTGAACTTGTTCGCAATAAAAATTTCTTCAGTAACAATTTCTTAAGTAGATTTAAGATCAAAATTTTCTATTAATTTAGTATAAAATTTTACTTTTAGCATCAATATCTACTTTAATTAAAAATACAACATTTTTAAAAATTCGATAAAAATGTTTATAAGTTTGAAACTTTTAAAAAATAAAAAGAATTTAAATTCTTTTATATTTATTTGATAACAGGTAGTTTTTTGTTGATAGGATAAGCTCTAATTAAACCGATGTAGATAACAATCAATAATAACATAAATTCAATACATAATTTTACGATAAAGAACAATTTAGATGAATTTATTCATCAAAAAAAACATTTTAGTAAATCCAAATATCATTATAATTGCTAACATATTTATTATTAATACAAACTCCAAATATATATATATATAACAATTTAATTATTCTAAATTATTAAATAATCAAAAATTAAAATTAAGCTTATTAACATATTATGATCCAAAGAATTTTTTTTCAGTAGAATAGGATAAATGCGCTTTGTATTGTATCAAAGAAAAAATAATTTTATATTTTTTTTAATAATTTTTAGATAATAATATTATATTATATTTTATCACACTATTTTTTTTAGTAATTATCATTGTAAATAAATTGACTAACATAATGTTTTTTATTATAAAAAGGTAATTTAGTATTTTTGAAAATAGTCGATCAAAAGTCAAAACCGATAAGAATAGAAAATTATAATAAATTGTTACAATCAAGTACACAACAAAACTTAACAAAAAATAAATGAGATTTAAAAAAAAAAATTGTTAACTTATAGTTGTATATTAATAGTCAAATATTTGATAAATACATTATAAATTTTAAAACCAAACCTATAATTTATAATCATTATATTACATACGTTAAACTTAAATCATTAATATTTACATACTAGAGGTAAACTAAAAAAATATAAAATGAAGAGCCAATGAAGTTGTAAAACAGTAACATCAAAATATTATTATCATACAAAATTTATCTAATAAAACATTTTTAGTACAACTCGAAAAATGTTATTTTATTATGTTGGAATGTTTGGAAATTTAATTTATTTACGGCAAAAACATATTTTATATTTTTATCAGAATCATGTAATTATATGTAAATTAAATTTAAAAATAAAATATTTGTGTTTTAATACATAACTTAATATATATTTAAATATTACTCACAGATATAATTATTTAGAATAACATATTGATAAATTAATTTAGCCAGTAGTATAAAAAAAAAATATGTTTACTATTAGTATTAACTTATTTTAATTATTTTAAAATGTTTGAAAGTAATCATTTGGATTTAATGACTTATTTCATAAAAAGTATTGAAAATACGATATTATCCATAGTAATTCTATCAAAAGCTCGATTAAATAGAAAATCAATTATAGAATATGACTAAGTATGGGACTAATAAATAAATATCTATGTCAACATTTTCACTCTATCCTGCACTCAAAGAATAATAAAACATTTTCAAAATGTGTTGAACTTATAACATACGTTAAGTTACTTCCTCTACTTTGACGTTGTGTCTCAAAATCGTCCACTCATATTCAGTGAGTTAATTTATTTTTATTTAATTAAATTATAAATTTCTAAGATCATAGAGTATATATTATGTTGATTGAATTAAGTAAAAAATTCGTAGATATGAAAATACAAATTAATATAAAATAATATAAATTATATTAAGTGTTGTAAATTATTGGTTAAGTTAGGCTATTAGTGTTTTTTTTTTATTTTTAGAAAATGTTATAGAGTACAATAACAAATTAAAATAACTAACTAGTTATATACTTATATAGATAAAAATATACAAATATAAGAGATAAAAATGAATACTCGTAATATATAGTGATATTATTGATTATTTATGATTATTGTTACACAAGTTTTTAATAAAATGTTTTAAATTTATTTCGCAATATTAATATTCGGTTAACCGGTGCAAAAAGACAAAAGTTTTTCTTGTGATTTGGAGCGTGAAATATGGGAGTGGAACGTAGTGTGAAATTAGAAACATTAAAAGGGATTGATGACAGAATTTCAGGATAGTCTATTTTAACAAAATATATGAGTTACAAAGAAAATAAGATTGAGTGCTCTAACTTATTTTAACTTATCCGTGTTACTTTAAAATTATGAAAAATATACAAAAATATATATGAGATTTGTGAAAATTTTCATGGAGAATTTTAAACATTTGCAAGTCATCGTTTTTCTTACCAAACCCTTTCTATAATTCATTATAAGAATTGAAATTTATTGTAGCCATTTCTTTGTAAATATGTACAATAATCTAGCGTACTAGTCTTTGATTTTTCCGATTTTCTTTGCAAAAAATAAAACTTTTTACGCTTGGCAGATTGGAAAAATTTACTGTGTAAATGTGATCAAGTTGCAATAGATTCTGTACACACTAGAATAAAAATAAAACAATGGGTATACTGGTGAAATGGTGCAAAACTTTAAACTTTTAATTTGAATGTGCAATTGTCATGTTTGATTTTACAAAGAAAAATTTCAAATATCCTGTCCTAAGTTTTATAATTTTTTAATATTGTTAGAAGCTAACCGGGTTGTAACGTTACATTAGGTATGCGGTTGATACCAGGAACTAAAAAGCCGAGTTTCCTCTAATCACATTCGCATGTACGTGCATAAAAATCCTTTGATGTTGTTGGTTGATCCATGGTAATCTTTTGGTATACTGGAATTATATACATTATAACCACGTTACTTTTATTAAAATTGGCTCAGCATTTTTTATGTACACAAAATAAGTAATATAACCATAATTACCTAATTTAATTATCCTGAAATTTTAATGAGCTATTAATAAAAAAGCACGTATATGTAATAGTGTATAGTAGACACCTATATTTGGTAAACTAATACAATATTATAAATATTATAAAATTTCAAAATAAGGATGTACGAAATTATAGTTCACACAATCAAAAATTAGCTGTAAGACTAATTACCGCACGTAAACTCTTGTTTTAATGATAATTATTGATCGATTCACTGATATTTAGCATTTGAAATATTCTTTTAGTTGTGTATTAAATAACCATGTGTGTTCTCGTTGATTGTATTAACTAGAGTTTATGTATTTTATGGATTTATATTAGATAATCACACACAGTTTATCAGGTTAATGCACACAAACATATGGTAGTAGTATGCATATATAAAAAAAAAAAAAAAACATAAACATTAAATATGTTCGAAATAACAAATTGTTTACTGCGAAAAAATTAATAATATATTTGTTAAATTCAAAATATAAATTCGAATCATAAAAAATGAACGAAAATTATTTTCAAGTGGAACACGGTGATATTTCTAAAATGTACGCTTATTTTTCTATTTGTATTCCTTACGTTTTTTTTTTCTCACGACAAGAATTGATTTTATTTTTTCATTTTTATTAAAAGCTAACGAATTGTTTGCACTAAACGGAAAAACTCCGGCACAGTGTTCCGTGTCGCCGCATCACACGATCCCGTTTGGCAATATCTTTACCGTTTTTCCCCCTCTTCACGTATACGTTTAAATGCAGATGTTGTAAATTCATATTTCTGGCGCCAAACTGTTTGCCCTGTACACGCGTTGAATGCATGCGTTTTTTTTTCTCCGCCGCTGTATTATATAGCTCCAACGCCGATTAGGGGATTTAATCGTTTCACTGCGGTACTAATCATAAACCCCGTGTTTGTCGTTCGGTAAACGTTGAAAACAATGAGAGAAAAACGAGACTGTCGAGACGTTTTTGTGCGTGTATTGCACAACGTACGTGTACCATATTAATACGTACGAATAATATAACGGTCCGTGGAGGTAAAAAAACTTTCCCGCTATAGGTACACATACGAGTATATTAGAATATATTATTATGAAAGTTGCACGTAAATACGTTAAGTGTACGTCCTCGTTAAAATTACACCCTGTATAATATTTACATCGTGTTTATAATTATGTTGTATAAATAATACGGTATAGTTAACGAGGTAGTACCGTTAATTTGGTGTATACCTATTATATTAGTAGTAGTACATACTTCAACTCACTTATGTATATACATTTTTAGTAAAACATGATGAGCATGGTTCTTAACAGAGCAATAATAATTTTACTATCATGATTGAGTACGATTTTTTTTTTTTTTTTTTTTAATACCAATCATGCCGAATTAAATTATTTGTATAACATAAAATATTTTTAATACTAGTGTTTAAGTAACTACCTACTTGTATATTATGTAAGAGTGTTGTACCCATAATTCATGTAAACATAACAATAAGTTATACTTGGCTTTATATGATGTTAATATTTTTATATTTTATTAGTTATAATTTACATAATATATTTTTTTATTAACACCGCTAACAAACTAATATTTCGTAGTATCATTATCCTTATGAAGAAATAAACAAAAACAATTAAGTACCTAAGTGATACAATTAAATTTAAATAAATTAATGAAAACTGTAACTGAATTTGTAATTAGTTACAACTAATCTAAGTAATTTATTCATCTCTGATTATGAATTAAAAATAAATGTAAATACATTTTTTTTTGTGTTCAAAATTTGAACATTTAATGTATTAGTTTCTTAGGTTTGCGGTGAGTTTTTGTTTTTTATACAATTTTAAGTGTACTCAATAGTTTAATCAAAAAGGCACAATGTTATTGATTGTTCAATAGTCTACATTTTAAACCTCCTTCTACAGAAGAGTACAGTTTACTTACTACCCATACAAGTGCATATGATCACCGAATATTGGTTATTTAGAAGTGTTATCTAGAGCATCTTTTGATGTTACCATGAATAAATATTATTTAGTGTTTTTTTTATACTAGGTTAGAACGCAGACATTGGGGTGAATATATAGGGCTTGTACTTTACTGGCATATTTGGAATACGGTATGACTTTAGATTTGGATTTCTGGCTAGGTTGGACTTCATCTATCTCAAATGTTTTTGTACTGTTGGAGCAGCATCGCCTTTTATGCCATCTAATCTCACTAGTAGTGATGAGGGAAAGATGATAGTTTTATGGTGCTAAGAGGAGGATTCAAATTTTCACAATGGTTAAAGTACTCTATATTTTTAAATTTTTATTACATTTTTTACTGAGTTTGATACGTTATTCTTGATATTATGAATCCTGATAAATTCAGTTAAATAAAATAATATAAAATTAATCAAATATTTATGACTAGATCGAAACGTCACACGTACATAGTACGCATATATAATGCTATAAACCAATACCATAATATAAGAATTGTTGGTAGATGACATCAGCGTACACCACTGGCCAAGTATCATATGTTAAGTTTGAGATAAATCGTCTAGTGTTTACCTTAATGAAACCGTCTGGGTAATGTTGATAAAATGTTTGAAACGCATATCTATCAACTAATATATACAAGCCATATAAATAGCTGGTAAACACTAAGCTCTACACTGATAACCAAATATATAATATTAATCGATACCATTTTAATGGATTTCATATATTCTGTGTATTCGTATAATATTATTGTGTCCCGGTATCATACACATTTGGTAATGTTATATTTAGTTATTATGACGCCATTCATTTATATTTTTTTCATTATTCTAGCTTTTACGGATTTGAATCCTTTTTATTTTTTTAAATTTATTTTAAAAGGATTAAATAACTTTTCAATACTTCGAATATATTTATTTTAAAGATTATCTGATAATCTTACTTATACGTATATACTACATACTATATACTATATTTATCTTTATATGCATAATGTATATATATATAAAATAATAGGCCATTTTATATTCCCGTTTTGTGACGACACTATTTAACATTTTTCCAATTTTTTTTTTTTTCACAAGGTTGTATCAAATATTCCTATGAGTGATATTTTAGTCACAATTTAATTGTATTCGTCATTGCAATCATTTTGAGAAAGTACAAACTAAACACGGGTAAAGCCGGATAATTCAGCTATTAATATATAAATATGTTATAATATGATAATTTAAAGTGGTGACTACAAAATACTACAAAACCGTATACATATACCTTAAGTATTTGTTCAAATTACAAAATATGTATTGATTGTGATTATTGCATAGGTACATAGCTAGCAGCTAGGTGACGTATTATGTTATTATTATGATGCCAAATGACTTTAAATATATACGGAACTCAAGAAATGGTACAAGATGTGCACCATATTATGTATGATGAAATAAAGAGATTTATATTTTATTACATTTCATTCAAAACATATTCAATGTACCTAAAAAAAAAAAAAAAAAATGTTTGATATTAAATGTGTACGAAGTATAAATAAATTGTGAACTATGAAAATATCTCATAAAATATTCAAAATATTCATGTCCATGGCTGATTAGTTGACAGTTATCGTTCTAAAAATAAAGCAAACACAATCCTCTTATGATATCTGGAATAATATGTCATCGAATATCTCATTTGTGCTCGTTAAAGCCATGACATGTTTTACGTATGAGACGATTAATAATACCATGAGTTTTGTATTCAATGTTAATAATACTTACTGAAAATATTTTAAGAGAAAAAGAACATTTAGGTTAAAATTTGTTAAAACTCAAAAAAAAATACTCAACTGTTATCATAGGGTCGTTATAATTATATGTATAATGAAACTATATCATCCACCTGCGTCACCATTTTCTCAATAAAAATCTATAGGCCAGGCAAAGAAGAAAAATAGCGGAAAAAAATACTATGGAGTTAACTGAAAGTATTTTTTGACAATAATATAAACAATTTATTTAAAATTAGATTAATATATTGCTTTAAAAAGTGCCATTTAACGTGTGAAAAAAAAAAGGTTTTCAGATGTGGCATAGTCATGCACTTACAGTCGTTGCGAGCATACGTGTGTGCTCCGTGCTATTGTAATTGTACGTTATCATGTTCCATTCCGTTCTCGTAATTATTATTTTTCTTTATGTCTATCTTATTTTATGATTATTCGTATATTTGACAATTAATTAATTAAATTATATTATTAACGTTGCGTGTCTATATACACAATATACGGTGTCTTCTTATTCAAAGACCTCCGTAAGCGGTCTCGATAACTAGATTCGTTTCGACTTTATTAATATGTTGTTAACAAATAATATTTAATATAAACCACCCATGTCTAATCTTTCAAATAATGTGAATAAAAATAAAATAAAAATAACAACAACAATTTAACATTTACATTGATTGATGACTCAAATGATGGTTTTACTGTGTAAAAAAATAAACGACACTTATCAAGATTTTCATTTACTTCGCCAACTTTAACTAAAATTAAAAACAAAAATATATTTAAAACCACTAATCGTTTTGAACCTCTTAGTCCAGATGAACCCACCAAAGAAAGCTCAATGAATGATTTTTGTAAAAAAAAATATAAAACAGCAAATTGAAGGTGTTACTAATGGGTGGCTACTCTCCTAAAAAATATCACTTATTATGTATAAATGTTATTAAAGATATAATGTATCTTTTCTAAAATTTGTATATAACTAACCTATATCACATCTATTTATTGTGCTAAAATGGTATAGATTATAGATTGCACTTAAAAAAAAAAAAAAGAATTGGCACGAATAAAAAAAAACCGGTCCGCTACATGATAATTGCTATACTATTTTCTTTGATGTATAAACAAGAATAATATTTCAATAAGTTTTCCAAATTTTTTGATTATAAATACCATAATAATAACAGTACAATGTGTCAACGTGCTTACGAGCATATAAAAAATAAAAAAATATATTTATTATATATAAATATATATATATAAATATATTTTTTCTCTGACGTGTTTCGCAACGCATAATAATAACAATTGCTGATATATTGTTTTTCTATCGATATAAAGTAACAATGTAAATTTAATAAAAAAAAAAATACATTGTAGGGTATAGTACAATTTTGACAGTCATTGGCAAGTGGTGACTTCCAGGGTCATTAGCACAGTATTGTCGACTGCTTTACATTCTTTCGAATAATATACAGTATGTTTAGAAGGCCGTACAAGTTTGAACATCAATATTGTTAATTTTGACCTTTTTTTTATTATTATACAGTTGCACATTATTCGATTTTTGGGTTATACGTTGTTTTTCCATCTCCCATTCACCTTACATAAAATTATCGTATATCCTGTGCATCAGTATATTCATTGATAAAACTGGAAGAGTTTAGAAATATGTTCAAAATAGGAATAGATTCACTCTAAATTTCAGCTTAAAATATAACATAAATAGTATTCAATTTCTAAATATTTAGTAGGAAGGTATTTATGTTTAAATATATATATATATATATATATTATGCCAATATTAAAAAACTTATAGTGTACGGATGACTCGTAATCACAAGATAAACTCATAGATTTTCATCGTGATATCATTTATCGTTATTTGTATTATTATTAATTTATTAATATAACAATTATTTTTAATGTAAATTAATATTTACATTTTTCTAATGGTGTAAGTGAAGCGTGGAGTGGCCGAGTGAATGGGGTAGCATTGTCATGCGTAAGTTCACGAATAACTCTATTTATATAATATACAAAATAATGGATTATTGTGTATAAACGTTAGACTTATAGTATGAATTCATAATATGTTATCATAATTACTTGTCTATTAGGCGGACGTATTTATTTATCTAGTTGTTAAACCAATCACAGCGATCGTAATGGCTATAAATATATAATTTCATATTTATAGTATAAACGTATTTAATTATTATTTAGTCTCTTTGAATGTACAGCTAGAGTATAGTTCAAAGTCTTAAAATTATGAAATGAATATACGAATTTAATATGTGGCTCGTTGTATTGTACTACAAATAATTAATTAAATCACCAATTTAAATTAACATCATTCACACCTTATTATTTAAACGAGTTTTTATTGAAAACCATGTATTGTGTTACTATAAATTGTCTTCCTAACAATTACATTCCACAAATAAAAAAAAAAAAATATCGTGAACTTCGACATAAAATATAATACAAGGATAGGCTATATTAATACAACCGTTTGTTGTACCATTTTTATTGTAGTTTTAGAGTTTACGTATTATAGGAATTTACTTACTGTCACACGTGTCAAAGTTTACACAAAAAATATTACAGAATATAAGAATCTCTATTCTGTCATTGAAAAGCAAGTCATTCATTGTTATTATTTTTATTTCCACTATATTTCCGTTATTAACATATTAAAATTGTTCGCTTGTTAAATAATTCTTATAATTATTTTATTATTGAATTGAACCATGTAAATATTTAATTTTTTTATGGTTTATAATATGTATATACTATTAATAATTAATTAAATATTTACTGAGTTAATCAAATTATGTTGTGTATAATTGAGAATTTTGATAAACCAGAGAGTTTAGATTTTGGAATTACATTAACAAAATTAATTAATTCAATTACTGTAAAATTACTTTTATTAATAAACAAGTTTGAACTAACTATTTAAAAGTATCTAATCTTGAATAAATTTAATTTATAAATAATTTTAATCAAATTAAATAATCTTGTTTTTTTTTTTAATATAAATTAAAAAATACGATTAAGTAATCCAAATTTTTACACATATCAAATTTTAAACTATTTGCAGATAAAATTGTTTCTATTGGTTCGAGAATATATTATTATTAAAGCTATTTTAAGATATTTATTTATATTTAATTACTACACATTTTTTATTCCATTCGAAATAATATATGTATTTAATATTTAATTTAACGATAATTTAAATATTTAAAAAACATTTTTTAATTTTTATACAATATATTTAGTGAGAAAAGGTAAAAATTAAAAATTACTTATTTTCAGAAAAATCAAAATAATATTCAATTTAACATTTTTTTTTTTTTATAATCCATTAATTTTTTTGAAAAACTAAGTTTATATTTTCATTGTTTTTTTTTTTTTTAATTAATTTATTTTTTATCTTAAATGACTTGTAACATTAATGCATTAAATTTAATAAATTTATGACATGCATTTTTTCATATACTCAATTGTATCTAACTGTACAATGAATGAAATCATAAGTTTTTTAATAAAGGACTCATATCATCTAACATAACAATATGATTTCTTAAATTGTTAAAAATAGTATGTACTTACCGTTGTATAATAATATACTTTTTATAAAAATAATTAATTTTTAGATAAAATAAATTACATATTAAATTATAATATTTTTAGTAACATCATATTCTAAAAATCTAAAATATAAATGAAATATAACATAATAATTAGATATTTATTTATATGTAAGTGGTTTATGTATTAAATATTTGCAAAATATTAATTATAATATAATTGAACTACACAACTTTAAATTATTTTAGGTTATTCAACCTATTAATAAAAACAACATATATTTAATATGATTGATTCAAATTAGTATTTATTTACATTTTTTATTTAATTATTAGTCTATAGAATAATTCATTACATAAAAACACTATAATATCAACTTTTAAATCAATAATAATAATCACAAATATAATTGTATATATATATATATATTAAAAAAAAAAAATAATTAATGCAACGTAATACATACTCGTAATTAAATACCTATATAAGGTAATAACCAAATTTAAATTTAAGAATTTCAGGAACATAAGTCGAAGTTCATTAATAATTATAAAAAAAATAATAACAAAAATAAAATACAATCAAATTATTATTTAAAAAGTGTCATTTATATTTTGCTTAATTTTGTTTCAATAATTGTTTACTTCTTTTTGAAGTTATAGTTAGATGCTAATAGCTACTAATAATATTATTAAAATTATTTAAAATTAATCAAAGAGCTGCAGCAATTAAAATAGTTTAATGTAATAAATAACTAATAAAATGGTATTTAATATATATATATATATTATAAATAACTAACAAAACATTATACAAAGCAATAGTGAAGTGATTTCGCTTTAGCATCAATTTATTAACGTTATTTTGTGCCCTTTCTCACAAACACATTTTTTAAATTTTTAATCAAGGCTAAATGCACTTGAATAATTTTGGTAGCAAAAACAGATGGACGATTTATAGCAATACCAAACGATGCGACTTATAACGTCCTGCTAAATTAATACATAATATGAAAATGTCTAAAATGAATTATGCTATTTCTCAAGAACATTGTCTATATATATTATATATGTATACAAGTAGTAGTATAGGCACTGACATATTTCTACGTGTTAATTTAAATTTCAAAGTAAATAACTAATTAGAGGTAAAGTCAAGTTATCCAAAATAATCTCTTAATACCGCAAGCCGCTAACTAAAATAAATTGCTTATTAAATAAAATACGAGTGAAACTTCTAATATTATAAATGATGAAAATTTGACATTTAATTTAATGTTTGAAGTTACTTTAGATAGCATTTACGTTTAATCATTGATTACAAATAATAGTATTTATAATCAATAGTTAAACTTAAACATATTTAAAATTAGTAGGTTAAATATGTTTAATTAAAAATTAAAATTAAAATTAAATTATTCAATAACTCCACAACTTCAGAATTCAGACATATTTCGAGCTTATCAACTTAATGCTTTATAGAAATATGCAAAATATTATTGTGATGCTTAATATTTGCAAATGCATCACGAATCAGACTTATTTTACTTGATTATATACAGTATACTAATATTACTGTGGCAGGGTTACACACGACACAAACATGGCCTAGTTTTGTATTTAACAATACTAATACTACCAAATAACGATAAAATATTATTTACTCGGCTTACATGCCTTGTATATGCCGAGCTTGTATTAAATGACAACACAGTAATGGTATGTTATGCCAAATAGGAGTTGAATGTTTTTACGCAGAATCGATAAAATGGTTACCCAAAGTTTCCTTAAATTGTTAATGTGTAGCAATGATATGGTTGAGCGAACGAACAAAAATCAGTGTTGTGTACTTGTGTATAGTATATTTCAATGTTGATACATAATATTATGTATAGTATACATAAATTAACGAGCATTGCGGTTGTATTATTATCGTATTTACTATAATAATTACGTATTAAATTTTTTTCTTACTGTTCTAATTACATTCACAGCGCATAGTATCCTTATTATTTATGTATTTTGTGTTGTTAACAATATCGAAGAAATAACATAGAAGCTGTGATAGATAATAAAATTAAGATAATTCGTGGAAAATTCATAACATAATTTTTTCCTTTTCAATCTGATAAATACGAATCAGCTTATTGTCATTTTGTTCAGTCATTCATAATAGCTTACAAATAATATGCTTTGTATATTTAATCCTGCTCAACTTGTACATATACTTGTATATTGCTGTATCTGTCATTTTGAAACAGTAACGCTCAACCACAACATAAATAATAAAATATATTATACACATGTAATTGAAGTAAAAAATAACTTAAATGCTATTCAATACGATTCGTCAATGCATTGTCAACGCTAATATATTAGGATTTAATATATTATATTGTCAACTCCATCATGGTGTGTGATTTTATAAACTATATTCTAGCGCTCAGCAAAATACTTACAGTATATAAATGTAACTATATAAAAAAATACACGTGGTAAATGAAAAACTCAGTAAAACGGGAGAACTTAAACGATTTCAAATATATTATACTATGTTTTTATCAAATGTTATGAGAGTTCTTTTATGATTTACAAATTCATAAAATATGAATCGGGTGTAACGAGGAAGTAAAATTTATATAATGTGAACTATATAAATTCATCGAACTACGATTTGTTGATAATGGATAATATATTATGATTGAATAAAAAGGTAAGTATAAATTCTAACTTATAAACAAATGCATATTATATTCATTGTGAAAAGTTCCTTGGTCTATTTTGTGAAATATTTAAATATTAACTTTAACGTGTGTATTAATCCAGTAATAGAAAACGAAAATGATTTGAAAATGATTTATTTATAAATATGTACATTTTATATTAAAATTATAATACAATTTTGGTTTGAACATTTCAGGTTTTTGTTATTAAAATATAATGGATAATTAAAAAGTATAAAATAATTAACTAAGACTAATAAAGTATGACAAATATACCTATAATTTAAGTGTATGATTGAAATAATTGTTTGTTACAATTTCTAATACATATAAAGTTGTAATATACAATACTAAATGCATTTAAAATTTGAAATTTATGTTTATAATAATAATTCTCATACTTAAAAAAAAATCGACTACCCATGTTATTTATAAGCTTGAGAAATAACTGTTTAAAATATATATGAGCAGTAAAAAATTGAAAAAAAAGAACGATATCACTTCAAATGTAGAAAATAACATATATTATCATGAAAGTTTTTGCCTAAAGACAAATTGGCCAACTTAATGTTTTTTGAGATTTTATTCGTTCAAATAAACCGTTAGTTTAAATCTAAAAAATAATTTTTTATATCCAATATATCCCTTGAAATGACGTCATATTCACTTAAAGAATTTAAAGTGTCCGAGTTGCTATGCATTGTATAAAATATTCTAAAATTTACCTTGCTTGACTCGTATATAAAACTGAAAAACTACATTATTTCTTGCCTTAAATGTTTAATGTCTGTAGTCCTAATTGAAATCATTTTATACAGACATGTTGTTACTAAATAGAATACAATGAAATCTTATGGTGAAAAGTAAAAAATATCTTTAATATAAAACTACGTATCAAAACAAATATCTATAGATAGTCTAAATATGTATTTACATACATTAATAATAATAATAACTAGTTGAATTAGGATTAATTATAAAATAAAAATTAAGTATAGTTTAAGTGGTTATTATTTCAATTTCAATTTTTATTTTTTTTACTATTATTATTATTTAAGTAGTAAAATATAGATAGAGTTATGATTTAAAATTGAAATAGAATTTATAGATTACGATTTGCAATATTAGAATACAATGTAGTAAAAATAATCAAAAATAAGTTTTTGCAAAATATATATAGGCATATATATTATTTAAATACATTTTTTATGATTTTGATATTTTTTTAATCGAGAAAGCTTTATTGATGGATAAATTAGGGTTAATTTTTTTAAATTTTCTGTTAATTAGGTACTAACAAAATATTTTATTGAGGCACATAATGCAAAAATGCCGTAAAATAAGTCTTAGACGAATATTTACGATTCATTGTAAATCATAATATTTTATTATTTTTATTTATTTTATAAAGCAGTTGTGTGAAAAATAAAATAATATTTAATTTTTTGTTGGTTGTATTATGGTTTAAATAAGAACGAAAATTTTATATTATTTTGAGAATAATACAACGAGCATAATTTTTTGCATATTATAATACAAATCTATTTAAACATAATATATATATTACTTTAAATAATAAAATTAGAATGTATTTTGCAATAATACATTATTTTGTTAACCAGTTATAAGATTTTCATGCATACATTATGAATGGATTATTTTAATAATATGCGTATTTAAATTACTCTATCTTATACACTTTTAGATTTTGAACAAAACTTGGAATGAATGTATATTGGTTTTACAATGATGTACAATTTTAGTAATTTTGTGTCTGAAGACACCTTTAAAATGTTTCAATGCCTTATATTGAGATTAGATTCTAGCAGCGAATTAGATCTAGTTTAAATATTTAGGAGTTAAAAAGTACTTTTTAAAATAGCTAATAAAAATAAAATGAAGGAAAACAGAAATATTTATGCTCAATATTTTGTTAAAATTGAATTGGTTTTTGTTTTTGTAATAATCAAAAAAATATCCAAAGTTATGAATCATATATTATATTACTGAAGTAAATAAATTAAATTTTCAATAAATAACTATGAAATTATTTTGTGGAAATAATGCAATTTTCAAAAGCTTTAGAAATTTTTGTATTATTTATTGATATTTGAAGTTCAAATTTAAACGAAATTGGATTTTTATGAAAGATAACGATTTTGGTTACTTTATTTTTTTGATTATATATCATATAATTTTCTTATAAGATGAAATTTAAATATATTTACTTTTATTTTAAGTTATTTATACAAATTTATTTATACCTACGGTTTTAATCATACTACATTGGATGTCGGAATTGACTTTTTAGTTAATAAGTAATAACCATAATATCATATTATATCCGATGTTTTTGAAAAATATAATATAACCTATTAACCTATCATGAAATTAAAATACATTTTTTTTTTATTTTAAAGTTTTATTAGTCAATGCCACGTTATTTTTACTTATAATTATTATTATTATTATTATTGTTTTTTTTTTATGCAAAGCTATATCATTAAATTCAAATTAAATACGTTCATTAGCGACTAATTTCTCAATGACGAGGTACACACAACGCCTATTAAATAGCAGGTCAAATTGTCTATTTTGTTTTTTTCAATGTTATGTTTGATGGTAAAATGTATTTATATTTTGAATAAGAAGTTATTCGTTTGGTAACTAAAAATAATTAATTATCTGCTAAAATTTAAATTTTGTAAGCTATTTTTAATAAGTATAGTAATAAATTTAACTGAGACAATGCTGTGGATAAATGTTGATAAATATTATGTGAAGACTGAGGATTATCCATACATTGTCATCCTCTCGAGTCTGTTGAATTTACGAAAGAAAATATTTAATTAAAAACGTTAAAAAAAAAAAATGCAAAAACAGAAAGTTAACCATTCATAATTTAAAAAAAAAATATATTTAAAAAATAGTTTTTGTTGAATAATGCATAATAATTGAAATGCTTTTATCATTTAACAAGGATATTGTTTTAAATTCGGCCATCTTTATTTTCAGATTTCAAGATTCAAATTCAACCAACAGATTAAGAGGAGGAAGATATTCGAATACTAAATTAATATATTTATATATTATTATTTACATAGACCGAGTCTTAAGTTAAAATATACAACTCACCTAGAAAATAATATATCATCTGCTTGGCAATTAGTGCAAATGGAAACAAAATTTTATCAAAATTTATAACAGTTACCCGCAGTCATTTTATAGTATTTTCATATTTTAAAATGTTTAGGTATTTAAGTTTTTAATATACTTTGTATATAATGAGAACTTATTATATTTTTTATCAACAATTTAAAGATTTAATATCTTATTTAAAACCAGAATCAGAATTGTGATCCATATGATTAAAATCTACAAGGCATTTTATGGAATACAATACGATAAAGTAAAAAACTATTCTTTAAATGTATTTATTTTTTTTTTATTTTAATTTTATTATATTTTTATTGTTTGAATAATGGAATAATTTAAAATATAATATGAGTATTTTTAAAACATGTATGAAAATATACTTATATTTTGTGCTTAATAACTAGTTACTACATATAAATAGGTTAATATATACATTACAAATTAAGAAACGATACTACAATTATTATATGTTTATTAAATTGGCATAGTTTACAATTCAGTACGGTAAATGATACATTAAATATTGTACTTAATATTCATTTAAGACTACATATAATGGAATAATATTTTTAGATTGTATTATTACATTAAAGTTTAATTTTTTTTTGAAAAATGAAGAAAAACTAATTTGTGAAATAATTAATTAAAAATTTTTTATGTTTAAATATATTAGATTGAATATTATTTTTCTTAATAAACTTTGTGAATTACATTGTTAAACATTAAAATTTGGTGTAGAAACACTACTAACTGTTAAGCACCATCATTATAAGTTAAGTCATTTATATAATTCTTAACGATTCATCTGAAAGTATTACGTAAATGCAACATATTATGGATATAATACAACATTAATAGCTAATTGAACATATATATATATGTATATTTAATTTGTACTTAAAAATTAATTTATAAAATAAAATAACAGTAATAATAATAAATAAAATAAATAGAAATTACTTAAAACCAAAATATATTTTATTTAAATATAACCAATGGTCTATTTTGCATCTCAAATTATTAAAAATGAATACCATATTAGACATTGATATATATGTTATCAAATTTCATTATTTAATATTGAAAAACTCTAATAAAAAAGTAAGCAAATAAATACCCAGAATTACTTCCAAAGTACTAATAAGAAAATAGTGTCATGAAATTTGTTTCGTTTAATTATCATACCCAAGGAAGGTCGTTAGTAGGCGGTTTCTTCTTTAAAATCATCAGGCTAAATTCATATAAGATCAATTAAGCCTGTTAAAAATATAAATATTTATAAAATGTTTATTTTTAAATTGGAGACCGAAATTATATTGAAAAAAAAAAGCGTTATCTTACTATTATTCATCCATATAGGGACGATTTGAAATGTATTATGACTCGTGTAATTCAAATTATTACGTTTAATTATATTTTATGATAACTAATTATTGGAATGAGCCATTTTTTTCAAATTTTTTTATACTAGCAACATAATCTAAAAATCAAAAATGGTGTTTTTATTATAATGTTCTACGAATATACTTATTATATTATACAATATTTAATTCTGTAAGATTATAAAATGAGTAATTTTAATTATTGTTTACAAATACGCTTATACGTAGAATAGAATTATATCAACATAGCTTATATTATCCGTAATGTATATTTTAGTTACTTTTATGAGCTCGTTAATATAATAATATAATATAATATTATTTATTATTTTGAAAATATAGACACTAGACAAGTATACTTGTCTACTTTGTTTTTTAGATGGTGGTATGCCAATCTTTATTTAATATGACATTTTTTTGGAGAAATTACTCATGAATATAATAATCTATTTATTTCATTACAATTAGACCATAAAATTATACGTTTATGACTTTATGTATAAAAATATAAGAAAATAAACATAAGAAGCACCATACGATTTCAACGCAATCCAAGCTTACAGTCGAAGTTACGTCGAACCGTTACTTACATTTATTTTATAGAATTATATCCATAAGTCTTACCAAAATTTTACTACATGAAAACTAATTACCTTTTCCAATGTCATATAAAATCCGAGAGTTTATTTATCACTTAACATTTTAACCTATTCGAATTAATTTTGCTAATTTGTTAAAGGTATACTTTCAAGAACCTCATCTTAAGTTTTTGCTACTAGAATGTTCCAACCATGTGCCAATAAATTGGAGACAATCCAAATAATCCTCTAGTCGTGTCCCGTTGCTTTTAAATTAGGGTATAACCGCGAAATTCTTTGGCAACAGTAAAGAGGAGTTTCGTTTCTTAAAATTGGATTCATTACGTTGTACGTCTTTTACTATTGCACTCGTGTTTCCTATTAATGGACGATAATTATTAGAGTCACATAATTAAATATCACAAGCAAAGTATTAATCAAAGTATTTGTTTTGTTTCATTTAAACAATTTAGATAATTTAGTATGTAAAAAACTAAGTGGCCTAAAACTCATTATTATTAAGATAAATACTTTAAAAAAATCTACTTAATCTGTGTGGTATTTGTTCAAAAATGATCCGGATATTTAATCATCGTATTTTTGTTACAAAATTACAGTTAATACCAGTATAACTTTTCTCCTTATAAGTAAAATTCTGTTCAAAATTGATAAAAATCCCAATTTACAGTATTTTAACTAAAATAAATAATCAATAAAACATTGTTTCTAGTTCTTTAAATTTGGTTTTTTTTTATATTACCCTTATTTCTTTATTATTTAATTATCAGTATAACTGAACAATGCATTACCAATAACATTAAATATATTGTAGCACTCGTAAATAATTGAATACCTAAGTCCAGCCTGAATTATATTGTGATATAAATAGCTTAAATTTAGTTTAATTATTTTGAAAATGTAATTATGTATAAAAAACAATAATTGGTATATTATGTAGTACCAAACAATTTCAAGTTCCTATGAATTGAATTTTTAAATTAGAAATATGTATTAATTAAGATAACTGATATTATTCTTTATAAATTAAATATTATTAAACTGATTCAAACATGTTATTAAATATTTTTAACAGTTAAACACATTTTTTAAATTCTACAAAATAATGTAAGTATACTTAAGGCGTCAATGATGAGACAAGCTTTCAATACATTTGTTCCAATCTTTAATCTAAAATATGATATTAATTCATATAGTTTCACACGCTCCAAACGTCTGATATCTTTGTAACTATTTTATACTTTGATAGCCAATGGATTGACATGATAATCAAACCTTGTTCCGTGTTTGCGTGTAAATCTTTGGATTTAGTCTAGAATCGTTAGGCAGAATCATGTCGTATTGAATTACGTCATTTTATTTCAAATCATTTGGTTGCAGTAATGGTCTAATGATGATTATTTAACATCGTTGAATTGTATTGAGTATAAAAATTAAAAAATCAAAGTTAATTTTTATAATTTAGCAGACTTCAGTTTTCAATAGTTAAAGCTCAGAGTGGAGTGACATCCGATTAACCAAAACACATTTTGTATTTTCACTCTAATTTATATTTTTTTGATAGTATGTGAACGAAGTATTTTTAATTTAGTCGAGAGTTAAAGTGTTTTTTTTTTTTTCAGTCAAGGCAATTTTACAAATTTTGTTGCAGGATTTATGTTTGATTTAGTATAATTAGGATATGGTTTTTCATAGTTGATGACTATTGATCTTAATATTAATTTTCAATTCTTCCACAAAAATATGTTGTAAATAGGCTTCTGTAAGTCATCAGTTTCAGCTTGCTAGTTTTGGTTTATGAAAAATATTGCGTTATCATCGGAAAATCTAACTATCGTTGTTAATCTCTGGTATACCAATCACTTTATTAAGTAAAGCAGGTCATAAAATGTCACCTTTCGACACTCCAGGTCAAATTTAACAACATTCCGTGTTTTTTTTTTTTTTTTTTTTTTTTTTTTTATCAAGACTCACTTAATGTTGTAACAAAGTAATTAAAGAATTAAAATTTAAAATTAATAAAAATAAAAATGTATTTATTTTTTTTAATATTATAGTATAGTTAGTACTGTACTAATAAGTAAATATAATTATTATAAAATAGCTTATGCTATGAACCTTGGTATATTAACTAATAAATAAATTTAATAATCATATTTTGTATGTAATAACAAAATTTGGTCATTATTTTCAAATTGATTTTACATTATACTAAGGCTAATACAGTAAAAACCGTTACTAATGACATTCAAGAGACTAGTTAAAATCAGTCATGATAATTGATTGACATAAATAAAATTTAAAAAGTCGATTGAATTTTTTTTTAAAGTTGCATTGTTATTTTAAAATTAAATTTTCATTGTAACTTTGAAAAAAAAAAATGTTTAGTTTTAGTTTTTTTTTACAGAAATTATACATATTCATACAATTTTTTTCAATTTGATCAAAAACAATTATCATAAAACCCATATAGTTATTAAACATATATGATAATCGATACAGATTAATAGGTAAATAATATTATAATATAAGAGTTTTGCCTAAACCTCAGTCTAAGATCATTACACTTGGTTTTTCATAATAACTAGTGTCATTACAAACGGTTTCTAGTATATTGCGTATAAATATGAGACCTTATATGTTTTGTCATAATTTACATAACAATTTAAATTAGATATGAAATAAGATTAAATTACAGAAACCATTTACAAATTACAATGTATAAAATATAACAGCAAATATAATAATAGTATAGGTGTCTTAACTAATTTGCTATATGTTAAGTATATTTTATATGACAAAATATTAGAAATTTAAGTGTAAGAGAAAACAATGAAGGAAACGAAATTGCGTTTCGAAAACGTCACATGTATGAGCTGACTGTTTCGCAGGTTATTTTATACAAGACGCGTATGCTATATTAAAAAATATACTTAAACTGCAAGTTTATCCTTAATAATAATCGACAAAATACGCCAATTATTCATAGAAAACTTGAGCGTATTATGCCGCTTAATTTCTTATTGATAATAAATGTTTATTATTCTAATTAGTTTTCATTATTTAATATGATTTTGAATTATATAATTATATCACTAATAGTAAGAGTATCGCATTTATTTTTATAATTTACAGTTATTTTTTTCTTTACCTCAACTTAAGAATTAATTATTACTTTCAGATTTACTAGTGTATTCAATTAAATACTATTCAAATTTACCTAGATTTTTTTAACATTTTTAAGTGTTGCCTGCAGCCTTTGTAAGTTCAAAATAAATAAGAATTCAACATAAATTTTTTATTGTGCTATTATAGTTTTAATTATATTAATGAATTTTATGATTATGACAAATGTATAGTATGTTTATAAATAGTTAGTTATAGGAAATATTGGTTTAACGTTGGTGATGTGGTAAATATCATATGCAATAGAAAAAAAATTTCTATAGTCTATATTGTACTATTGGGTCAGTGATCATAATATGGCGATGAAAAATTACTAGAAAAGTCACAGCAAAGTTTACTGTTTTTATATAATATAATATTTAGCGACATTCCGGGTCGTACAGGCGTGGTTGTGGCTGCGATATAGATTATAAAGTGGTTAGTGGTATATACTCGAACAGTGGTCGATTAGTGACCGTCAATCACGTAGCGTCAGTGTTTGCAATGAGTGTGCGTGAGCGTATATGCTTGTGATGTGTGTTTGCGGTCTCAACACATTGAGCTCGAGATGACAACCATGCATGAGCCCAATCGTGGTGGATGTGAGTGGTGACGGAAACAGGCGCACGCGCGCGACCAACGACCGCCGTTAAACTATATTATAATATCCTTTTCCGTCTCGTTTGGGTCATGAAATGGATGATGGCATGCGTTGGCGAGGAAAAGGATTAAGAAAGAAATTGATTAATGATCACATGCCGCACTAGCCACTATATAGCTGGATACAACGATATATTATTATACTCATATAATAATATATAAACGTACACATTTGGTACGTATACGTATATACGTAAGAAACACATTATCAACAAACGGAATCGAAAACCATGTTTTTTTTCCATTTAATCCTTGCCGGCAACCACATTCGGGTGAGAAATGATTTTATAAGACATTTATAAATATATATATATATATATATACATTATATACGCACACAAAACGTTTGTGTATTGTGAGCGTATGGTTGAGTGTGATAATATTAGGCTAACCGCCATGGGATAAATGTCGTGACAGATATGCGTGTTTATAGTCTTGCGGCCGTCAACAAATCAATATTCTTTTATATCGTCAAATTCATTTATCTCAATAAATGCACACACTGCACGTCTTTCGGACGAATATACGCCAACGTCGTCGGGACCACTCTCAAGAGAACGTACAGTGGTGGACCAAAATTATATTGTACGAGTTCTGTGACAGTGCCACGAATAAATATTGTTACATTACGGCTCGTAGAATTCGGCGGAAATTAAACGTTCCTCACCCCACTACTATTGCTACTGCTGCTGCTTCAGTTCCCTTTACCTCTGCTATCTCTTTCACGATTCGCTAATTAAATTACATTTGTATCACTGCTGTAGTTTTCATTCAAAAGCGATTTTTCACGTTTAAAACATTAAATTTTGTTAGCGAATTCATCTTCGACATTTTTGAATGTCATTATAAACTTATAGGTCATTTAATTAATTGTCATCATAATTTATACATGACGGTTACATTCAATTCCAATGACCATAAACGTACGCCCTTGTAACTATCTATCTATATATTTTGTATGAATATATATAATATATAATGTTTATAATTCATTTTATACATAATGCTGTTTCTCTTTGCAAGTTTTACCTACCGTGCTTAAGTTGCCAAGTCATTTTAATTAAAATTATCAAAACATATTATTTCTGTATATATACACATATAAACATATATGCTGTAACTGTATACTTAAACGTTGTCTACAATGATAACAGTTCTCGTTAGGTTATTTTCATGTATAATCATTGTTTGAAACCTTCTTTATATATAATGAAACTTCAAATGTGAAATTACTAAAAGAAATTTATAAGTATAAACGCGAGCATTGTGTTGAAATACATTCTAAAAAAAAAAAAAAAAATAAATAAATTAATTAATCTGAACTGATTATAATTGAAGTAAACGAAATATTGATTAAAACATACCAATAATTCGATTGGAGTAAATTCTGACATGATACTTGTGAGGTGTGTGATAATATATTATTGCATGTTAAACAAAAAAAAAAAAAATTATTTGAAGAAAATTATTTTTTTATTGTGTATAAGACCTATTTGACGATAATCAAATCATTTATATTTCAATTATTATGTATTCGCTTAATAATAGCCATCAATCAATATGCTTTTGTTGAATATCTGCTTAAGACATTTTTAAGATGTATAAAAAGTAATGCCAGTGAGAATTTTTTTCGGGTCTTCAACCATAAATTGCAATTACTTCATAAAACCAAATATAGAACAGTTTTTAAGATTATTTTTTTTCCGATGTAACAATATTTATGATATTAAAAGTAAATAATATATTATATTATTATAAAATAATTTGCATATAATTAATGTATAATTTAAAAACATAATATATATTATTATTATACTATATTAAAACTACATGTATCATAATTGCCTATACAATGCGCCGACCCAACTTAAACAAATAGCAAGTAACAAAAAATTATATTATTATTTTCATTATTATTATTCTATTAATTTTCGTGGATTTATTATTATTATAAGTTAACAAGAATATTAATATCATTTTCGGTATAGAAATTTCTCGGTACGCAATTCTTGTAATAAATAATAGAAGTTTTCTTCCAGTCTTGAATCATATTTGTGAGTTTTGTTACATTTTGTTTGTAGTATTACCTATATTTGTATATTATTTTTATATTGTGAATTTACTTTTTTTTTTTTTTTAAATAGTTATATGTCTAAATCGCTAATTTTTTCTTCTGAGAATACGTATTTAAAATGTAGAGTATTTTTCTTGTAAATATATATTATTACAAATAATTATTTATTGTTTCAATAGGTATGTTTTGAACTGTTTAATATATTTTATAAATAATTACAGTTAACGAAAGTTAATTATTATCGTGGTGTTACTGTTAAATAACCATTAATTAATACAAATAAAATATTAAAAAGTTAAATTACATAATAGTTATATATTATTATGTAGAATAACTATTAAAATATTCTTGTAAGATGTCTTAAATGTAAATGCTAATCTAAAAATAATATAATTTATAAAGTAGGTATACAAAGTTAATGTCAACCGTGAAATTACTCTCTTATATTTGAAAATTCCATTTAAAACACCAACTCAAGTATAACTCTTGAGAAAACTTGAATTTTATTATGCTAAAAGTATAATGTTGAAAGATCAACTATTGTTAAATTAGACAGAATGATAATATTGTATTAGCGCTAAATTAATTTTTTATATTTTAAATAAAACCAATATTATCAACAGATTATTAAGTGATAATACTTTGAATAAAACTTTGTTAGTATGTTGGATATCGGAATATATCAAAACAGATTAGAGTCACTATAGTATAAACTCTATAAACGTGATTATTAGAACAAAATATACACCATAAATATTATACAATTTAGTTTTAACTTAATAATTTTTAAGTTTCCAATGCGTCTGTACTATTATAAAACAATATTGATAAATATTCTATGAAACTTTGTACATAAACTAAATTACTTGTTTTCTTTGAAATAAATCTGATTTATACTTGCACGTTTCAACTTAACAAACTTATTAATATGTACCCGTTTTGAAACATTATTCAATAATTAAATAGGCACTTAATAAATGCCATACAGTGAAAAAAAGTCGAATCATAATTATTGATACTTATGATAAATAACTATATATTATCTAAAGTGCGTATAGTAAAATACTGATTGAATAATGTTTAATATTTACCGGTAATTTGTTTAATTATTTTTATTTTATTTTATTTTTTTTTTCGTATTTTAAATTATACGTAATAATATAAAAAAATGATTATAATTCATAATTTAATATATTCTAACACCAAACTAAGTGAAACTGTTATTTAAATGTATTCATAATCATATCTATATTTTGATCATAATATTATCTTAGTTGTATTCAAACAAGATTTTTAACCTAATATTAATGTGTGCACATGATATTTGATTCTACATTATAACATATTAGAAAATAATTTACAAAATTCTTATATTAAAATTGTTTTTAACAATAGTTATATAATCATAACTATCTGATGTATATTTAATATGTAAAATATTTACTATCGTACATTAATAAACATAACAGACTAGTGAGGCTACTAAATTTATACTTAATAAATAGTATTTTGTGTTAAAGTGTTGTGATACGTGGATTAAATTATATTTAGCACGTGGGTGATAAATATCTATAATCTTCCGTCAACAATTTCGTTATTTTTTGCATAGTCGAAATACGCCCGGAAATACTATAGGTACTTATCTATGGTTTAGAATTTACTTATCATTTTATTTAGTTTGAATTCAATAAAACCTTCAGTTTTTTTTATTATAACTCAAGCAAAACTGTAAAAAATGAAATGGTGTTATACATTTATCCTAAATATGTTTAATATACTAACGACATTAATATAACAATTATTTATTTACTTATATGATTCATTAGGATACAATATTCAATTACAATAAAATTGTTTATCTTATTATATTTATCTAAGAGCTAAATTTATTTTAATTTTAAATTTATAAAAAATATTTACAAACAAATCAATATTGTACATATTAGCTTAACTCTTTAGATGATTAATTGGTGCATTTGATACTAATTCAGTACTTTCTAATGTTAAATAAAACAAATTGGAATTTCTTAATTAATTATTGGTACCTTAAAACTAATCATATTCAATAATTCAGGAAATTAAATTAAATTATTAAGTAGTTTGTACAAGAAAAATATATCTGATTTTTTCCTTCTTATTTCTAAAGTGCTTAAATTTAAGATACTGAGTAATGGCTCATACGATGTGTGTGCTTCTCTACATATATATTACAATTAATAGAAACGAATCTTTAAAATCGGTGTTTAACAGCTTCTATTTTTTTAATTAAACTAAACTGATGTGATTCCCAGAGAGTAAAGTTATATTGAAGACATAATTGGAATAGTGCACAATACAATGATTTTTATAGAAATAGTAATATTTGTGAAACTTTCACCATTGACTTCTTATAAAATTTAGTTGTTTCGATGCTTTATTAATTATTTTAGAAATATGACTAGGAATTAAAAGTTAAGTTAGATTCAAAAACAAATTCCTAGATTTGTAATATTTCAAACAATTTTCAGGTTAACATTAGAAATATGGTATTGAAAAATGATAAGTTTTTTGATTCATTAGAAGGAAATAAAATCACATTTAAATATGTTTAACGTCATTTCGTCATTTGAGCACCAACTAACTATAAAATCTATATATATCTGTAAAAAATATGTATCATTTATAGATTTTGTAAATCCTAAAAAATTTTAATCATTAGCAAACGAGAATAATTTAGCTAAGCGTAAACAAAAATTTAAACCATTTATAAATATATTAAATAGAAGTGGTGAGAGGTGAGATTCTTGTGGGACCCCAGATGTTATATTGATAGAAGAAGAAATGAAATTTTTATATTTTACTATTTTAATTATATTAGTGATAAATTATGTAAACCATTATAATAATGGATTATTTATATCTATAAATTTAGGTTTTTGTGATAAAATAAAATGGTTAACCCAATCGAATGCTTTTGAAAAATCTGTATAAATTACATATGCTTAATAACCCTCACTGATGCATTATAGAATATTACGATAAAAATTGAATAAATTAGTATTAGAGGAGTGGTTTTTACGGAATCCATGTTGATTATTACAAAAAATATTTTTGATTAATAGACTAATATTTTTAGATTTTAAATCTTTAAACGTTTTTGCTAGGATAGAAGTAATAAATATAGGTAGATAATTTTTTACATTAGCTAAATTACCTTTTTTTGGAATTGGTGTAATGTATGAATTTTTTCAATATTCTGGATAAGAACCCGATGAATTTGATAAATTAAAAATATATTAAATAGGAATAACAATATTATTTATACAGGATTTTAAGAAATTAACTGATAATTCATCTAGACCTATTTGTGTAGAAATTTATCTAAACTATCTGTATCTAAACATACACTCCATTTTTCACTCGTAATAATTTAATAACTAAGTAAGTATTAACTAATTGTGTGTTATCGGCTATATAAGTATTAAGTATAGTTATGATCTTTTATCTATACAGACCAATTCAAACACATAAAAGTGGCATGGACTCAATTCAATATCACTGATTACCAAATAGGTCGTAAATTCGTGCAATATAAAGATATTTGGGACGGAATTCTGAAATGAAAACTATGAATTGAATGAATATTGTGTGATAAAGTAACTCGTTTACATTTATCTAAGCACTAAACTTATACTTATATTACGTTTTTATAAATAAATGAAAAAGTCACGCTATAATAACTCACTATGATATTAATATATGTTAGCAAACTAAACTAGTAACTATAACATAATATGTCTGTACACTGTACCTGTGTACCCATTGAAAAGGCTCGGAGCGATGTTCAAATATAATTGTGTACGTATAGAAACTTGTATACCTCGAAAAGATTTTGAAGACTAAATGGTAAAAATATAAAGGTGTACTTTGTTGTGCCATAATACGAAAACGTAAAGCAGATGACATTCATAGAACACGATAATTTATTGGGTCTGAAAATTATAGAAAAACGAAAGTATTTAGAGGATGTCCAAGTCATTTGACAAGATAAATAATGTAATAACAACAATAATAATAATATATCTATAGTATACATCATTTATAAAATAATTATTAAGAAAAATTAAATATATCAGTATTTTTTTAGCATAAACCTGGACAACTTGCATTAGAACTAAAAAAACTAGCATTACTGAATACAATATTTTGTATATTAAGGCAATCCCGTCAAACAAAAATGTCTCCTAAAAATAAAATCGTTATTTGATTACGGCAAATTAGACAGTGATTTACGATGGTTTGTTATCTGAAACTTTTAGGCTTAACTAATTTTCAAATATAAACACATTTCAGTACATCTGATCAATAAATCTTTGATTAGAAAAAAAAAAGGTCCAGTTTAGGTAAGCAATAAAATTACGCATTACACGATGAATGCCCTAAAGTATAAACAGTCTCCACTTTTGCTTATCACTAAAATACATTAAGAGTTTCATGAATATTCTGACAATCATTCAAACACATTTTTTTTATAATTTAAGTTTTTATATTTCCTTATTTTTCCCATGCACATACACAATTAATTGGCTATACATTACTCTATTTTAAATTAAATGTAAAATTATTTTTATTATTTTTATTTGAATTCAAATATTTATTATTTTCACAGCAAATAATAATTGTTGAACATATATATCATATATATGATTACATATTCATAGCTAATATAATTGTGTAATATTTTATTTGTATTTAGATAGATTGTAGATTTTTTCGTTCAATATAAAAATCAACATTATTATTCCTTACAATTTATATAATTGACACTGATGTTGCAACAATATGTCAACGAATATTATAAGTACAGCTAAGATATTTTTTTTAAATATATACTTTACTATTTAGTTAAAATCAAATTGTTAATTTACTAAAATAGATTTTTTAATTCTCTGAGAGTGCAAGTGTACTATTTTAATTCAAGTACTTAGTACAACGAAAATTAAAATATTTTTTTATTATTTTTGAATTGTGTTTAAATAGTTTTTATAGTAAGAATATAATAAATATATTTCTAGAGTTTTAATAGATTTTAATCTATGATCCTATTTAAAAAAAAAAAAACATATTTTATCGACTTTATTTGACTCATAAAGATTCGCTTTAATATTATGCGCCTATTTTAACACCGACAAACATCGTTATAATACGTATACAATATTGTAATAGTGAATATACTGTGGAACACGTCGATTTTGGTATGTAAATTAGCCACCACGAACACCCCAGATACATACAATCGGAAATTTTGTATCGTGGAGTCGATGAAGAAAATCGATATCTCCAGATTCATTGATAATCAATGTGGTTCAATTCGTTCCTATAGTATTAATAATATATATTATAATATACTATCTATATGAAATTCCATTTCTGGTTATGCAGTAATCCTTGCAATGTATATTATCGCGTACTATTATCATTGTATTAATTACACAGGTAAAATTGGGTATGCGATGATAATCACGATGCATTATTGTACGCGAGATGAACGACCACTGCGAAACGTGAGAATACAAATATTATTGACGGTGGAGTGCACTAAGCTGAGATCGAGCGAACAACCACGCGCTTGGACGCTCGAACATTAAACCGACATTGTCTCGATTTAAACTTACGTTTAAACAGTTTAAATTATCTTACACTAATCAAATATTTGCACGACAAACAAATTTCCCGTCGGCTCACATCATTTTAAGATGCCACACTCAGTCGACACTGTTGCGTAACCGCTTACGCTAACTATACACGATTTAATAAGAGTTGGTTATTTTATATATTTGATACATAATAGATGTTTACCTATTATATTTTAATCACATAATCGCTATTGGAATTGTAATATAATATCATAGTACTTATACGAAATTAATTTGTTTTGTCATGTGTGTATATAATATGTATTATGTAGTCAACAAATTAAAATAAAATACCATGTAAATAAAAAATAGAAATTATAATATGTACCTAACTTTTTGTATTATGATGTTGATTTAATTTAAAATAATATAATTATATATATATATATATAAAAACTAAATAAATAAACAAATATTTAATAATTTATTTTTTATAATAAAATAAATATATTTTATAATATTGAAAAAAGCTTATTTAATGTAGTATATAGAATATGAAAATTTACAAAAACTTAATAGATAACAATAGATAGACAGTTAATAATAGAATATTTTATGACAAATCAATGCATACTATAATGAATACCAAATTATCATATATTATGAATATTTTTTTACTAAAAAACAGCTACATTATTAAAAAAAAAAAAAACGAAAGTTAATTAGAACAATTTAATTATAACCAACCCTCTAAAAGCTTAAAGTAAGTAACCGGGCTAATATGCACGTAATCATTTTCATAACAAAATCAATAGAAAATGATGTAAATTAATCAATTATAAATAGACTTATAAGTATTTCATAGAACATAATGACACTCGTAAATTTAGCTGACCAGTTATTAATGTACTTAATAAAAATGCTTACACACATTATCTACTAGCTTAGCCGCATTTTGTTTAAACTTTATAGGAACTATTTGAATCCTTTTAAAACTATTCAAGATATTTTAAAACTATTACTGAACTACTGTTGTACAATAAATTAATTTTGTTAAAGGTTTATGAAAATATTTAAATGTAATCTGAGATATTTATATTGAAGTCAAATATAAAATTAAATGAGATGGTAAGCTTTAATTTCCATAACAAGCTTTTACGAAAGATAAAATTAGTACCATAAGTGGTTTTAGTAACTTTCTAGGCGTTGCAGAAATTTTAGTTCTATTCTCTATGATCCGAACCATATTATACTATCAAGTGCTTAATAATGCATTGTATGATACTAATTTGAAATAAGAGCCAAAAACGTTAATATCACTTAGCTCATACTAAGTTTTATAAAATAATTGAATAGTTTGGTATAAAATAACAAATTAAAAAATAGTTTCTTATACAAGTGTATATAATTATAAAATATATTAATAATATTACATATTGTATCTAAAATTTCAATATAATGTATTTAAACGAAATTTATAATCAGATACAATCAATTCAAAATTTCTTAATATATTATGTAAATATAATTATACAACTATATCTAACAATGTTTTGTAATAGTACATTATTTAATAATATAATATAATTAATTAAATGGATTTGTTGGTATTCAATTAATAAAATTCAATTTCGCAGAAAAAAAAATGAAATTATATCTGTAAAAACAATACAATTACTTGTAGATACAGTACTTAGTCACAGTTCATAGACAGCAAATTGTTTACGATAAATTTAATAACTAAATAATTATCCAATATCTGAACATAAGGAAATGGCTTGTAATTTTTATTTTTAAACTTCATGTTATTTGTTTTTGTATATTTGAATATCATATTACTTAGATTAATATTTTTTAGGGTATTTAAGTTATAAGAATGAGTACCCTATAGACTATAGTTGTATTACACATTAAAATGCAATTGTTAATAAATAAAATTACTCTCACTCGGTTTTTTACATAATATGTTCAAGTATCAACTTAAGTGTATATAAAATATAAATACCTAGAATAATCAATTTAAGAATAAAGTTTCATATTATATTCATATTAGATCTATTTTATGAAAAGACTCGTTAAAATAAAATCAAAAATTGTCTGAAATTAATATTTTGTAACAACTGAAATTTTTACAAAATATGCACCATAAATTATTTTTATAAAAATATTTTAGTTCAATAGTATCTTAACCTAACGAAATCTATATGACACATTTTAACAATATTTTTCATGATGTGGGACATTGCTAGTTTATTTCTATGGATTTCGTTACTATATCTAGGGATAGTTTATTATATATTTATATAAGAATATAATATATTAATATGTAAAATCAAAGAACAATAAAATTATTATACATTATAACTGGTACAGTAATAAATTATTACTAATAATATAAATATAATCTACCGACATTATATTAATAGTAAATAAAGAACTGAAATATAAATATTTACAAGTATACGATGGCTTATTTTTTGTTTATGCAATACAGTAGTAATAAAAGAAAGGATGAGGGGTTTAATTAATTAAGTTTGTTCTGAAAGAAATTTAGATAACAATGTAACATTTATAAATTATAATATAGTTATTTATTTATTTATGAATAATAAACGCCCTTCAGGCATAAAATACGGATATACATTTTACATGTGAGAATAGAATATGCAATTATACAAAAATAACAAAAACAATACAATAATAATAAAAAATAAAAAAAAATTAAAATTTTGAAATCTACATAAGAATAAAGAGTAACAAAATTTAATAAAACATATATTGATATCAATTATTGATTTGGTTACAATAATTTTTTAAATGGTTACTAACTCTGTGAATAGTATAGAAAAATAAACCAAAGTTTTCAAGTTTATTTTCCAACATTGACATACGATTTATTGGAATGAAAAGACAATGGTTACGTTAATGTGTAGGAACATAAAATGTATAAGTTGATCTTAGTGAAAAGTTTAGGAAATTAAGGATAATATCTCTAGATAATCAATTTCGGAATTATCCAAATTCAGCTCAAGTTATTAAATTGTATTTTAAATTCTAACGTATCAATTTTAAACTCATTTCTTAGAGATGTTAATGTTTATTCAACTATGTTCGTTGTATAAGCTAACATTCGAAGGAATTGGTTTTGGATAGCTCTAATTTTTGTATTAGGTAATCTTGATATGGATACCAAATTATAGATCTATACTCTAGAATTAATCAAACGAAGAAAAATTCTTAGCAATTACGACTCAAAAATTTAAATACTTGAATAGCTTTATTATAAACTACTATTGTTAGATAGTTTTTATAGAAATTCTGTCAAAAATAATGTAGTCATCAAATAATTAGAGTTAAGAGGCGAAAGTTAAAATAAGATATTCAGGCTATATATTTGTTATTTATATTATGTTGGATAAAAAATTTTGCGGTACTTAAAAATAGATTTTTGTGTTAGCAGTGCCGTGGTCAGAAATTGTATGTGAGGGGGGTTTATTATAGCAATAATATATTATTAAAGTTAATTAAGAAAAAAATAACGTATTTTTATATTTGTATTAAGTAAAAATTTCACTGCTGGCAGTGCTAACTTCTAACGTCATTAACTTTGGTAAAAAAAAATTGTTGTGATACGCTTTTCTGTTTTAACACTAAGATGCATTTTATTTTTCATTTTTTTATTCACTCTTCAACCGAGTTCAAAGAACCAACACGAGTTTTTGTTGAAGTTTTCACGTGGTCATATGATGTTTTTTAAATAGTTTTAAAGGTTATAGACTGGTTTAGTTCAGTAATTATACGACATAATATAATACATTATGATTGTGGACCGTAGTTGATATAACGGCTTAAGATATACTATAGTAAATATATTTTAAATCGCGCTCTAATCAATTTATTGTCACCGTAACACAATCGGTACTGTGATTGTGATTTGTCAGCGTTACCTTTAGACACTAAATGTAATACATTAACTGAATCGATTATTTTAGAAATCCGTTAAGTGCAAATTTAAAAATTTCCCGTTTGCCGCATAAAGCCATCAAATTCCATGTATTAATAAATTTCTGAACTAAACATATTATTTTACCAAAAATTAAACAGCTATAGAGTTTCAATGCCTGACGGGTTTTTATACTAAACGAAGTGTTTTATTTCATAAAACAATAATCTGAACCTAAAATATCATCATTTTGGCGTTTGACAAGTTTCTGAAATAATCGCTTCAATTATAAGTTATAACCGATAATATCATAAATATTTATTATTATTATTATTGATAAAATTAAAAAAATATATATAAAATATATTAGCAGCTTTAAAAGTTTGAAATACATTTGTATACTTTCTATGTTGGACCTATGTCCCATAAACAAAACCGTGAAATGGTTTAACGGTAAACAAGACAATACACATAACAAACCATTTATTTATTCTATGGAAAACATTTTTTTATTTATTTTAATTACTTATTTAATTTCCGTATTATATAAATTATAAAATTGGAATTAAGGCATTTTATAAAATTATGTGCTAACCTAGCTGCTCCATTACAACGCTAATATGTCATACAGAAACTTAAGTAATTATTTTATAACTGTATTGTAATTTTCTAATTTTTATGCGATAAATGAATAAAAATGTACCTAATAATATCGATTGCGTACGAGCATTAGATCATATTAACTTAAATCATTAGACCAAAATGTTATAAATCAGGATAATACACTCATTGGTTTTATGTTATTTAAACTACTATTTGCGATGTTCACCCAACCTAATCCGATATCGGTAGATTGCACATAAATAGATTGTACAAATAATGAAAAATACTAATATTTTATTTCGGTAAACTAATTCAGGTAACAGAAATAATAGGTACCTACGGCTATGTAATATATATATTTGTGTAATTTAATTCACGGTTGACTTATAAAAGTGGTTTGGGTGATATTCTGTGTATTGTGAATTATGTCTATTCAAATATTCTGACACTCCAAATAGGTTAAGAATTTAATCAGAAAAAGAGAAACTTATTTATCAGATGACAACTGACAAGTCATTTTACCTTCGCAAAGCGAGCGTTTCCCCCCAAAACTCGAGACTTAAAAAAATGATCGGCGTGATAAAAAGACCTTGCACCCGTGACAGACTTGATGACGTCGTTTTCTCATTTCTACTATTTTAGACCAGTCTACTAGAGCCAGAAGTAACATACAGTGTATAATACTACTCTATAACTATCTGCACCTGTGATACCGTATCAACACGTCAACTTTAATTTATGTTAAAATACTGTTTCAATTTCACCCGTATAGAATATATTAATATTACATTAAATTAAGTTTATTTTAAAATTACCATAAAATGTTGCATGATTAAAAATGTCGAATTTGTTATTTGATTTCAGTATATTTTATTATATCGGTTTCTTTAATGAACAATATGAATATATAATGTAAAATCGTTGTTTTATGCGTAAATAAGTTTTCAAGTTTGGGCATTAATTATTATATTGTAAATCAATTACTATTTATTTAAACCATTATTGTCCTGAAAACCTTAAGCATATTTTTATTTCAAACATAAAACACTGTATATAAACATAAATTATGATTGGATTTATTAATGATATAGATTGATGAATAATAACTAATGATGCCATCTATAGATGTAATACGAGTTAATATTATTATGCTAAAATCCTAATGAATTGAATAAATTCTAATAATATAAGTTATCATATACTTATAACTGGTATATTATGATATAAAAAAAAAAAAAAAAAAAAAATACATTATCAGGCCAAAAATTAATCATTAAAAATTGTGACAAATATTAATAACAATAAAAAAAAAATGTTGTAGAAAAAAACAACTTTAAAAATCGTTTATTACTCATGTGACCATAAAAAAAAAAAAAAAAAAACAATTAAAATGAAAATTAAAAAATAATATAGACGGTACTTCGGATATAAAGTGAACACGAACTGGTCGTTGAAAAATGCACGGCGAATCCAATTAACTCGATGCCACAGAAAATGTTTTTTCAAACATTTTTCAATAAAGTATACGTTTATGAAAATATAACTAAATCGGTTGTGCGTACCAACGTTTATTAGAAACTACATATTATGTGAAAAATGAACTATAATTTGTACTTGGCTTAAAATGTTGTATTTTCATTCTACTCTTAAGTTATATGTAATTTGTAACTTATGTTAATTTTACGTTGATTTGGATATCCATAACAATACTTCCTGAAGTATTTCTAGTAAATAACTCTTTATTTATGCACGTGAACAATAATATGACCCTTTAACAACATATTTCTAACAGAATCAGAAAATGCAGAATACGGCTTTCAAGGAGTTATATATATGTAATATATATATCAACTTTTAAACAATAAAATCAAAATATCACGTACTTTATTTAAATTTAAGAAACGCATACAATTTACAATTATTTATACTTAACACGTCATATTTTCAAATATATCATAATATGTAAAATATTATTGAAACTGTGTGTAAATAAGAAAAATATAAGGCCGTAATTCATACTATTTTCTGTATACTAACTTTATCTAACATTATTATACATTTTTAAGTTTTTTTTTATATTTACATTTTTGAATGACAAAAAACTTTATAGTTTCATAATCCAAAACAGGATATTGTTCTAAGAAATTTATACATAAAACTCGAATTATAAACGAGTAATTAGTTTTAAATTTACTATTTAAATGCGTTTAGAAGTAATATATCAAGAACATTCATGTAACTTCGCTCCGATAATTTAATTTTAAATATGTATTACAACTAATGGTTTAAAATTTGAATTTTATATTTTGAAATATTCTTGAAAATATTCTGTTTTAATATATTTATACTGTTATTCCAAAATGTAATGATGCTAGTTATGATGATTACAAATATTAATGTATATATACATATATTTATAAATATTTTTGTATTTATATAACATCAAGTTAAGTATCAAAAAAAAAAAAAAAATTTAATTTGAAGTGCTTCACTCTCTTTCTCTCACTTATTTAAAAATATTATAAAATAGCATTTTAGTTAAATGAATTTCGAATAAAATGAGTTGAAGCTTGATAAAACTGAAATTTTATAACCCTTTCTGTAAATACGAACATGCTCGATCAAATTCACTTTTATTAAATAGGAACATCAATTATTTTGTACAAAAGTTGGAGTATCTTTTGAATACAATCTTCGAATAATTCAATTTTTTTTTTTTTGAAAATTCAAATTGAAATTGTATTAAGTTAAAATTTAAATTTGATAACAATTTGTTTTTAAAACATATTTGTTTTGTAATTTACTTTAATTTTACTTATTTTTATTTATGATATAAGATAAAAATAATTTATAAAATAAAAAGTAATTGAAAGTAGTAAAAATAATTACATAGATATTTATTAACAATAAACTTAGTTTAAATATTTGTTGAGAACAGATATTACTATTAAATAATTTTAATGTATACTATCTTTATGATTTTTTATGAATATGGTTTGTTAAATAATTTTACATGTATGTTTCTTTTTTTTTTTTTATCATAGTTTAGTCTAATAAATAATAAAAGTAATAAACGTTGGTTAAAACAAAAACAAGTAAATATTTCATATGCACGTACAAATAGAATTAAGCAATTAAAACGTGTAATTTGGTACTTCTTGTTACTTTTCAATTATCACAATTTATTCAATCCAATTTTATCTAGGTTAAACATTCAGTGATTCTTTGACTTACTATAAACATTCATCACAATATCACATTATACGAGTATATGTATTTAAGTTAAACCATAAATTAATGCAAAACAATTTACTTTTAATAAACATACAAAAATTTAAAAAAAATATATAAAATAGATATATTATACAAACATAGAATAAAAGGGTTTTCTTATAGAGCCGTGAAAACCGTAACAAATAGTAAACAAATATGTATTTAGTTGGTGTGTGTGATGTAAAAATAATTAAAGATTAAATCCTACTCATAAAATATAATAGCCAAATACATTTAAGAAAGGATTAACGAACTTGGTATTGTGTTAGCGTTTAATTTGTTTACAGTGTAGCGACATTTATAATAATATTATGAAGTTAACAGAAAAATGCATTTGACGGATTGTTAGAAACTCGTTTCGCTTCACTTGGATAATGATATGTGCTGTGATATACTGATACCATTAAATTTTGAAATAATGATAAATCACCGCATTAAAAAACGTTTTTGATCCAGCTTCTATAAACTAAACATTTCTTCAAAATCCTACTAGCTTGAATTTTTTCATAATATTGTTGATTAGTTTTATATGCTCACACACTTCTATGCTTGAATAAATAATTTAAATATTAAAACAATTTGTAAATCATTTAGTACTCACAGTAGATTTTATATTTTGTGTTGATATCAAAACGCTTTTCGTATAAAACAAGTTATATATTGTAGAAAAACTAATAAAATAATATTTCATATTTATAATAGCTATAATAGTTATATTATTTTCTGTAACCAAATACAACTATATAAACTTTTATTTTTATAAACCGAAACGAGATTCACTTCATAACCATCTTATACTCGTAGCAGCATAAATTATTTATAAAAAAACTAATAAACTCTTTTCAAGTATTGAGGAATCCATTTATAATCTTATTATTAAAATCGGTTGAGCAGTTTCAAAAATTAACCGTTATTATTTTGCGTTCGTTATGATGACATATTTCCATTCGTTTAAAGAAATTGTATGAAACGCGTATAAACGGATACTCATCAAAATAAACAATTAACATTTTCAAAGAACCATTTGCAATAGAATTCCATCGGGTTCTAAATAAGACTTTTTATAAACACTTATTAACCAAAAAACTTGTTAATAGAAAAAAATGAATTAAATATTATAGTAAAACCAATAAATAATTCAATTAAATTAGTTTTAATAATGAATGAAAGTAATATATATAAATATATTTTATTATTAATGTTTATTCGATTAATTTTGTAAGTATATTTGTGATATAATTATATAAGTTTTATGATTCATTTTAAAATCTATTCAAAAATATAATATTTTTCGTATTTCATTCGTAAATTTCACTTATACAAATTATTGGTGTTTATCTATAATTTTCTTGGATATAAATCTTACATATTTTTTATAAATTTGAAATTGTACATACAGTGGAACCTCGATAATTCGAATTGGTTGGAGGCGAAAAAAAAATTTGAGTTATCGAAAATTCGACTTATAGAAGTTCGAGTTATCGAGGTTCCACTGTATATTATTATAGATAATTTTAAATGGTATTGAATAAAAAAAAAAAAAAATGACTAGTTATTATTTTGATAAAAATATTTTATGAAATTTAGAATTAATATTTTCACACTTGATGTGTTTATCAATAATATAAAACGATGACTTCTTCATATTTGTATTATTATTATTATTATTTTTTTTTTTTTTTTATCTTTTAACCTTAATTTTTGATGCTGGATAAAGAAAAATTAAAGAAAAATGATTTTTATTTAATTCAAGTATTTTAAAATATATTTAAAATATATAGGTACATATTAAATAATCAATGCTTTACCTATGCAGGTTTTAAAAATAAAATAAATTTACATTTTTGATTATCTATTACTGTTATTTTATCATTAAATTTTAAAGTAATTTTTATTGATATAATATTTGATTTATTTCGAAGGCCTTCATAAAATAGGTTTATAGATCGCAAGGATCAGTACCTACTAATATTCAAATATTACATACTTAACATACTAACAATTTAACAAAATATTTAACTATTGAATAAAACTTACATACAACCAAACTCATACTTAAGAATTACAAGATATATTACTTACAGTTACTAGTGTGTAATTATTTGAAATTTTAATTAAGGATTTATAACTAACTTACGGATTAAGGTGTTATCGTAAATTTTTACGATATAATAATTTAATGATCTACATATTTTTACACGCAATATCACAATTTAGAAACTTTTTTTTTTTTTTTATCAAGGTAGCATTATTTAAAATATATAGTGCTGTTATGGATAATTACTTATAAACTATTTAATATTTATTTGCAAATTATGTTGTTATTATATTATATGTAGTTTATTGTATTTTATTCTATTTAAATAAATCATTATAAATTTTATCAAGAAAAAAAGGAAACATGAATTCCTATAAATTTATTAAAATTTAAATTATTACACACGTATATAAAGTATTTAAAATTAAGTTAAAAAAAAAAAAAAAAAATACTTAATTCATCAAATTAAAATGTGAATATATATTCTATAATATAACTACTTCCAAAAACAATAAACAATAAAAATGTTGTTGACAATAAATATAATATAGCAGCAATACATGTGAATAATTTATCTAAAATATAATAAAATATAATTTATTATACAAAATGATATAAGCTTAACCGAATTATACAGTAAATTTTTTTGCTTTTTTTATTATCAGAAAATCTGTTTGTGTATATTTTAATATGTTAGTTAGTAGTTTCCAAGTATAATATTGTATATTCTATTTAAGAAATACAACAGTGAGAAAATCAAAATATTTTTGACGAACTCATTAATTTATATAATATATTTTAATTATTTCAAAGACTAATAAACTATATAATAACATAAAAATATGAACAGAACAATTTTAAATTTGTTTTAACTTTTTATTTATTTATTTTTTTTTTTTACTTATTGAATATGATTATTTAGTTTTATAATTTTATAAAAATGCACAGATTATTATTTTCATGTATTTAAGTTAACAGAAATACATTTTGTTTTCTACTGTGTCATTTAAAATAACCACAGTATTATTCAAATTTATTAAAATTTTATTTATTTTCATATTTTTTTTTTTTTTTCATATATATTAAAATATTATATTCTCATATTTAATCTATCATATTTTAACTTTTATTTTAATCAAATGAAAGTGTGTTTAACGGGTAGCTACTTTTTTCAATTTTTTTACGTTTTGTGTATAATTTATTGTGAATTATTTAATTTGGTTTAATAATTTATAGGTTGAAATTTCTCTACACAATTACTAACTGTGACCTGGTGGTACAGATTGTAAATCTCATTTAATACTAAAAAAAATGATGAAATAAACTTTTATCTTAAGACTTGTAGGTATCTATAGACTTTTAAATTAATGTTTAAGAAAACAATAATAGTTTTAGCAAAAAGTTTTATGATTTTAATTGTATTTCATGTAATATTATACCTAAGAAAAATTGAATAGAGTTTTAATTATTCGGTTACTTATTTATTTGTTATTTTAAATATAATTGCGTCCGGATGAAATGGTGTAAAAATAATGTGACTAGAAATATATCTTAACAGGGAATTTAATTTATTATCAATGTTATATATATATAGTAGTTATTTTATTATTCTAACACAAATTATTATTACCTAATTTATGCGTTTCGTGAATAATAAAATACCTAGGTATTGTATTAACCCGAATTTTACTTTTGTGATCATAATGCATAATAATAAATGATTTATTGTTATGATTTATAATACAAATCGATCCTATTATCATAAAGAATTATGGCTTATGAGGCTCAATAACAACAAATGTTTGCTCTATGTATAACATTATTACAGTTTTAGGTATAAATTATCATTCAACATAATAAAACATGCTTTTAATGGTAATCCATTAAAATTTGTTTATTACACTCAAAGTTCATCTTAAACATGTTAAGAAATGGATAATGTATGTAACAAATAACATAATAGTTTTGGTTTCAGAATCATTAAAATACAAGATATTGATTTATTTTATTATAATGAACTATTAAAATATTTATCTATTGCACTATTTGTATCAGATTAGGTATGGTTTTTATTTATATATAAATCAAAAAAAATGATTTTATCAACATTTTTGGTAAGTAAGGATTTAAAGTTTATATAAGTGAACTAAGATCAATATTTAGGTGGTATCAAAAGTAATCTATTCCACTACTCTCGTAAAAACTTTAAATAAGTATGCTTAGAAAATAACAAAGTAGTTAAGTATTTAATCAAAATTTGATATTATAAACCAAAAGACTCTGTAAAATATTTTGTTTTAGGATATGAAATTAAAAATGAATGTTTTTCCATTAGAAGATATAAAAAAATTTGAAAAAAAAAAACATAACATTTGAATAACTTAAAAATATTTTTCAAAACATTATAATGAGTTTTTACAGTTAAAATGTACTTTCTGTGTTATTTATGAAATTTATAATTAATACCTCATATTATTATTTAAAAGTACATTTATTATTATTTTTTTGATATATAAGTATAAATCATAGTAATTGTTTTGAAAAATAATTTATTATACGTAATTTTGTTAAATCAAAAATTAAAAATAATTGATACAGTTAATTAATATGAAGATGAATAGTCGAGTAGTATATTTATTTTATATTATAGTTTGTTAAATTGTTCTTTATGTTGTATTATATTATAGATACGATAAACATTAGATTAAACGAGACATTTCAATTTATATTTATTGATTATGTAGTTATATATGATTACGTGTTAGGATATCGCTACTACGTTAGTAAATTTAAGTGTTATAAATGTCCAACTTATTGTAATAATTTAAAAACTTTTAATACAAAACATTTGGTAGGTAATTGTTCTTTTTTTAGTTATGAGCAACTATTATTGTAGTTGGATATAAGTTCAAAATTGGTATTTTGATTGTTTACTATTTATTGATACCTAAAATAAAAGGTGTTGCAATGTACTATCCAAAAGTATTGGAAATGTCATTCATTAAATTTATCGAAAATATAGATAACTTATTTTTACTGTAGAACTTTAAAACTTAAATATAAGTATTTCAATAGACACTATAAATTTCTAAATAAATTTGTAACTGCAAATATTAATATTGAATTTAATATTTTTCTTATTAAGTTTAACTTTAGAATTCCAAATGCATTATATATTAATATTAGTAAAAATATGGCCTTACATATTAAAATTTATAAGATCCAAACTCATCATATAATTTCTAGCTAACTTTATTGATCCTCATTTATAAAAAAACAAATAAATGTCATTTTATGTGGGGCTGTTTTCTGTGATATTATTGTTATTGTTATATTTGATTCAATTTTATAAATCACATTAACTGTAATTGTACTTACATATTATTTTCGTTTAATCGCCATACAATTCATAAGTTTTTAGTTTTTTACAACGTACACTGAAATATTGGATTATTTAAAATCCAATATTATTATTTTTTTTTTTTTTTTTAAAATAAGTGAGTAGAACAATTAAGTCTGGATTAATTTGCGTGATTAATAAATAATTATTAATAATTTGCCTTACCTATGTTTAATACACCATTCAAAATGATTTCTGGTATCTATTTTCCAAGGCATTGATGTTATTACTACCATCCAAATGGTAATTTACTACCCATATAATCTTAACAATGTACTATGGTATACGATAAAAATATATAACTAAATTATTTTAACTAATTATGTTGAACTTTAAATTAATGGAAGTAAAATGACTTAAGTAGTCAAAATGCCATACAACAGTAAACAATCATGAACTATTTCATGAATAAAGTTAGTGATGTTAATTATTATCAGTTAATCAATAGATAGATTAATATTTTAATTCATACTATATTTACAATATTTCTTATGCTATATTACCTTTTTTAATTAATGTTAGATACATAGTAAATAATTAACACATTTAAATTTTAGTGTAATGGGTAAGTATAATGTATACTCATATGATACGTATTTTGTAAAACTAAATTTAATGTCTATTACTCTATACCCTATATAATATTTTATTCAAGGAACTGAATAATACTACCTGTTATATATTTTATAAATGAAGTTTTATTTTTTTTTACATTTTAGTTTATTTAAACTAAAAATATATATATACATATATATTTAAATTTTTCTTTATGCCTTTTTAATATTATTTATACTGCGTTCTAATATCATTATATAAAACAATTTTAATTTACAATAATGATATTTTGAATGAGCTTTTAAAAATTTAAATTTCATTTAATTTATTTGATATTCTAATTATATTATTTAAAGCCTTTAAGGCATACCTATAGGCTAAATTATAAATAATGGCAATATAAAAAGTAAATTTAAAGATGGCGCAGGGGAAAAAAACCAGCAATTAATATTAAACACTGTGCCCTAACAATGTCCTAAAATAACTAACATGTTTTTGTTTACTACATTATGTAAAATAAATTATTATTTATGCTTAAGTATTATGAATATAAAATATCAAAGAAAACATTCTATAAAATCTTAACTATTATCAACTACTTGATATAAATTTAAAAAAAATTTAGTAATCTGTTGCTAAAAATGTTTACTCTGAAATTATCGGAAAAATTTCAGATGGTTTTTAATATTATTATAGAAAAAATTCTTCAGATAATTATTCGGTAAACAAACTTATTTTTCAAATGTTGTCTTATGAGTAGGTATCTATAAGTTTATCTTTTGAGTAATTTGCAGTCAAAAATATTTCACTAGAATTATTTGAATATACTGCAAGTATATGAACAGAGATTATACTTTGGACATCAGGCTTGAATTTTTAATGAAAATTAAAATGCTCTTTACATGTGATATCATGCTACAGATTAAATTTAATAGTTTAATCTACTGTGCAATCTTGTAAAAAAACTGTAAATTTGTTTGAGAGTATAGAAAAAAATTACAGTTTATAGCGTGAAGTAAAAAAAGATTAGACATTTAAAGAAAAAATAAAAAAAAAGTTTATACAAAAAAACAAGTAAATGCAATCAAAAATGTTGGTGCTACAAGATGGATGTCAAACTCATTTTCATTAACAATAATTTTTGAAACACTTGAAGCACTATTAAATATGTTGGAGGAAGTTAAAAACCAAGATGGGCCATCAGATTTTAAAATTTCCATGGAATGCAATGTGCTATTAATGTATTTTTAGTCATCTTGTTTTATTGAACATAATTTATATTTGACCACCTGTTGATATTCTAGGGCATTTAAATAAATTAATTCAAGATAGATATTAACTATTAAGGCATTTAAGCAGCTGTCAATTATTTAAAAAAAAAAAAAAAAACAAATAATTATACTTTTATAATATTCATAAAGTTTTCACAGATATTTTTGAAAAATTAAGATCATTTTTTGAAACATTTTTGGTGATTTATGATTCTACAGGTGTAACAATAATATATATTATTGTTACATGACACCTGTGTATGTGTCAATTCCGTAGTAGGCAATAGTGGGATATTTATGCTGAGATAAACATTGTTAATGTTTGTTAGGCCTGTGGCCAATACGCACCATTTATCGAAAGGGCAGTTCGAGACTGACCAGCAATAAACACGAACTCACCAGCAATAAACACGAACTCACCAACAAACATGAACTCACCAACACCGGGATTGTTTATCACCATCTACATTTGTTAAGTACAAACCAACAATATATTTTGAACAGAGATTTATAAACCAAACGTGTTTTATTTATTGATAAGATCCCACATACCGTGTTCTAACCCCCTAGCTACGGAAAATTTATCCATAAGGACTAGAAAACCTTCCCTGGATAATTAATATAGTAACTAGGTTCCCCAGCCACGTTACACAGGAATAGAAAAAGAAAAGTTATTCAACAAATCGGAGAGATAGCTTTTGATGGAACTAATAAGAATCCAGTTTAATACTTTAAATTACCTCTCAATACATTTTTCAGCAATCGACATTGTTCTATTTAATGACAATTCTGTATAAGCCATAAAAGATATTAGGTAGTCTGTTATTATTAAAAATAATAAAATAAAAAAAACTAATCTTCCTCAAGACGCGTGTAAAATTAAATTAAACGTGTTAGGATTAAGTCAAACATAAATAAAAAAACGAATTTATCATGTTAAAAGAAATCTTTCGTGATTTAGATGTCAACTTATTATTAAAGGTATAAGATAATATAATCCATGCAGACTCTGATGAAAACAACATTCATAGTGATCTCGAAGAAAGTAAAGGAGAAATAGACAATTACAAAAACATAGTAAGTTTAATAAAATTTTTTAAAACAATAAATATTGCCAACACAAAAGCAGAATTCAAAAACTCGTATAATATAATTAAACTAAGCTTAGCATTATAAATGCATAGCTGTGCTGTTGAAAGAAGTTTTTCGAAATTGAAAGTTATAAAAACTAGGTTACGTTAAATCATGGAACAAAAAAAAAAAAAATGGAAAACTTAATGATTGTTTCACGTGAATACGATGTACATATTGATATTAATAAAGTATTTATTACATTTTGTACTTGGTTTCAATAAATACATTGCTAATCTAAATAATTTTACTAAAAATATATTTATTTACTTTCAAGTTTTAGACAGTTTTGACTAAATTATTAACTTATTAATTTTATTAGTCATAAGTCTGAATTTTTTTTTGACTATAATTCTGACATAAGATAAATATATTTTCTACAAATAGTACTATAAATCTATATTTAAGGATTTTAATTTATAAGTTATTGAGTATCCTTAAGATTTATTTGTAACAGAAAAATTTGTTTAGGGAAAATATTTATGTATGTAGGTACTTAATATAATGTATGTTACTATAAATAATATAAAGTGCCATGTTTCCCGTTAAGACCTGTGATTTTTTTCTTTAGGAAAAAAAATATAAATTACATTTTTTAAATACTTAGTGGGAATACTGACTATATTTAATTAATTTTTCATTTTATACAATTACATGTTTAGCAAAATTGTGTTATTTGGACGGGACGTATCAATGACGTTTAATGATAGAATGCTCGAGCTCAAATGTAATTCAATGGACAATTTTTTCATTAACTTGTAAACACGATATAAATAAATTTTGTGCACGATATAATTATATTAATTATATTATGTACTGAGTACTTCTCAATCAAAAAAAAAAAAAAAAATTACGCAAATAGAGTTATTAAAATAATTAAGATATAGAGACAACAAATATTTGAAATTATCTAGCTACAGTTTAAAAACTCCAGTTCCACTGGTTATACTTATGATGTATATTTTTAAAATTTAGATTCTGTGTTTCTCTTAAGTTTTCAAATTAAATACTTTTAATTTGTCTTGAAAAAGTATTTTAATTGTGACTATAGTTTATTATGTACATAGCAGAATACTTAAATGGTTGAAAATACTTTTTATATCTTCATTTAGAATAAATATTCGTTTTTTTTTACTTTTATGTTATTAATAATGATCATCTTTGTTTTTTTATTTTTCAATAAATATGAAATTTAATATAAATATTAAAATACAAATTAAAATTTATTTATCACATACTTAAAATTTAAAACATTAAATCAGCGATAAAAATTAAAAACGTAATTTTTCAAAAATTTACAAAATTGAGTTATTTATTAATAATTATGAAAGAAACGTTGACAAATTAATTGGCATCGTCATATTAAATCAAAATTTATTATTTCCTGGTTAAATCTGTTCTTAAAAACGATTGGTTAATTTAAAAGTAACTTTTTTCATATAATATAAAATGTTTTTAAATAATCAAAACATATTATTGTCCACATTAATAAAATACGCACCAATAAGTAAATATAACAAATTTTTTTTATATTACGCAAAAGCGTTTTATTGTTCGTCTTGTAAGTTTGTGTAATAAATTAATTGATCGAAAACGTACTAAGTTAATATAAATAGTACGTTTTAGATCATTTTTAATTATTTAATTTTTCTTTTTTTTTTAATATTTAATCTTCTAAATTCCGCTCTACAGAAAAAGTAAAAATAAATAACAAATAAAAAATGATATGTGATTTAAATACTTAAATACTAGTATTATAAAATCAACTAAGAAAAAAAAATCAAGTATATTATAGCTAATAATAAAATAAATAATTATAATAGTTATATAAATACATATTACATTTTTTTTTTTTTTTTTTTTTTTTTTTTTTAACTAGAAATTTATACAATCTATACATAATAAATAATAAACATAAAAATATAAATATCTATACATATTACATTTAATCTAATAATATAACAGACTGTTTCTGCTCAGAATCATTTTTTATGTATAATAAATTTAACATATCCATCAAATTCAATGACAAGGTATACTCAACACAAACTGTACATAAGTGTGGTTATCTACTTTCCTATTTAGTAACATTAAAGTTAATAAAAGTTATTATTTATTTATTTAGTTCAAACCGTACTTAAATATTAAAATAAAAAATATTTGTATTGTTTTATTTTTATTTTGAATAAGGTTTTGATAGCAATGATAATTAGCTTGTCATATTTTTACATAAACATAGTGTTTCTTAAAACTATATGTTACATTTAGTTAAGTTATAATACAGTTTACATATATTTACAATTTTTAATACTATTTGTGATGTTTAAAAATGTGATAACTTTCAAAGTTTGGTTTTCGTCGTAATTTTTTTTTTTTTTTATGAAAAATATTTTATAATATTATGTTATAAACATTTTATATTCTAAATTTATTGACCAGATTAAACGTCCGTCAAATATAAAGCCTAGGATCTTGTTTCATATAACTTGGAAAAACAATTTTACTTAAAATATTTTTTTTATCATTTACTGTAGAGAATGTAATGCATAAAAAACAACGTTACATAATTTTATTCAATATTTTTTTTACGTTTGGTGCAACTGTTGTATTATAAAAACTATAAATTAACTATTTAACGGTAAAAAAGTTTGAACATCAATGCTTATTACACCTAAAATGTGTTTATGTATTAATTTTGATGTTTATAAGTACATTTTAATTCAATCAATCACTGTTAAAAAATAATGAGTTATTTGAAATATTAAAGCTTAAAATTTATTAGGATAAATGAGTGTCCATATAATTGTATGCAAACAGCAAAAAAAAAAAAAAAGAGATGAAAAAAAAATAAAATTATACCAATAACTGAATGACAATAAAAATATTATAGCCTAAACATTTTGAAAATTAATATATCATAATAATGAATAATGAATTTAATATATCAATAATATGGATATTAAGAACGTACTAATTGACTATAATAAAGAAAATAATAACAAATTTTATTGTAAGCTTTGATCTTTAATTTATTATAATTAATTATTTATTTACAATGTATATATGTTTATGTTATTCTTCAAAGATAAACAATATTATAATTGCATAATTTATATTTTTCAGTCTTTTAAGCAGCAAACAATATTTATATATATATATATTTGTAATAAGAATAAATTGTGTTTAAAGTATATACAATAAATTTTTTTTAAAGAATTTTAATAGTTCATTAACTTGTCACTAAAATTCAAAAAATACTCCACGAACCTTTGATTCAAGTGTACACGAAATTGGACAATTTTAAACGAAGACCACGTTATTTAAACTTAAATGGAATTTGTAGAAAATTCCGCAATCATAGCTATTTTAACATCTTATTCACAATATAGTTAATTGAAGTTTTATGTTTTATATACATCCAATTACTGTTTAATCGCAAAAAACAGGTAAGTTAATTTTTATTGTTTAAATGTCTATCATCATTATTTATTTATTTTATTTACCATATATTTTATCGTAAATAAAATTTTTTTGACAATATTTCTTTTTAAATTCATCAATTTATTTAATAGCATTATATCATTTTTTTCTTTAATAATTATTATCATAAAATGTTCGTCAAAAATAGAAGGATTAGCAATTATATTATTTCTAAATATTAGTTTTAATTAGTTTGTTTTAGAATAATATTTATTGACTCTGATTCATATTTTGTTTATTGCTAGGGTTCGACAAATTACTCGCATTTATAAATATACAACTAAATATCAGTTGCAAAACATGTAGCTAAGATAGACATTTAAATTTAATTATAAGTTAATAATAGTCAAGTGAAATACATGTTTAAATTAAATATTATTATATAATTTTAATAATAATTGGACTGAATGAATCGATCATGTTTAAAATAAAACTAAAACCATTAATTAAGGAACTACATTCAAAACAAATGTCCATGAAATATTCGATGAACTTTTTTTTATATTGTTATGTATATAGATAAAATATGCATTATTGTGTGTAAAGCTATTAAAATCGAAAACTTAGAAAACACTCGAAAGAATTGAAAAGATTTATGTCATTCTATCACAAAAAATCTATCATAATTATGAATTTAAATTTATCTATCTAATATTTTATCTAATAAATTTTATATAGTAAATTATTTTGTGGCTTAAATATTCAAGATTTTATTTTTATTATTATGTACAAAGTTAAAAAATACAATTAAAATCTTATTTATTGAATTAAAAATGATTTTCTAAGTTATGATCCGTCTTTTCGTCGTAGGCTGATTCCGGAGCTCGCCGTCAAATTCCCGGTATCGCACAACCCGGTGGAAATATCTCGAGAAGGCCGTTGGTCGAGTTGTCATTCTCGTAATGAGACTAAGAGTCTGTGGAACCTCATGTCGATGATCAAGCCACGGTTACAGAGCCGTTCGTTTGGAGTTACAGAGATTTGCCGATGATCGGGTTACGGACCGAACGGTGTCGGACCACGAGCAGAACTTTACTGATCCCTCATCGTTGTTGGCTGCCGCACTGGTGCTGGTCGTCGTTGGGATGCGATGGCTGGTCTGGTTTTCGCTGTGACTTCAGTATACCGTGATCATTAAAGTGGTTGATGTTCGCGGTAGCTCGTAGGTCGCTTCGATAGTTTCTCCTTTAATTCATGCCATCAAGAACTGAATTCCAACACACATTCGACGGCCTGAAGTAAAGAAGAAACTATTGAAGCGACCTACGAGCTATCGCGAACATCAACCACTTTAATGATCACGGTATACTGAAGCCACGGTGAAAACCAGACCAGCCATCGTATCCCGACGACGACCGGCACCAGTGCCTTGGACCGTGATTTGATCATCAACAAGAGGTTCCACAAACTCTTAGTTTCAATACGAGAACGACAATTCGACCAACGGCTTTCTCGAGATATTTCCGCCGGGTTGTGCGATACCGGGAATTTCACGGCGAGCTCCGGAATCAGCCTACGACGAAAAGACGAGTCCTGTCGTACCGGACAGAGTTCAATAAACTAGTCCCCAAAGCACACCTGCCTAGGCTACGTTACCCGGACGGACCCACGAACCAACGCCACTTATTTGAGAGGGCTGGACGTGGTAATCCGCACCTCCACCCAAAATCGTATAAAATACAAATTCCCATATTGTGAAATGGTCTCGAACTTATAGTCCGATTGTACGGCCTTAGGTCCAAGAACCATATCCCCAATTTGTATTATATTTTAATTTTATAGAAATAAACCGAGCCGAAATACTTTAAATCATCCGCGTTAAATTTCTATACAGAACTGTGACGTGCATCGACATGTACCGTTACAATTCATGTCTTATGGAAATACATATTATAATCAAAAATTGTTTTAGTGTATCGTCGTTAATAACAGACGTAAATAGATATTTATCGTGATTTCATTCTCATGCTTCGTTGCAAAATGATTCCCCCTATATTTTTAAGATCATAAATGAATAAAGTAACGAACACAAACACTACGTGTCACAAATATTAAAAGTTTATGTTATGATTCATCAAAAAAAGAAAAGAAAAAAAATATTATTATAGTAATATAGTACGCAGCATATTATAAATTATCAAAGTCTGCATGATGGTTATAAAGAAATATAAATCATGACATAATGAACATAATGACTTAATTACTAAAATAGTATGACAAAACGTAGATTATTTAATAAGTACAAATTATCTTAAATTCGATTAATTAATTATAAATATATTAATACAAAACTATGAGTTATTTCAAAGATTATTTAGTTTAATAAGTTAAGATATTATTATAAACTAAAAAAAAGAATATATATCCTTTATTTTTCCTCGAAAACATGTAATGAAACTATATAGTTACAATTAATGTTTTATTATCAAACTAAATTTCTAAATTATTTTAATACAATAGTTATTTACATTTTTACCCTTGAAATATAATAGTGTAATTTTTAAAACAAAATATTTTACCTTCTAAATCTTGATTGAAGATACAATTTTAAAATGTAATGAATGGTAATAAATTAAGTTCAGTATCTTTTGAATACAAAAAACAGGTAATTTAGAAATGTCACTAACAGTAATATACATTTCCCTTTATATTATAGTATTTAAATAAATATGTATACTTAAAAATTTAAACATTAATAATAATCGAATTTTACATATTGTTGGTTATACGAGTATTAGTGAACTACAATTATGTTTCTGTAATATTTTTATAGGTATAAAAATAATTTTTTCATATTGATGCTATATACATTTGAGTCATACGTTGAAAAATATGTTTTGACATTATTTATCTAAATCAAAATATAAATTTTATTTTAATTATAAATTTACATATATAAATTTAGATGTATTAATAATACAAAGTATATACATAGTGACAATGATTAATTTTTGCTATGAATTATGGTTATTATTATTTAACCATAATATATGATTAGAAATAAACAAAATAAATACACGCATGGTTACAATTATTTCATTTTTTTTTTTTAAATTACAGTAAAAGTATAGTATACAATTAATTATAAAATAGAAGTACTAGATTCATACTTTATATTTAGCATATTTTAAATTTACACAAATCTGGAATAAAAATAAAAATTATATATAATATAAATATAATTTATACTATGAAAACATTTAATCATGTTTAAGTAGAAAAAAAACATTTAAAGTATAAAATTTGAAGAAAAATTAACATAATATAAAGATTTAAATTATTGATGAGGACTTTAAAATGTTTAGTAAATTTGAAGTAAGAAAATATCGATATATAAATATATATATATATATATATATATATATATTATTTATGTATAGAAAATTATAAAGAATAAGCTTAAAATGTACATTTTTGCTGATATATTGATTGTTAATCAAATATGTTTTAATTGGTTCATTTAAATTTTGTTCTTCAATAGTATAACTTGATTTGTGAAAAAAATGAAAAACATAAAAAAATAATGAGATGATTAATTTATTAATTATGTGTATTTTTTATCTATTTATTGTATTAAAAATAAACCCAGCTAATTAACTTTTTTTATGACCTATTTTATCAAAAATTTAAATCAAATAATATTAATTCTTCTATAAAAATAGTAAAGAATCATTAATATAACGTCTATCTGAATAACAAGTGTAAAATACAGCAAGTAAAAATAAAATGAATAACAGTATAAATAAATGTTTATGGATTTATTTACGTTATTATTTATGAGAATTAATAACAGATAAATGTATATAGTTTTATTAATTCATCATTACGAATATAGTTTAGAATTTTGACATAAATGAGCTTATTTTTTTATTTTTAATAGTTATATGATACCTAAAAAAATATTTATTACTTTAATTGAAATTAAGTTTAAAATTATAGGATCCAATTTATTTAGTTGACCCCTAAAATGTTTAACAACAATTATTTTTTTTATTCAAATTAAAGACATACCTATTTTTAATTTGTAATCTTTATTATCAGTATCACCTTAAAATGTTTAGATTCGATTTAAAAAATAATGTGTTATTTTTATTGAAGAATATTTAAGTTTGGGTAAAATAATCACATGTGAAAATATTATAAAAAACTTTTAATTATTTTCATTAAATTTTAATTAGACTAATGATCTAATGAATTCCTATACTATAAGTCTATAAGTATTGAAAAAACCTCTTCAAGCTATTTTTTATATATATATAGAGAGAAGTGCAGTAAATTAATTACTGAAGATATATTAAGTTTTGGGAATAAAAAAATTCGACTTAAGGATTTACAACTGTCTGAAAGAAACAGCATGCCAACGTTATCTAAGTTGACAAAGACGAGGTGTTTAATGGATGTTCAATCGAGCATGGAGACTACATTTTATATTACGATTTTAAAGTCCTAAATTACTTAAATACAATTTTGTTATGTAGTAGGTTAGTGAGTTTCATACTAGTTTTATATTTCATTCTAATTTTTAACATATATTTATAACGTATTTGTAAACTTTTACTATAAATATACAACTATATATATCAAATTATTGGTATTTAATTTATAAGTATGCAATAATATTAATTCATACTAAATTCAAAAAAAAAAAAAAAACACATAAATTACCAACCAATATATTTAATTTTTAGTTGAATATTTTTGTGGGATTATCATGTGATTCAATAATAAATACTAGGAAATTTTAGATTTAGTGTAAATTAAAATATTAACGTGCACTTAGTTATCAGTAATATTTCTTACTACCTATTTATATTGATTTATTAAAGTGCCACCATGTGTGTAGAAGTTGTTCTCTTAATTTATAAACAATAAAAAATAATCGAAATCTTGAGCTACTACTAAAAATACTTTACATTTCATCTTTTTTATCCCAGTTAATTATATTTGTAACATGATTAATTTGATCTATTATTGAATTTTTGTTTTAAAATACAATCTAGTGGTTTAGTATGAGATGTATTTCTTCTAAAAATGGTTTTAAATGATTAAGTATAATTTTTTAAAGAGCTTTAACATGCTTGACAGAAGCGTTATTGGTTTGTACCAGATAATTGGTTTTTGTGGCTTACCTTGGTTTGATAACATGATTACTTGAGCATTTTTTCAAATGATCTGAGCACATTCTAATCATAAGAGTACGTTATATACATATATCAAAAGAAAATGGCCTTCTTTAGCAGTTTTTTAAGTATACATGAGATGAACTGATCGAACCCAGATGCCTTTTTTGGGTTAATATTGGTGTCAGTTTCATAGGTAAATTCTAAAAGTGTCAAACGCTATATATTTTTCTCTTGGTCTATAACATGATTGACATTGTGCAATATCAAGTTTGGAAGGTTTATCGTTCAGTCGGAGCATGAACTTTAGTGTTGTACCGTTTCAAAGCCACGGTAGTTTAGTAGCATTATAAGGCTGCCAATTTTCATTGTTAGTTCATGTGGAGATAGGATTGAAGGGTTGAATGAATTCAGAAACTCAATCGAATAGTGAATTACTTCATCTATTTTTATTATTGTATCTGACGATTTGTACGTAATATATTCAGTGGTATTTTTTTGTGAAACTGTATTGTTGATTTCCTATACAGTCTGATTTTTTATTTTTTTTTTTTTTTGTTATTACTATAATACGCTCACAAAGTAAATCAGTGTCATTCTAGTAACTGATTAATATATGTATATATATAAGTATTTATCAATAAAATAATTTAAGTTTACAAACTACTGTTTATATTAGCTTTAACAGGATCAATTTCAGAAATAAACCTATCACCAATTTTAAGCAAAGTAGTTAAGTATTTTTCTAAATTTTGGTCGCCTTATACGTAAATTCGTGAGTTTAGGAATTTAATATATTTTATTATATTTAAAATAAACAATATAAATAATAATTTCAACAATGCCATGTAAAAAAATGTTTTTAAAGATTAAAAAAAAAAAACCGGGCAAGTGCGAGTTGGACTCGCGCACCGAGGGTTCCGTACAAACCTGTAGGTATATAAGTAAAAGTTTTTTTTATTTTTACGGCTGTATTTTTTCAATAAACATCAAATATCGTTTACAGAGAAGGTTTTAATTCCCTCGCAAGTAGTCGCGAGTTTGAAAATATGCGGCTTAAATTGTTATTATTTCTTTCGATTGCGTTGACATAAAAGTTTGATTTTGTTACAGTTTAAAGGTATTATAGACTTAAGTATTTAGTATGAATTTTAATTTAATACCTCATCGCGTTCATGAGATAAGGAGTAGTAACTTTGAAATTTTCAAAATTGTCAAAAATATTTTTCAAAAATATTTTTTTTTTATATGATGAAACTAAAAATTTACGGTTTTCGTAATTTTTCCTATATCTGTACTATAAGACGTGACTTCGTACGAAACTTCAAGATTCTAAGTTCACAGGAAGTACCCTGTAGGTTTTGATTCCCGTGCGAGTTTCGAAAATTTGCGGAAATTTGCGACCTAAATGGCTGTATCTTTTGATTGCGTTGGCTTAGAAGGTTGATTTTTCTACAGCTTCCAGGGACAGTAGACCTGAGTATCATATACAAATTTCAGTTTGATACCTCCACGCGTTCCTGAGAAAAACGCTCTTGACAGACGGACGGACGGACGGACAACAAAGTGATGTTATAAGGGTTCCGTTTTTTTTCTTTTGAAGTACGGAACCCTAAAAAAAATTAAAACAAGCTGGTCGATCATATTATATTTTAAATATCATACAGTAAAATACAGTTAGTTTTATTCATATGACAACCTATGTAATTTCTATAGTCATAAGAAACATTTTTAAAAACAAATCGTTAAAACTCACCCAATTGTTTTTAAGTTAAACCAACCAGATTTATATAAACCAATACATTCACAAAAATAATTGTATGTACATATTAGAATAATTAAGTTAAAAATTAGTATAATATCCTCTTATAATTATAAAAAAATGGCCTGGTGGTTGACCTCAGCCACTGATGTGTTCTAACTTTTAAGGTCAAGTATTAGCCGGCGTCGCTAGCTCTCGGATGGGTGACCACCCGGGTTTTAAGTGACATAGTATGCGCATACACATATACACATACGTGTTAAAACCTTACAAAACATATTTCACAAGCAAACCTTATACAAAAAAACCTACTATTTCTATTTACAGCTAATGACCTTAGTTGCCGAGCTTAAAATAAGATCAATAAAAAAAAATAATAATATATATATAGAAAATAAAATTAGGAATAAAAATGTCTGATAAATATACAAAAAATAAAAAATAAAAAAACTTTGATATGGGACCATCTTTTCCAATTATTATCGGTTCGTTACTTCGTTATTATTACGTATAAAAAAAAATCATATTACTATTATCGCGGTCATATCTTTCTTCTAATAAACAATAATTGTAGTTAAAAATTTCTTTCACATATTACCTTTTTTCTATAACCTACCCATTTATTATTTTTTTTTTATATATACTATTACGAGTACACAAACATTAAATATTATTATAGATTGGTCTTATTTTTAATTTGTGTTATTTTCATATAGTGAGAGAAAATACAATAGATGTACGTTTTGAAGACATTTAAAATTATGAAAAAATATATGCAAGAATTTATATTCTTTATAAACAAAAATCCCGTAAATATATGGATATACTTATAATATAGTTAATGTATATGTTGAATTGAATGATTATAATTGGTGAATTTTGATATACAACGATATTTTTGTTTAAAACAAATAATAATATACCATCATTTACCAGTGAATGTTGATAATGACCGGTTATTGATAACATTGACCACCATATTTTAGATAATTAATATCTGTAGATTATGTTCTGATTGTTTTTATTCCTTGACGACGTAGATACGTTTTTTCGACGCATATTACTCATTCAATGTTCGTACGGCATAATATCGTTAACTCCATAAGAATAGAAATTAAATGGAAAATATAAGAAAAGTATTTTATGATGAATATAACTAAATAATAATAACAAAATGAGAAGACAATTTCTATATTTTTTACAAAGAAAAATACTATAAATATGTGAATGAAGTGTGTAAGTTCAAAGGCAAAAAAAAACACATTATACCAACATACATTGTTGAAACGATATGATGTCATAGAAATAATTTCTTGCAATAAACCCATCGTCTCATTGGACGGAAATGAGTCTAAAATTATTTATTACGCGAAAAATGATGAGTTATATGACATTTTACGCGATACTCGTGTAAAATTAGGCCATGGAGGATGAACATGCATAGAAATACAATGAGCTGTGGAAAATATTTTCCGAAGTGCAATTGCAAAGCTAAATGTACATCAAAAATGTGTAGTTGCAAAAGTGTTGGATAACTTTGAAACTCAAAATGCCATGACAACTTTTTGTATTGTAATAAATAACAATTAAGTATAAAACAATACTTATAATCAACAATAATTTACTCTGTATGTATTTAAAAATACAAAATATTACTGAACACTAATATTCTTTATTTATCGTCACGTCAATATTTAACAAATAGTTATCCGATTGGAGGCATTCACCTCAATATATATACAGATATAGAATAAATTATTTGCTTTTCCTAAAACCTAAACAATTATTACTAAATGTAAACTTTGCGGAGATTTGATAAAGAAAACTTAATCATGATGTGGTTTTAATAAATGGATTCATAAAAACGAAAATAAACAATACATTTTAAGTACAATAGAACACTACAGGCCACTGTTGACAGTATTTAAGTTAGGGTACTGTTGGTGAATTATAACTGACAATACAATATGCCAATAAAACTCTCAGTCGCTTAATCTCTTCTATTTTTTTTTAAACAATTATTATTAAAATAAAAAAAAAAGTTTAATATTCAAATATTATTATTGTATGCATCAACTGATTTATAATTTATAATATTCAATTTTAATATTTAAAAAATCAATTGATCATTAATAATGATTCAATATAAATTATTGTCTGCATGCTATCGACAAAATTATATTTCTAAAAGTTACAGTTAAACTTTACGTAAGTATATATTTTTAGAATTATAATCAATAAAAAAAAATAAAATAAAATGTTTACATAATATATTATATTTTTATGTTAGAAAATTCAAGTTTATCCTAGAACATTCTTCATTCTTTGAAACATATATTTTTTGTTTTATTATTATTCATAATAGGTTTTGCAGATTTACTTTGATACTCTATTATAACCAATTGTCTAATAAAAATAAAAATTTTTAATTTGAATACGTACATAAACATTGAACTTAATAATATGAATAAATAGTAAAAATTTGTTAATTAAGGTTGTGATAAAAATGGTTATCAATGTCATTAAAATTATACCAAAATTAAGACTAATGAATTTATAAAATTTAAATATAAAACCACTCTTATTAAGTAAAAAAAAAATTACAAGTTAGCGGTTATCAATTATAATATTTAAAGCATTATTTTTGTATGATTAAGTCGTACCTTGATATTTCTAAGCGAAATACATTATATAATTATTTTAGAAAATTATAAAAAGAAAGTTTAATCATTGATTCTAAAATAGTCTATTTTAAAATTAACGGTTTATCTTAAGTTTTTTCAAACTATTTTTGTGATAGCCACTTGCAAATTAATACCAAATAAGATGTATTTTTTCTTAAAAAAAAATAAAAATCAGCTAAATTAAATTATTTTCATAAAGGAGATGAAAGAGATATACTTTATTTTATTTATGTACCAGAAGTATACAGTTAATTATTATTCCGTAAAGCAGTAGTGGTATGCATGCACAAAAACATACCATAATATATTATAAACAACAAAATTAAAATTAATAGTTATTCAAATAAGAAAGAAAAACTACATTAACATGTAAGTTAATGTTAATTACTTTATTCAGTTTAAACATTTTAAATATTTATACAAAACAAATATTTATATTTTATTATTTTATAGTAATAATTGAATTTCTTGTTGACAAGTTATTATCTATCGTATCTATCAGTTATATACATATATATAATATAGATAAAACAATATTAGTTTGATTATAACTAAATAAAAACTATTAAATAACCGATTAGTTCTAAAAATCCATTCCCAATATTTCAATATAAAAAAGATAATTTATACTTGAAATCTGATATTGTATAATGGTCGTAATAGACTTTTTTTTTTGGTGTAGATAATATTTTGAAACTTATAACTAACGCGTGTAATATATTTGTCTAAAAATAAAACTCACTACACTGAATAAAAACTAAAAAGTTTTGATCTGGATGATATTTTGCGGTGATACGTCGACTGTTCGGACGAATCATCTGGATATTGGTAATAATAAAGAAAATTTACATCCCCCCCACCATCATAAATCACATAAATAGGTATAACAGTAAAAAACAGTAGGCATTTGTGAATAATTTTATTCTAAGAACGAATTTTGACGTTTCACGTCGATAACGTTACCTATTTTCCGTTTAAAAAATCGTTAACGACGCGGTCGCCCGCGTGACAATAACGCGGTTTCTTCACATTATTTTACGACAATCTTATTGTGGCGTTTATCGACCGTATTATGGCTGTATTGTTCGCAATAACACAATATCATATATATATATAAATATAACATAAGAGTGTGGTTTAAGAAACGGGATGTCGGTTAAACTTTGGCCATATATACTCGAACACGTCGCGCAGTGCACAATACACGCCAGCGACCAGCGGTATCGATACGAGTGAAAATATTATATACACTATTATTAAAATCGCGTGTACGAGCCGTTGTCGTCGTCGTCGTCGGTAAAGTAATTTCGGGCGTACGTGTAATCGTGTACGGGTGTGCGTTAGGGGTAGAAGGATACTCGATAGGGGTGGCAGCGAGGCCGGCGTCTGGCACTGCTGTATATACCTAATAATACTTTTACGCTTTATAAACGGAGACGGCATGACGTACGTGACCGTCGGCCGCCGGACCAATAATAAATTCCGGTCGCCGCCAAAGTCTCGTATGTTAGCTCAGCGGTGGACCTCCGTACTGGTAGGGAAATCCCGAGAGACCTGCACGCCGGCAACACTCGTTTATTATACAAAACGATGTATGTGTGTGTGTGTGTGTGTTTAAAAATGCGCGTCGGTGGCACGTGAAAACTTTGTGACGCGTGTGCGTTCGTATCGGCGGCGACCGGCGATGTGGGCTAGCGGGTACGACGAGAAATTAATATTCGAACTGTACACCCGCTCGCGATCACCCACAACGACGGAAGCCAGTGTGTGCATCTGCTAATGCTACGACAGTCCTGAACGCACCACCCGAAAGCAAATCGTGCAGTGTTATTGGTAACGCAGTGTTATTAGTAGTAGGTATGGTAGTGCCGGGTACCGCACCCACCGTCAGTCGTAACTACGATGTTTTACAAACACCACCCGTAACTGTAAACGCGGTATAATGACAATTATTATTATTATTATTATTATTATAATTATTGTTGTTGTTGTTGTTGTTGTTGTTGTTGTTGTAATAAAGCCGAAGGTGCTAATATTATTATCTCAAGCAAAAGCATTTAACGAGTATTCGAGATAACATCGTATGCTTCGAGCTGTACTTAGGAGAGTTCAGTCGAATAAAATATAATAGAATAATTATGACGTCAATATTATACTCGAGTGGCTTATTTCTATTTTACTCAGGATCCAAACGCATGAAATTGTTGATACGTCAAGCAAGCCATGACGTAATGGTATTATCGAGGTAGGTGCCTATGGAAGTGGAGAAGTAGGGAAAGGAGATTAAAATAAGATGAAAATACGTCTAAGGTATAATTTTTAATGCAAATTGAGTTTAATATAAAATATAGATACGATTTTCGAATTTATCTGATTTTTGTTTTTTTACCATTTTTTTTTGGACCATATAAAAGCTTGAAGGGACGCTAGTATGCGTGTTCCATTCTTTGATGAATATTTTCAAGGTATAGAATTTAAACGTCATGTATTTTATAGAAATATATTTCAGGTTTTATGCTTTTTGAATTTTGTTGTATATTATGTTTGTTTGAAATAAGTAATTTACTAGATTATACTAGGCCATTGACATGATAAATACACATATAAAATTACCATATTTTATTCAATTAAATATTTATGGAACTCTACTTCCTTTACGTTAAGTCATCTGAAAAAAATTCAGATGTAAACATATGTACATGTTGGAAACTCAACTAGGATTGCTTTATTAAACTTCATCATAATTATGTTAAGTTATAGAACTCGTTATAATAATTTTAAAATAATTATTTATCTTTAAATTTAAACTTAAGTTTGAATTTACTTTTCTATATAGAAAATTTTTAATAATTTGAATGCCACATAAAAAAGTTCTGAAGGAAATTGTTAACGGAGCAGCAGTTTAAAAGAAAAAATAACTATATATTATATCTAAAAAGGTTATTTTAGTTAAAATAATTATTTAATATAATTGGTTAAGATTAGTAAACTAACAAACAAAATCAATTTTTAATTCAACCCCGAAAATTTTAGAAAAAATAACTTCACAGTGATTTATAAATAGTTTCAAATATACGTAAATTCGAAAAAGGAATAAAATAAAAAGTTAACAAAAGCGTTTTTAAAATAAATATTGTTTTTTTCTATAACATATTTGAAATATTTTAAAGGTATAACAATAATAATTATTTTACAACTCCATTTAATGACATAGGATATAACAAATTTTAATTTATACATTATTCAGAGTTAAATTTAAAATAATGTTAATAAATAATTTGTTTTTTAAATTATAATATAAGTACATCCAAATAAAATAAAATAACTAATGATCATAAAAATAAAATATGTACGTTAATATTTACATCAAACGAGTATTATTATGACGTCATCTTAAAATCTTAAACAGATGACACCATTATTCTGTTACCTTTTATGAAAAAAAAATAAATATATGATCTGTTGTAGAACACCATATTGGACAAAAATATATTATATACTTGAGGTTTAAGTATATTGTGTTTTAGGTATTCATCTTGTATTATATTGTATATCTATGTAATTTAAATTTTGCTTACCATTCTAAAGTTAATTAAAAGGTTGACATTAAATTACATAATTATTGCTAGCATTCTTTAATTTAAAAACGCATAATTCTGTTACATATATTTACAATAAAATAATTTAAATAATCATTAAAAATTTTTTTCATCATTAAATGTATAGTTTATTTGTTTAAAATATTTTACGAATTCAAAAATGTTTGCAACCAATTTAAAACTAAACTGGTGATAGGGAAATGTGAAAAAAAAGTTTAAATCATAGTTATATGTTTTAATAAATACAAGAGAAAGGATTTACAGAAATAAACTGAATACCATATGTAAATACTAACAACCCAACTGTAGTTGTGTAAACTTTTGTATAATTGGAAGAAATATGTAAATACGTAATATTTTATCATTGATTTTCAAAAACAACTAAATATATAATATATTATATGTGTATATTTTTTTTATATATCATAATATATTAATATTATTTAGAATTTTAGAAGTTTAAGAATATATTTTAAAAGGGTTTTATTTATTTTTTAGTAAACAATATTTAAATAAAAACCATAGAATCAATGTCCTAAATGTTTGTATGGAAAAAATCGTCTTCAAATTGTTTCTATTTATTATAAAAAGTTTGAATAATTCATTCAATTTTTCAAAGATATCTTGATTTAATTTTTAAAAATGTAATTCATATAATACATTTAAATAAATGTTACTGCCTCAAGGAATCACACATAAAATTATCTTGTTTTAATTTTGTTTAATTTATAGATACAGAACTATATAATATGTATATATAATATATATATATATAAACAATCATTTTTTAATTGTAACTTTTTAATTTTTAAAATTATCTTTAAGTTATTACAACTAAACTGTAGTTTTGATTAGTTTTATAATGATTATTGTTCAATATATATATATATATATATTATACAGTAAAGTTTTCTTTAAATTACCAAAGATAACATCAGCATATTAAAAAAAAGAAGTTTACATCGCTAGAGATAAATTATTTTAAAAGTTAGAAAATCTAATTTAGCTATATATACTTTTTATGAATTAATAAAAATTTGATTATCTTTATTATTACACAAAGAATTTTTCAATTAACTGAAATTAATAATAAATATTATATTATATTTGTTTGATAAAATATCTAAAATATCAGATTTAACAATGACCACTTTTTTTAAAAAAAATCACTTTTTACTATACTTAAATTAGTCGCTTTATAGATTTTATTAGACATTATATACCTAATGTATTTGTTATTAATCCCTATAATGATCTTAATATATTAATTAAATGTACAACTAAATTATACAGCTCTCATTAAGAAACACTAATAACCCTAGTATTTAATTTTAACTATTTTACCTCTTTTTAAACTACCTTAACATATTTCTAAAGGGCACTCACTTATTGTCAATTTATACATTTTCCAACATCTTCTTTGATATCCGAAATTTATTCTCATCTTAACAAATGAATATTATACTATATATCTGTATATTATATTAAATGCAATATGTATACTATCTTATTGTTCTTGTTTAACCATATAGGGTAAATAATTTAACCTTGCTATATAATATTATAATAACTATTGTTTTTTTTATTTTTGTACCTTTAATACTATAACCTAAATGTTGAAACTAATAATATAACAAAGTTTAAATGAATAAAAAAAAAAACATGAATATACACTTAAACTTGAATACAATTTATTTTTATTTAAATCGTTTTAATTGATTTTGATACTGAAAAACTAAAACTATACAATATTAAGGCAGTTTTTTTTTTTTTTTTTAATTAATTAATTTTAAAACAACAATTGAAAATTAATTCAGTGAAAAAAATCAATTTATATTTGATAAAAAAAAAAAAAAAAAAAAAATAGAACAATGTAATATCTTAATATTTCAAATCCAAAATAATTTTGGTTAATGAAAAAGTCAAGTTGTTATCATAATATACGATTAATTATAATAATATTGTTTCATAAAATGTGTTTTCTTTAAAAAGTATATTTTTTAATACCTAAGTAAATAGAAGCAGATTATTTTTGTAATTTAACATGATTTTCTAACGTACTAAACTCATATAATTACTTAATTATAAAACATAGATATATACAAATAATGTATGTGCTAGTTTTTAATTTGAAATTTATATTTGAGTATAATGGTTATAAATCTATTTTTAATTTTATACTTAAGTAAAATACATTATTCCCTACTTAAAAAATCGGGTTTAAAAAAAATATAATTTTTTGTCAAATTTAAAAAGATTAACTTTTTAAAATTTTTTACCAAACATTTTATATATTTCGATATTATGCATGACCTGGCGCTATTTGAGCATTTATAGATTTAAAATATTGAAATTTTCAGTTTTTTATCGACCTCTTTTTTTATTTAATGTATGTAGTTTTTACAGTATGTAGCTTAAAAAGAACAAACATACATGACCACTATTCATTTATACTTATTTTTAACCTAAATTTTGAAAAAAAATGGATGTTTAAACAATAAATAATTATTTTTCTTAAAACGATATTGTAATTAAAAATAAAATGTTTCTTAGAATTTTAATATTTTTGGCTATATGTGAATTAATATTCTGTATATTCAAAGAAAATTTAAAAATATTTAGACTATTTTTAAAATCTTAAAAAATTTAGATGGATTTTTTTTTAAATACATTTTAAATAATATCATATATTATGCCAACGTATTAGTTTATCAAAAAAATAGTACACATTTTATACAATATATAATTTAATATTAGAAATAATTTAACTTATTGGTTATTGATAAAATTAACAACATATTTATTTTTGTCAATGATTAGTGGTTTGAAATTTGAATCATAAGCTTTGATTTATTTTAGTCAATCTATTTTTAAATTAAATTTTGGTTATTTGTTTTTATTTTTACAAAATATGTTACACAAAAACGACATTTAACAGTTATAAATATTGTTATTTAATTGATCATTTGTTCTAATACACACACATATATATATATATATCTTTATATATATATAAACATAAAAATTATCGTATGTGCATATATACGTATGTAAGAGAAACAATAAATTATTCGTAGTTAAATTTTTACAGAAATTTGAACTTAACTTTAAGAATGAGATTTATGAAAATTCTTCTTTTTTTTTTTAAATTTAAGTTTAATAAATTGATTACTTATGCAATTATTATAATATTATTGAAATTAAGCAATCTAAATGATAAATGAGATAAATTATAAAATAAATAAATGAATATAAAGAGATTAATTTTTTTTGTACATGAAAATTTAATAATCTACTGAACGTGTCAAATTATAGTTTGAAGGAAGGATTTTAAGGATTTTCTCGAGTTTTAAATGTTTTAAATTCCAAAAATACAAGTAATGTATTTGGTAAGTAGTTTAAACTATACTTTATTGTTTTAACTCTACATATATTATCTACAACATGGATTGATATGAGTAATGAATGAATAAAAAATATTTGGGTAGTATTTTTTTAACTTTTATTTTTTTTACACACATATACCCAAAAAAGTTCTAGAAATGGAACACTTTAATCATATTATTAAAATAATGTGGCTAACACCCTACCTTTGCCATTGCCACAGCGGGAAACGAATCCCAAATCAATTGCTCCTCTTCTCCTTGGTTGCCCCGTCTCTGTCCCTTGAATATTCTTGAAGCGGTCAAAGTAGACACGCCCATTCCATCACCGACTAAAAACACCACATTTTTCGCTCTTCCCATTTTACCCTCGTAGCTGGCCAACCGTTTTTTTAGCGCGGATCTAGCCTCTTCGTACCAATAGTCGCGACCTAAAAAAATTTTCATCTATAGTAAAATATAATTCAGCTGTTACATACATGAATTAATTTCAAATTGAGTATATTAACGGTACCTATATACTCGAGTTACTGTACTTATTATTTTTTTATCCACAATAAGAACAATGTAACCCTATAATACCATATTTTGAATATTAATATATTATTTTATGATATTTTCTAAATTATCGACTTATTAGTTGGGTCCATAATGTTTTATTTACTACAAGGTGTATATTGATTTATTTATAGTTAATAGATTCATTTAATCTATACAATTTATTCATTTTTTAATTAAAAATCTAAGAAAAATCAAGTTTAGAATGACATATTATTAAATTATTATCTGTAAATTTTACATAATTAATATATTCATAAGTTGTTGATTATTTACATTTAGTGAAAATATTTATAGTTTTATGTCTTTGGAACTTTTAATTACTACTGATGTGTTCAAAGGAAAACATTTTTATTTTGTTAGTCGTAAAATATCGACGATACAATTATAAGGATATCGACTGCCTTGATTATAGCATATTTTTAGTGTTATTCAAATAACCTTAATATATATATATATATATAATATATTATGCCATTATATTTAATAATAATTATATCATTCACAAGCATTTCATTTTTATTTATTAATATCTAGAAGTAAATCGTGTTTCTAATTATTCTTGTGTTATTTTTTTAATACAAAAATATGTAACAATAGTGTACAAGTAAGCAATTATTAATACATTGCAATAAATAAACGTTCACAAATGTGAACAGTTTATTTAGAGATTAAAATAGACCACTATTTTTAAATTTTTCTATTTATGAATTTAGTTAAATTAGTTTCTTTTTAAAATATTTATTATTAATAAATATAACATTATGTTGAAACAAACTGAAAAATATGGGTACGTTTCAGATAAAATATTGTATAAAATACGAAGGTCTAAGCAGATATGTTTTTCTGATTCTGTTTATCGGAAATGTTATATAAACCCTTTATAATTTTATAATCGTTTAGTTATTATAATATGATAAATTATTATTATGACAAATATGTATTCAGTAAATGAAAATAATTATAAAGAAAATCGGAATATTTTTCTAACATTTTCAAGACGATAAAACTTTTTTCTAAGAACGCAATATTATTTATCACGACTAAACGAAAATATATAGGTCTGTTATCTTAAACGAATTTAGCCCCAAGGGAAGTTTTGGCGAATATACAATCGCAATCAATACATAACTGCTTCACGTTAATGGTATGTTGACCAAGTGTAAAACGAAAATAAATAAAAAAAAAAAACGATTTTAAATTAACGAAATAGCAGCCGCGGTGTATACATTATTCGGTTTTTCGGCACATATTTCGATCGTATTACACATTCTGCGTGGTGTAGAATACTGTATTGATATACCTATTGTTTTTTAGCCATTTAAAATAATATCACAGAATGTTTAAATGTATTATTGCACACTGAGAATCGGTATTACGGCATTGTCATAACTATTTTATATAACATGGCATTGCGCGGGTCAATATTTTATATTTGTGTATGATAGCCTAAAACAAAGAACACATAGTGTATAGAGTTCGTTCTATGTCGTAATGTGTTGTAAGAAATGAAAATGAGGTGTTTGAAAACAAAATCGTACCATTTCTTCCGGTTTGTTTACGTGTGATTATTTTATTGCAGTACAGTAACATAATATACTACGGTGTAATACTAATTAATTTAACCAAACGGTGTCGTATATTATTTCCATTTTGAATGATACACTGTATTACAATAAGTGGATAAAATGAAATATGTACAATGTACAATCACTACAATCTGTTACAGGTGTAAAAGATGATTTTGTTTTTTTTATTTCGCGTAAACTTGGAGTGAATTTAAATAAATGTACTAAATATATTTAATTTTATACCAATTATTTTGGGTTAGTTATGATGCACGCCGGTGATAATTAAACGAACAAAATCGGTCCATTAACAAAGAAAATAAATAAAATAAAAACAAACTTTTATTAATTCGGTTTAATCAGAATTTCAACCAAATTATTTTATTTTGTTAACATTGAAAAATGTCAGAATAAATTTATTATTCATCAGACAAGATTAATAATTAAGATTTATTGAATTTTTAAATACCTACCTCACAAACTTAAATAAGAGAATGATTTTAGAGAATTAGAGACAATAACTTACAATATATAAGCTCAGTTTTATAAAATTTTAACGTAGAGTATAGATTTTTGATTTCTAACATTATTTAGTCATAGTCAGTTTAATTAAAATCTTTATATTTCAAAAACAAAATAGTTATTTTATATTTTTATGGATTTTATATTTTATACTTATTATTATATTTTCACAGAAACAAACAGTCATACAAAAAAAAAAAAAAAAAAACAAAAGTCATATAATTTCATTTTTTCCATCAACAGAAAAATTACCAGACACTTTTTGCAGGTCAAATAATATATATTTATACACTTATATACGAGTATATAACACCATAATAACTTAGGAGGAAAATAAAGTCTATCAAATTCATCAAACGGATCAAGAGGGTGATCAAATTAATTTATAACAATTTCACTAACACCAATAAGCAACAACAGTGATATTAACTACAACTAATCTTAACATATTAACAAAAACTTTAATAAAACCAACCAAGTACCAAAGATAGTTCTCCATGATAAGTTAGATAAAAGAAATATAAGAAATAAAAAAATGTGCTGACATGACAATAAATAATTACCTACTAAAAAAAAAAAACGTTTCACTCTCATCACGATGACTATAAAATTATACAATTGTTTATAATACCATACTATAAGTTTATTAAAAATATAATTCACAATATAGTTATGTACATTCAACAAAATTTAGTATTCAATATTGCTATATACCAACTCATAACCACACTGTTAAAGAAATTTAGTATAATATTTTAAGTCCAACTATTAATTATATTATTACAATAATATAATTTAACTACATTAATTTGTACCTGCTATAATATTATAACGGAATTTAACAACCAATCTTATCATATATTAACATATATATACTTACCATGAAATGGTAAATACTCTTTCCCTTTTTATTTACTTAAAAAATTTCTATATATTATGCGATAACCAAACTTTCAGTATCATAAAATTATATAAAAATAATACAAGATCAATACGTCTTTAAAGAAAAAACCCATACGATTCAATTCAAAAATACTGCAAAAATAATTGATTACAAACACTAATCACAATTACGTATTTTTATGAGACACTCATGATATATAACAATTGTTTATTATATTTTTTTAAAACTATGATTATAAAACCACTTGTCATTTTTTTCAAACATGTAAACCGATGTAATTTATTAAATGTTATATATGTTAAATATAATGTTAATTAAATTCACCCTAAAATCGCAGTAAAAAATCAAACTAGCGAGGAATTTGTAATAAATAATAATTACATACATATTTTATGTTTTATAAATATACGCTATAGATATTTACAATATAGTTATAGTACATATTCTAGAATAACGCATAATGCACATTCCACACACATTTACGTACGAACGTTCTGTTTAAAATAATTTATTGATTTTATCTATTGTATTTAAATAATTATCACCCTTTTTATACATTTTTTACAATTTATTTACAAATTAATTATTTTCACACATAAAATAATATAGACAATTAAATACTAATATTATTTTACAAAAATACAAATATAGAGATTTACACTACTACTAAACATAAAACACTCCATTTGTTCATTTGATAACTATATAAATTGGAATAAAGAATGGTACATGGGATCTGATTTGCTTTCATAGAACTCAAACATTTATTAACGATGAAAATTAAGTTGCAGACATTTTACCATATAATAACGTATATAAGAATTCAAGCTCTAAGCTTCCTCAACTAATTCAAGGATATCAGCAATGGATGTATAGTCGTACTAATCGTGCCAAGATTTTACCAAACAATACAATTATTGTACACGCCCGAATCCTTTTCTAAAATACACACGCTTAAAGACTATCGCTTAAAAACTAAACGCTTTGTACATTCGATACACATCAAAATTGAATACTGTTTCTAAAACCATTTATAAGAGCTAATCAAAAATAACATCAAAACAGCATTGTCTCATAATTTACACATCAACATCTACATTGGTTACTATCTTTACTGTGCCTACGAATATACTATGTGCGACTTTAATCGAATTCGTTAGGTTAATCGAAATATCGAGTAAATAATAAATATTCTGTATTTAATTTTCATATATATACGAGTGAAAAGAATAAACCACTACACTCTACAGCTACCTACCTCATCACACAGTTTACAGATTCCCTTCATTAAATATTTTTCTGATATTTTATTTAACTACAATATTTACAAAAAAATGAATGAATTATGTAAATACACCAATAAAAATTACGTCAAAAGAAAATATTATGTAATTTGTGTAGAGTTAGGTATCGTATAGCTAATAAATAATTTATGAATCGTCATTAGTTGCAAAGCAAAATAATACGTTAGTAATTAGATTTTGGAATATTCGCAAAGTATGTATCAAAAAAAAAGGGTTAATTTATGTTTACAATCCTAAGTATTGTTTTTAGAATTAAAAAGACAGTAAACCTCTAGATTACCCAAAACTTCTAGTGAGTTAGGTACTTAAATTTTAATTCCAATGGGACCATGACATGATCAAGGTGAATTAAAGCAGACTAGTATCCAAAACAAAACACAAGTGAGTAATGTATTATTTTTTTTACGTTAAGTCTTACTATAGGTACTATGAATAATGATTATTATATATTTTATGTAATGTTTTATATAAAACAATGTATAAATTAGCAGCACTCTATAGTGTAACTTATTATAATATATAAGCTATATTAGGTTTGAATATGTATTCTAAGAATTTTTTCATTATCTAAAAAATATTCTACAAAGAAAAACATCATACAATTTCTGGCAGAATAATGAATATATATATAAAAAAAAAAAATATAGATCACTTGTTAAGTGAAGGTTTTTATTTATTATATTATAAAAAAAAAAAATAATATTAATTTAAAACTTTTGACAAATTTACATAACTAAAATGTATACTGGGTTACAAATCACAATACTTATTTCACCTATAAAGTGAAATTAATTATTGTATTATTGTTATTTTATACAAACATTGTCTTGATATAATTTATGATCAAGTTAACGATTAGATTTGCAATGGATAATATAGGTATATAAAATAATACAAATGTTTACGAGACAGTTTTTGGCAAATAGAAAATTAATATACATTCAATTACATATAAACTGCATCCATAAATGCCATGTGACGACATTGTACACCAATGGTCTGACCCAAAACCTTTAAACTGTTATTGAAAATGTAATAAACTTTAACGGTTATATAGTGTATATATATATAAAGAATTTTTCAATATAAATATTTATTGTAAAATCTTCAAATAAATAATAATAATAATAATAATGTATTAATTTATGAATTTATAAAATATGATTTTAAAGCCATTAAACCAATAAACAAATTTTCTTTATTTAAAAAAATTAAAAAAAATTGTATTCTTTTAAATTTATAAAAAAAAATTATAAATTTAAAAGAATACATTTGAATAACAATTGATTTTATTGTAACATAATAATAATTTTAACTATTATACCCCAATAATATAAAATCAATTTTTTGCCATTGCACTGATTGTTTATTCTCGATATTTAACCAAAGTTTATCATTATACACGGTAGATAATTTTGCAACTATGCTTGCCCCGTTTTTTCTTCAATAATGTAGTTATATTTAATCTAATTATTGAAATTTTAAATAAAATTAAAAGCATTAAGATCAAGTTCTAAATTAATTGGTATTTTTTGTACTACTTAAGAAGTGTCCTGTAGAAATTAAATACTATTGTTTTTAAAATGAGAACCAACTACCATTTTTAATATAAATTATTAAGCAGATCATTTTACTGAAAACATTAACATAAAATCAAAATTCAAAGGAGTAATTTTTCAGTTATCTATTTATTTTTATGTACGAAAGTTATTAGATCGATGCTCTTGTATTTGGAAGATATAGGTACTATAATAATTTATATGAGCTTATCAGTATTTATAATTTTTATAATATATGATCTAAGTATAATACATATTAGTCCAGTATTACATCTATCAACTTTCTATCAACAAGATTTTAAGAACAATTTTTCTTAGAATCAACATTAATATAACTGAAAAAATTTTCGTATAAATTTTGAATTAGATAAATTAAATTTTTCCAAAAAAATAGTCACTTAATAATTAGCAATAAAAAATTAAATGAAATTTCTCAAGTAACTGTACCTTAGTAATCTTTAAGTATTACAAAAATCTCAATAATATAAAAATTTGAATAAATTTATTACCAAATGAATAATAGGAGTGAGTATAATTGGTGAATCACCATATACATATAAATAAGTAAATAAATATTATAATAGCAGTGTCTAATCTATATAATATATATATATTATACAATAAAACAAATACATACCTAGCTAAGATAAAGGATGTTTATAAAACATTTAATAGACATTAATGAAGATAAAAATTAAATTTTTAATGTACATCATGTATGAGTTTATTATTTTCATTTTTTTTTTGTTTTTATGTCATAAAAGACACTTTTTTTAAGTAGTAAAAATCTTCTGATTATCAATTTCAATTAATTTATTTTATAGAGTTAATTTATTATGTATGGTACTTTTAAAAGATGAATATTAAAAAAAAAAATATGAAGATTATTTGTTAACATTTTTAAGATTTTTTTAAAATAATTGGTTGGTAGTTTTGGTTACCAAAAAGTAAGAGCATTTTCATTAATAACTGTTTTTCAACGTAACAATGATTTATTATTGCATTTACATTTAACAGTAATCCATTACAGTTTGTAAACTCGATGACGAGTTACACTCAATTTCTACGATACAGCGGAGCGAATACTAACTTTTCTTCTTTTTTAGGTTCTGAGAGAAGCAGTAGATGCATTGATTTTACAATAATGTGTGTTTTTGTTTTTATGCATCTATCATCACTTTTTGGGGGTGTAAAAATACTTTGATTTTAAACTTTGAGGGTGGTTTCTGATAAAAAATTGAATCTATTTAGTACTTTGGGGATTAAAAGTAAAAATATCTCAGTATTTTCTTAATAATTGGAGAAAAACAAAAAAAAAGTTAAGGAAAACAAAATTGATTTCTTTATTTTTTATTTTTCAACCAAAAACGAATAACTATAAATAAACTTGCAATTTTTACTTAGAATATATATATATATATATATCAATTTGTTATTAAAAACATTTTCAATTTCAGTTTTTACAAAGTTTGTTTAACTTACAATAAATGAATTTCGAGATTATTGAGATTTTATTACTATTAATACTACTATTATGTGTTTTGTCATAAAACATTTATTTTTGATTAAAATAGAAAATAAATTATATTCATTGTTTGGCACACTTTTGAAATCGAGTAGATTTTCATCTTTGGCTAATTACATTAGAAGTATATAGTTAAAAACAGATTTAATTATTATTCATTATTAAACCTTATTCAAACGTTAGTTATTACGATTTTTCATAATAATATCTGTTCTATACTCATTTTCAATTTATTTTACTGCTACAATTAACCTATTAAAATATATCAAAATAGCTAATATCTACCATGAAATATAAAATGATAATCTTATTTACTATGTAAATTTTAGTTTATATTATATTCGCTGTATATTTAGTAAATAACAAAAAAAAAAATATATATGGTTAGCAATCACTTATTAGAAATAATAATTATAATTAATGACGTTATGTTTGAAAATGTTTTTATAATACATAATACTAAAAAATATTAAGTATTATTTAAAAAATAAAAAAAAATATACGCACATTACATTCAAAACTTTTTAATTAGTTGATATGTTTGAAAACTTAAAAAAAGATTGCATACTGTTTAGATGTTTTTAAAAAAACTGTTTTCTATATAAAAGAAACAAGTTATTTCATTTTACAGTATATTGTTATAAACTTTAAATATAAAATAAAATGAAATAAAATATTGTTGAATTACTTAATGTTATATAATCATGTTAAGAGCTAACAAAAAATATCAGAGTATAAAAAAAAAAATCATTATTTTAACACAATCATATAGTGAATTAAAAATATAACTCATTAGTTATTAATATTAAATTTCTTTGTTAAATAAAAACGGGCCATATGTTTGTCATTTTCAATAATAGAAATGTATATTAAAACCTAATTCGTAAGTTTTAACTCATATCATTAAGTATATATATATATATATATATATATATTAATATTTACACAATCAGTAATAAAGAAGATTCACTTTAATTTATATATAAAATAAATTTTTAACTATACATATTTATTATTAAAAAAGTAATTATTTTGTTCATATTATGAATGGAATTTTTGCTCAATTTAATCTAATTACTAGAAAGAAGATAAATAATGCAAATTTGGTTCATGTTGCAATAGTCATTTTTGCTATTAATAATAAGTCAATAAATTACATATTTTTATTATATGTTGAATATGTATATATTTTTACATTTAAACCAACACTTGGGTATCATACCAATTTTTTTTCTCTAAAAATTGTATTTAATAAGGTACTATAAGTGATTAAAAGAAAAATACGCATATTACATATTTAAAAATAATCAAGAAAAAATAAAATGCTATGAAAAAATCTTAATATTCGAAACCTGTTATTAACAGAATATATATATATATTTAATAATAGTACCTAATTAAAAAATGACTAAACTTGAGTTTTTCAATATGTATTTTTTTTTTTTTTGTAAACGTACATACATATTTGATATTCGTATAATAAATTTTTCAATTTCTAGAATCTAAGCAGGTTAAAAACGTTATTAATTTTTAATAATATGTGTTTTTATTTTGATGCATATATACACGTAAATATTCAAATGATTGCTTTAGTTTTCAACTATGAAAGTGATTTTGAATATAAAATCGGATTTAGTTTGTATTTTAAAGAACTTAAAATTTAAAATTCTCAGCATTTTGCAAAATAACAAAAAAGAAAAAATGTTTGGTATAAATCGAAAAAAAAAAATTTTATCAAATATTTATACAATCATTTTTTATGTATAAAATAATTTAAGCGATTCAACTATTTTGAGCTATTCACCGAAATTTTAAATTTTCGATTTTTTTTTTTTAGTTTTTTTTTTTAAATGTCGATAAAAATTATTTTTTTGATAAAAATACTTGGAAACTTAATACAAGGTTATATAAATACGGCTTTTTTCACCAACTAAAAAAAAATATAAAAATGTATAGATACAATATATTTTTATACAAATTTAAATTTTGAATTTCAACGAAATTCATGAAAAATATATAATAAAAATAAATAATATAATATTATAGTAGTTTAAATTTTTAAAGAATTGTATAAGTTATTCAATTGTTATAAACCACTAATATCTAATATTTATATTAATTATTTATATATACATACATTGTGTATTATATAAGTATCTAATTGAAGTTCAATAGCATGAAAAAGATAATCTAATAATAGTAACTAAATTAAAATAAAATTATATAACTCCCTAAATAAATTCGTTTAATACCCATCAAGTGAAATTCGATTAATTTCCTAGCGATTATTAATATTCCAATCCCTTCATTCATGAAACAACAAATCCAATAGATTATTATAACACATATATCCCGTTAAACTGTATTTATATTACAAAATATAATATATACATAAGTTTTATTAAATCAAAACATGATGTAGATATAATATTTACTGATTTTTCAGCTTACTATTTAAATCGTAATAATATATTTCAGAAAATAATAACCAATAAATAAACATATATTACGTACTTTCAAAACAAAAATTAATCTTTATAAATGTGATTTGTATTCTAGAGCTCAAAATATTACCTACTGAAAAGTTAGTATAACCATTAATTAAAAAGTGTTTAAAGCTTAAAATATATACGTATGTTTACTTATTTATAATTTTATATGATAACACTAATTATTGAAATTTATAAAATTATTTAAGAAATAATAGTTTTAAATAATCATCTAGCATATAATTGTCATAATATTTTTAATTAAAATATAAAAACTAAATTAATTAGTATTATTATTTTTTTGGGTACGGCTTCTGTGTTGTAAGATATAAAACATAAGTAGTTGTTTTAATTATAAAGTACTTATTTTAAACAATTTTATATACATTTAGAATGTGTCTATAGTTTATTATAAATTTATTGATTAATTTAACTTAATAATATTTTTACTAGTAATCTGCAAAAATATTAATAAATATTGAGATAAATAAATAATATTTACTATTGATAATTATTCATACTTTTTTAGTTACTATAAAGTAAGTATAAATTATGCAATAGAACTGTTTTAAGTGAAAGAAAATTCACTGTAATTGTGTAGTACTAAAATCAACAAAACTTCTTTAATATTAAATTTATAAATATTATAATAATATTTTTTGATATCACGAAAACGCAAAAAAAACATTAATTAATGTGATTATTTTTGAAAAAGATTTTTTTTTAAATATTTAACTTTATTTTAATTGCATTGCCTTATGATCACTAAATTATCATTAACAAATAAATTAATTAAATGAAGCACGTATTCCACTTAAAAGACATACAATAGTTAATCCGATAATATAACTGTTTTAATATATTTTCTACATATATAGTCTATAATGTATTTTTGGTTCTTAAAGAAGTGGTGAATATATTTTTAAATGTGATTCGCTAATAAAATTAGTAGATGAAAATCAATTTATCTGGTATTTTGGTTTTTATAATTTATAAGTATGGTTGAAATTTTTGAAATTTTGATATTTAATGATATCGTTTTTTATTTTATATATTATTTATTATACAAATAATTTTAATAAAAAAATATTATAATATTACAATATATTTTTTTTATTATTAAAATATCAAGCAAATAAATTATTATAGATAAAATTTATATTATATTTAAAATAATTAATAAGATAATATAATGATTAAACAATTTTAAACCAGAAAATTATGAACAACAACAGTAGTTAACTGTTTTAATTATTTATATCTACCTTGTACATAATTTGAATGTTCAATACGACAATTGTTTAATTTCATTTTCATCAATGTTGATAAAAAATAAAACAAATAAAATACAGTTTATTAACCAGGTAATTCCGAAGTTGTTTGTTTATTATACTGATACAAGACAATAAAAACATAATTTAACAAGCATAATAATATAATTATTAAAATAACTTTGAAAAACCTGAACAGTTACTATTTACATATAAATAAGTCTTACAACGACTTTAGGGCTAGTTTTACAACTGACCACTGATCAATGTAGTTATAGCTCTTAAAATATATCTTTCAAATAGTCAGAGTTTTACTCGACGAGGTTTATAATACTTGTGCCATACCTAGGTTTTAATTTTGGATTTCTAAATAAGTCTTAAGAACGATTTTTAATTTTATAAATTAAATTAAAATTAAATCGGTTCGATATGAAATTGTATATGTCAAATGAAAACTACAGTCATGTATTTAACTGTATTATAAGTGGTGATAAACAATAATGCATCCATAAACCAAAAATTTTTTATAGTAACAATCATTCAATAATAATCGTTAATACTTATTATTACTTTCTATGTACAATAAATTTCAATAAATATTAATCACTTTAAAACATCCTTAATCCATATCCTAATAAGACCGAAAATGAATACTAATATATTATTATCATGTAAGACTTAGATATATTATTTTAAATAATGAACATAGTCGAAAATGTATTAAATAGTAACAAAAAGTTAATTTCTACATTGTTACCAATACTGTCTCAAAAATTATGTGTTAATGGAAATTTGTTGGATCTATAAAAATGGACTAAGATGTTCAAAAGTTTCTAGTATGTTGTTTTGTACATTTTCTTCTTATTTTTTTATTATTATAAGAAAAACTCTGAGATAACTAGTACAAAAACTAAATAAGTTTTTCGAATTCGAAACCCGCTTTCCATAACCACAATGACCAGAGTAATTTACTAGCAAACAAAAGTTCCTTACCGGAACCAATAAAAGCGACGTGCAAACGTAAACGATATTTTAAGAAGTTATTTCCTGTTTTTAAATTCAATGTCCGTTCATTTTTTTTTCAATACACAACTAATATTCCACTTCCACAATTTATCTGACACAAACAATATTATACATAATGTATAATACCATGTACCTGAATTCTTAAAAATGTTGTACAATAAGTGAACACAACTAAATTTTTAACACTTAATTTTTCAGTATAGCTCGAAAAAAAGCCATATTTTATTTTTGTAAGCAATTGGTGCTGAAATTTTTACATGACATAATTCAATAAATATATTATTGTTTAAAATATAATACTATAAATGTGTACAATTAAAATAAAATATGTTTTTATATTTTCATTATTAATTTAAAATATATTATAATTACACTTTCATTAGTTATTTTGAAAATATTCTATTAGATATTGAAAAAAGTACTAATTGTAATATTCAATTATATTATTTTATTACACTATCTTCCCCAAGAGCTAATATACAGTGATATAATAAGCTTTTAAATTTTTATAAATCTATAAATAGACTTATATAATTTGTATAGTTCGGTAAAATCAAAAAATAGACTTTTAAAAAATATTATTAAAGCTATAACTAACTGTCGATATTTTTGATGATATATCATATTAATAGCTATATTACTTTAAATACTAAAACTAATCTAATAATACTATTTTTTTTAGATTAATATCTAAAACATACATTTAATCATATATAAAAATCATTCATGGTATAAAATATTATTGAAATATACAATATATACTTACAAAAAAAAACTATCAATTCATAATATATATGCCCGGTAATCATAATAATATTTTCTTTAGTAAAAACTATTTTTGATTCTAATAATTAAAAAATTGCATTATTTAATCTTAAAATAATAAGAAATAATCAATAAACAAAATGTATTTTAATATCATGTATTGTTAAAAAAATGTATGCGTTTTTTCTAGAGTATATATTTTTTTATGTAAATAAATAAATATAATATAGTTAAACAATGTAAATGCAGATGTATAAGTATATATTAATATATATGTCTAAATAATAATGTTCAAATACAAAAATATAATATGTTTACTAGGTATAGATTTTAAGTATTTAGTGAAGATAGTAGTCATATAACCTTACAAAATTATTGTAAACTTCATTCACAGGAAGGAAAATGGTTGCGGGAAAAGTCACAGGAAACCCTAAAAGATTCTATTCTAAGAAGATCTGAAGCGCCAATAGACTTATTTAAAATGGATTTAATAAACTGTTAGTCAGATTAAATGCATCGTGAAGAGCGATTTTATACATTTATAGAACTTCATATATATATATAAATATTTGTGATGAGTAGCTATAACATTAGAGCTATATGATAAAAATACAATATGAATTTTTTTAAGGCAACATTTTGCCAGGAAAGGATATCATATAACTGTATAATTTTATAATAGAAGTCTAACAAATTTATAGTACAAAATACGAACATAGTTGGTTGAATTAAAATGAATGGTGTTAGTGTTACAATTAATGCAACTTAGGATTATCAATGCATTATTTACGGGATTTTAATGTGGCGTACACAAGAATGAGATAATAGGTAGTTTATCCAAAATGTTGAGACAAATATTGTAGAAATTAAAAATTATTCAAAGAAGAATAAATCAAAGGTAGACGATAAATAAACTATAGTCAATTTTTTGAAAAATAGTTAAAAATTATCATTTATAAGTGCATTCAGATTTAAATATTTTAGTTTTTAAATATCTCGTTATCATATATACGCAAGTTCAAATCAGAATGTGTTCTTGCAATTTATGAAAAATCGTAAAAATTCACATTAGGTATAATATGTTATAGTTACCTAATAATTGTAAATAATCCGCTCTAAACAGCAATATTTAAAGTATAAAAATCAAATTGATACATAAAAAATCTGATTGTAAAATAAAACTTTTGATTTCAAAGGACTTATTAATTCGTCAAATTGTTGAACAAAAGGAACAAACCAGTTACCCAAAAATTAATAGATAAGTTACAAAACGATAAAACAAATAACCTATAGTTAATGATTTCCTAAAACAATTTCTTAATTTCATTATTTATAAATATTAAGTTTGTGCCACAATTGAAACACAATATTAAATTTAAACTATTAAAAAAAGTAAAAAAATTAAAAATGAATGGTGCTTGATTTAAGATTGTTTTTTTCTTATTTTTCAAAATTACATAATTGAAGTATAAATAGTATTGAATTCTCTGTATGAAACACTTTGTTTTAACGGCCTGAAAAAAATCGCTCTAAAATCATAATCGATAAGTTAAGAAAGTATACCCGCACGCTTAAATTATTTGAGTTAGTATGTTTTTGTATACTGGTCAATATTAAATATTGCATAACGAAAATTTCTTTAAAGTTTTAAAATTGTTAATTAAAATTTAACAGAATTTAATTTAATTTCAAATTAAATACTTTTATTGTTTACTGCAATTTGTTTTTAAATTAATATTCAAACACAATTTTAATTTTAATTAAAAATTGAATGCTGCAAATATATACACAACTAATTCCTAATGCATAATGATACAAATAATACTCAAGTGACATTTAATTTGTTTATTTATGGGTAATTAATTATTATAACATCGTGATTTATTTCCAATGTTATTTATCATTTTTAATCATCAAAGACTAAAATAACGCATGAAAAACTCTATTCTTCCCTTATAATATCAAGCTATAAGATTAATTGAGTTATTCATCAAATCAAATTCATTCGTGCTCATTGTGCAATAATTAGTATAGCAGTTAAACTCCAATCAATACCATGATAATCACAATTATTTATATTGTGTTTTTTGTAAAGGTATATAAGAAAAATGTTATTACAATATCTAACAATGAATTCGTTTTTACTTCTGTCTCATAACATTATTATATAAATATTATAGTACATTCGTCTTAGGAGTTATAAATAGATGTTAGATATTACCAATTTTTTTTTTTTTTTTTAATTACCTATAAAATTTATAATTAATAATTTTTTTACTTGTTTATAATCTTAAAAACATTGATACAAAATCCCTTATAAGTAGTTTATATTAGAATCAAAAAATTAAAAATAAATTAATTTAATTTTTTTACAGAGAGTTGAGGTTTTCTAATTTTAGAAAAAAATTTGATATTTTGCTGAAGAATGACGATTTAATGATGATTTTGGTTTTTTTTTTTTTATATAAATATGTTTATAAAATCTCTAAACTAAGTTCATTACAAAATGGTATTTAATAATTTTAACCATTCAAAATGTTATGTCACTATAATAACATAACTTATCCCATAAATTAATAACATTGAAATATTAGAATGACACATTAAATACTTAAGAAACTATTTCAAACATTAAAATAAAAATATAAAATGACGTTGTTTCTCACTATTTTAAGAAAAATTCAAGTAAAATATGAAATATACAAACAAAATTAGCGGAATTGCACTAATTTTGGAATGTGTTCTATTATAGAATAATCATAAATTTTTTTTATTTCAGCCTTGTGAATCCAAATTAAATATTAAAAATTAGTTGGAAATAAATTAGAATCCATTTGTAAACATTTAGATTTTTGATAAAAAAAAAAAAAAAAAAAAAATAAACAATATCCATCCAATAACGGTAAAACAAAAATCTTTTATGTGACTATAAATTCAAAATTCGAAATTTTAAATATCATTAATGAGTAACTTAAAAGGCTTAGAAATTAATAATTATTATCATCAATATGACCAATCTTATTACCATAGCCTAATATGAGATTTACAAATAATAGTATTTATTATAATTATATTGTACAAGATATTCCTAATGATTTAAGATAAGAAAAATAGCGATTTTCTAACTGAAATATATTTAATTGGAATTCACACTGATATGCTGGAAAGACTAACTAATTATTAGTAAACAAACGTGACTATAGTACCAATAATTCAAACGAAATTAAAAAAAGTGGTTCAACTATCTACAGTAACAAATGGAAAAGAGTTTATAACCACATATTTATATACACCAGAAAGTGAACTTATAAACAACATTTTGTTAACCCAAATTAAGTTTTACACTCTGGAAAAATTTAATATTTCTAGTATATTAATAAAAAAAAAAAAAATTATAGGATTTGAACCATTGGTGTTTTTTCTTTATCACCTAGTCAAGAAAAATGGTAGAATTTTTTAATAAGGTAGATTAAATTTTCACAGTAGGTCATATACAGTTAAATTTTTATTAGATTAAAATCATTTGAGTTTTAGTACAAGAAATCAAGTTAAATTAATTTTAATTAATACATATTCATTAATTATGCGCGTAGGTAGACCAAAAAGACAAAATCATTTTTTTTCTTATTAAAAACAAATAGAACTAAGATTGTGAATTAAGTTTGGATTGATTGTTATTTTTATTTTTATCTATTGTTAAAATAACTTATCTTATTCAATAATTGTTTAAAACAGGTCTGGACAACTTATAATAAATAAAGAAAAAATATAAAACTAACTCTCACTATCGCAAACCATAATATTTTGGTTGGTAGTCATTAGCAGAATCTTTAAAACATAATATTATTCAATAAAATATCATAAAAGTGTCATAGTTATAAACATAGAATATAGGATTATTAGTAGTGGGCAGATGGGAAATTATTTTCCACTAGCAATAATAAATAAATGTGGGGTATTATCATTCTATAGAAAACAATAATATTATGAAATAAAAAATTTTCTGAATATATTAAAATCTATTTTTTCACTAGACTGTAATTAATATATACGAATTAATTAAAGTACCCGAAGGTTTTTTTCAATATATAATAATAGTTCAAACCAATTTGTGTATAATACGATTAATTTTTAAAGATTTGAATTTGAAAGAATTGTGAATATAACAATTGTATAATAATTAAATAAACTTAATTAATTTGAAATGTATTATAAAATTGTATTTTTTTATTTATAAATAAATATTTAACAAATAAATAAAAAAAAAAATGTGCAAAACTTAAATCTCTATATCTTTACTTTATACGTTATATGTACACCGTGTACTTATGAAATTTATAATTTTCATAGTCACTTTTGTTCAATATAATTTTCTTAAAAATGTGTTTAATCATTTTTTATATTTCTTACTAAACTATTATTATATACTAAACTTATATAATTTAGTTAAAATAAAAATGCAAACATTGAGAAATAGTTTTTTATTGTTAAAAAAAAAAAAAAAAACAATAAATTAAAGTGTATAATGGTTTAATAATTTATATTTTTTTCACTATGTATTAAATTCGGTGAAAATTTAAATTATTATCTACAAAAATAAAAATACATTAAATACATAATATTTTAATTGTTAAAAAGGTATCTAGTAATTAGGTCGGACGTGTTAATGGAAAATGCTTGTTAACACTGTACTAACACTATATTGTTTGAAGAGAACGGAGTGAATATAATGTTTTCCGGTTGACAACGTGCCATAGAATTTCTACAGTATCGACGATCCTAAATTCTTACTTTGCAATATATGAGACAGTTTTGCCGTACAAGGGTGTAGTTAGAAATTTACAATAAACAGATAAACGATATTTCTATACAATTAGAATTTTTTATTTTATTATTATTAATATTATTATTGAATAAAAATATATATTTATCTATTCGTATATGTTTAATGAAAATGTTCATTAATTAAACGTATATTAAATCATCGATGATGTATCATTTTACGTTTATACACATCAAGATTAGTATACAGTTGTTGATCATAATTTGATTTAAAAAAATAAAAATTATCAACAGTATTCAACAGAAACTTTATGGAACATGAGTTGCCAATAGAATTTAATAGTAATAAATATATATTATTTATTAAAACGTAATTTGTGAAAAATATTAAATATGTATTATCACATATTATTTTATTATAATAATCAAACTAACGAGTAAAATCAATTGACATAATAATAAATCTATACATAAATACGATACCTATGAGTTGACGCTCTATGGGACTTAGCCGACAACAACAATCGTCGTCACATTAAGGGTAGCAGTCATGTATCATATCATACTAAAACATTGGACGGTGAATTATAGATACTAAAATAAATAATGTACTGCAAAAGTCGTTTATCTAAGATACAGGAAAATAGGCCATTGTGATTAATAGACATAATAAACTCAAATGCAAAAATAAAAATTGTGTAGTAGGTATGCATATGTGCTTTTATGCGGAAAAATGATCACATCTCATTTGTATTACACACCTAGTCGTGTGTACATCCTTCACGTAATTTTGGATAAACATTTTTAAGTTAATCTCATGATACTTTGGTAATGACCGAATTTTATTTTCCACTGATTGCAAATAATCAAGAACATTATATTTATATTTTTTACATTCATCTAAATTTTAAATTCAAACAGTTAAATGATCAAAATATAATTTTACTTACCAAGGTTTTAAATAATACATGCTATTTTTGCTGAAGAATCTGCTTCTTTATCGAAAACTATCATAATTATCTACATTTTATTTATTTAATTCAATGATGCGACTAAACTATGTTTTTCTTAGTCATTAAAGATAAAAATGTCATTTCTCGTACGGTCATTATAAGAACGTTATAAAACCTATATAAATTGACATATTATTAAGTAATATAGGAATTTTCTTGGAACTTTCAATTTTAGATCATTAAACCTGGTTTGTCACTAAAACTGGTATCATAAATGATTTTCACTAAATATATGTTCTATAATAAATCATTAACAAATTATAATTATTTTAGTATTATATTCCATATATTATACAATTATCAAAATAAAAATTATCACTAAAAAATATCAAAAATATATTATTTCAATTACTACATTTATTAGTTTTTAAAAAATCACTATTGCTTGGTACTTAATTATGCACAAATAAAATTTTTTTTATTTTTAATCATTAAATAACAGTATATTATGATATATTATTGATTGCAGTCAATTTTTTTTTTTTTTTTTGTAAATATAATTTGATTTTTTTTTTAAAATGTTATTTTTATTTTTAGACATAATAGATACTATTTTGTAGTTAACATTTCAAGATTCATAAATTTCAAGAAATTGTATACAATCAATAAATTCATCTCATCTGTTGATCATAAAATTCAATATATATTTTACATTAGGCACAATAGAATTTTGAGTTATCAATTCTCAATAAAATTCTGTATATTTTTACAGTAAAATAAATCTTTATGATTTCAAATTCGGAAAAAAAATTTCAAGCTCTTATCCAATTGTTAGCAATCTAATAATAATAATATTATTTTAAAATAGATTCTTATTTACTACATTGATTTTATTTTAAACAATTATTTGAAAATACTAAGCAATTATTTTGAAATTTACTATTTTATTTACAGTTAAAATAATTTTAGTTTTAATTTTTTGTCAACTAACGAGTATATCATGTTATTATAACAAAATGTATAATTAAAACTCGTTCATTTATCATTTAATTTAATTTTCTCACTTTTCAGATGTTGATTGTCTCAAATTCTCGTTATTACTTTCAACCTGTTATATGAAATTAAAACTGTAAGCTTCATTTTACCGGAAATTATTGTTCAATTTAAATACAAAATATGACCATAACATTAATAACACTTCAAAAATGCCATTTTATAGTGACATTATTATACAGGGTTGGGCAGTGGGATGATATCTATTCAAACATTTTAATTGATCTAAATATATATTATCATTTACAATACGTCAAATCTAAAAAAAAAAATTACTTACTCATACAGGCGGATTAGGTTTTTTTTTTGCAAAACAGTTCATCGAAATCTATCATGTTCCAATGACTAACACTTTTTTTAAATTATTTTATTTCAGTATTTAAATACACATTTTTTTTTTTTTTTGTTTAACATATTGAAAATTAAAACCAACAGAATATTTTTGCAACTAGCTCAATATGCCCAGCTGAGTCACAGATTTATCATTTTCCAAAGTTTTAATAAAATGGTAATAATAAAACATCGTCACGAGTATGTTTAGAACATTCACACTAGATTAACTTTGTATTTCTTGTTTTGTTTTTTTTCATTTTAGTTAGATATGTCTATATTTTATAATACACTATTCTTTAATTACAAATTTCATAATTTATAATATAAATATTTAGATTTTGCTTAAAAGATAATTTTTCAAGTATTCACTAAATTATACTATCTATGAAGTACATCTAGATGGTATTTCAAAAAAAATATTATTCAATTTTTACTGTTTATTTTAATAAATATTTTAAACAACTGTGGCACTATAATTATAATTGTTAGTTCAGTAAAAGTTTATAAATTAACATAAAAATATTTGTAGTAGATTATAAATATAAAATAAATACAGACCGAAGTTAATGCACAGATATTATTTGTAAAGAATGTAAGAAACAAAATACGAAAAACACTGTGTGTGCAAGAAGATAGATGATCCAGTTCAATATATTTCTTCTAAAAGGAAGATTCTACGACGGCCTCTGAAACTATGCTATGCTTGTAAAATGATGTAGTTAATGACTATGTTTATACGTAATATAGAATAGTGTGATTTTATTTTATTATTTTAATAGCATGAGTATATTATCTCATTTTGCTACTTAATAGTATTCTATATTTAATATACACATATTTTTGGTTATTCTATAGCTATATGTATTCATAATTAGCGTTTATCATTTTCAGGTGTTAATTTTTAACTAAATTTAATTTAAGTTATTAAGTTTTTGATGTACTTCGTTCAGTTACGTATTGTATTGGTCTACTAAAATGTTGTAATAATATAGAACTCAATACTATCATATAGACATATTAAATTAAAATCTAAATTTTGTAAACACGCAATATTTTCTCTAAAAAGATATATTTTAATTACAGAATCTCCAATCTATTTTCTACAAATATTTCTCTATATCTCTAAAAATTGTACCAAAAATAAACCTTAGCTTACATTTGTTTGTAAGCAACCAATTTGAACCTTGTTCTTATATATTTTATCTGCTATAAAATATTAATAAACGGCGTTTCAACTTACTAAAAATTTTAAGAAGTGAAATAAATATTTCCAATATAAAAAATTTTTATTTTTAAAAATAAAAATCACATCACAATGGCCTAAAACCGTATTTTTCTTATATATATATAAGACAATTTTATACTACTTACGGTCTAAAATAATAATTAACACAGAGAGGTATAAACCAACAGAGTCGTATATTAGTGATAATTGCGTAAAGTGTCTAACTTCACATCCACAAATAACTAACGTGGCTGGGAACCTAGTTACTATATTAGTTATCCAGGGAAGGTTTTCTGTCCTTATGGATAAATTTTCCAGTCTGGGGGTTAGAACACGGTATGTGGGATCTTATCAATAAATAAAAATTTTGGTTTATAAATCTCTGTTCAAATATTTTGGTTTGTACTTAACAAATGTAGATTTATAAACAATCCGTGTTGTGAGTTCATGTTTTGTGAGTTCGTGTTTGCTGGTCAGTCTCGAACTCCTTTCGATAAACAGCGTATTATACAGACCTCACAATCATTAACAATGTTTATCTCAGCATAAATATCCCACTAGCCTCTACAATTGACACATACATATGTCATGTAACAATAATATATATTATTGTTACAAACTTAACT
>NW_020270366.1:8940508-8950731 GCF_002803265.2 Melanaphis sacchari | reverse complement strand
CGTGTAATTATTACTTAAATCATAAACATGATTAATTCTACAAAGGTTATAAGTAATTACTTAACATTACTAAAATAATAACATTAAATGATTTAAACAATACATTAATTTACGATTAAATCATAGTATTATAAGAACTTGTAACGTGGCTGGGGAACCTAGTTACTATATTAGTTATCCAGGGAAGGTTTTCTGTCCTTATGGATAAATTTCCGTAGCTGGGGGTTAGAACACGGTATGTGGGATCTTATCAAAAAAAACACGTTTGGTTTATAAATCTCTGTTCAAATATATTTTGGTTTGTACTTAACAAAATGTAGATGGTGTAAACAACTCGGTGTTGAGTTCATTTGGTGAGTTCGTGTTTATTGCTGGTCAGTCTCGAACTGCCTTTCGATAAACGGTGCGTATTACAGGCCTCAATATTAACAATGTTTATCTCAGCATAAATATCCCACTATTGCTCAATACGGAATTGACACATACATAGTGTCATGTAACAATAAAAATAATTGTTACATTACCTCCTTTAAAAATTACAATTTTTAAAATTTTTAGAACAAATAGTCATTTTAAAATATAACATAATACAATTTTATCAAGTACAGAAAAGCGTTATTGTATCATACATGATTTTACCGAATATTACAATGTTTTTAAAATTTATATTAATAAAATAATTACATCAGAAATTTTATAGAGTTTTACATAATTATTAAAAATTTTTAATATAAAAATATCATTACAATTAAATGACTTATAGTTCTAATATCCCAAATTATATACCTATTGTAAAATCATTATTTCCAAGACCTATCGTAACTAATATATAATATAATTTTATTATGTTTATGTTTTCATTGACATTAGCATTTACTTACGGTTGTTTCCACCACTGCAGCGGTAAATTACTTTTGTATCATGCAGAGAATTTAACATTTTGATGTATAAGTAAAACAATATTCGTCGTCTATTACAAATTTATAAAATAAAGATTATAATAAATATAAACATTACACCACATACTAAATAAGTAATTTATAAATATAATCTACATTTTATAATAACTAAATAAAGTAAAATAAACTACAATGATCTTCCTTTCTAACTAAACACAATGGTAATACCTAGTTAACTTAATATATAATACTATAAATCCTATATATATATATTAATCCAAGATATAAATTTGTCTTATTAAATTTTCGTAAAATAATATTAATTCAATATATCTGCTCGATTTAAAACACAATATTTATTAAAATTAATATTATAGTAATACGTAACTGAACGAAGTACATACCACTATATAATGATTGATAAACACAGTACCTTGATTATGGTACGTTATTACTAGTATTACTTATTATGTTTTAAAGTATGAAAATTGTATGGTAGTAGGTTAAATAAGGAAATAAAACAAAATTTTAATTCTTTCAAAAGTACAAAACCCCTTTATAATATTCTGTGATCATAACCGAATGCTCGAATAGCACAGTATACATACTAGTATGAACGCATGCAATCATTCGTTTGAACATGCAATAATATATAGAAGTTCACATTGGCGTGGACAATGTGCATTGTGTATCTTGAGATGTTTTACTAAAATATTGATTAATGTAAATATTTTGTTTGATCCTTATAAAGGATAACTTTAGTGTTGTATTTTCTTATTTAATAAGTATTAGTTGAAACGTTAAAGGGTCATGATGTTTCGTAAGCTTATGTATTATAGTGTAATATTAGTATCATAAGTGAAGCAATTAAATTATTTTTTACAACGTTGGTGTGTTTATACGCACACATGTTTAATGTTTATGGAATATGCATATTTATATACATAAATATATTGGGTTATTTATCACCTATATAGTTACGTTTTAACTAGCTACTCTTCATTTTTTTTTTTTTTATAATTTTAAAATATTTTATATTACATAATTCAAATTTTGTTTGAGAATTTAAAAATAACAAAAGAAATTTCAAACTTAATAGTCAATAAATTTATCACAAGTAATCTGGCATATCATACTAATTGAATATTGAGTTCACTTAAAACTCTTAAATTGTTATGCAAATAACTTTAAATATAAACAAAGCTAAAAGGAAAACACAACATTTTAATGTGATATATGGTTGTTTATACAATAACAAAATTATTCGTGTAATATTAACACTATTATTTTTAAATGAACTAAATACAGTTAGATCTTTAAATCATCTGAATGAATAGCTTATGATAAATTGCACACAATAAAATCTAATAATTTCGGATTATTAAGTATAATCAGCTTTAAACAACGTTAAATTAACATATGATTAGTTACAAGAATAATATTTAAAAACACAATAAACAATTAATATAATAATAATAATATACGCCTACGAAATATACTATTAGATGTATATTAAATGGCGTATATTATAATATAGGATATAGTCATGATTAGTATAAACTGAAATTCCTTGTTCAGAATTTAATTATATCCCCAAATCCTTTGATTTTATCGAAAATAAGAACTTTAAGTCCATATGTTATTTTATCAAACTTTATGAATCATACAAAATTCCAAGCCTTCAATGTACATTTGGTCTAACAATTTTTAGCCTTCTAAATTACTCATAGGTATGCTATGAGAATATTGTACTTTTAATTCTTATTGCAGAATATTAATTTATAATATATTTTGTTATGTATGAAAATTGTAAAATTTATAAGTTTCGCAAACATAAGATAATTATTTTTCTAAAACTTTTTTTTTTTTTTTTGTAATATTCATTTAGAATTTTATTTATGTGTATGATTTGAAGAATAAATGCTGTAAAATTTGTCCATAAGGACATATTACAGTAATTATGGGGTATTCTTATTTGGCGTTCTAAATATTTCTTCATCTGTATTAATCATATACGTGACCAGCCTTATTCCCATTTCACTGCGTTGGTCGTGTTCTCCCCTCCCCTCGTTAGTTGTTCTAAAAGTTTTAGGTGGTTATCACAAGACTTAGAATTGGCCACCCATTATATTATCATATCATAAAATAGGCTCTTAATGGTCAAAATAAACTCCTCAAAGTGCATCTCCTGTTATGTTCATATCATTATACCAATAATGAAAATATTTTGTTGAATGCTATAAATAAAGTCAAAATAGAGAAATGTTTTGTAAAAAAAGTTCAAAGCTACCGGAATCATTAAATTTGCCGATTTGCTCAATCAGAACATTGATTTTATTTCCACCATCTTCAAAATCATAACCGTTGCTAATTTATAAACCATATTTATTAACCCTTAATTTGTTTAATTTATATTATGTGATATATGTATTTTTAACGATGTATGATATATTTATGTAATACATTTGTAAAAATAAATATATATGAATCACTATTCCAATAAACTCTATTGAGATTAATAGTATGTTTAAATTATAAAAATGAAATATCTTTATCATATTAACATTAAGTCAAACAATGATTATTTTTATGTTTTACGTGTACAATTTTTCAAAATGGGAAATTATTATTATTGAGTACAAAATATGTATTCATAACTTTTACGTTTTATTAGCTTAATGTTATCTTAATTCAAGTATACTTTAGTGAATTCTTAATAAACAAATTAAAAATACAAACTTTTTACTGTTATAAATTATAAAATTTGAATTATTTTTTGTTAAAAAATGTCTATTTTATATATATATATATATGTAAATTAGTTTTTTCTCATAATGTATTACAATAGTATTTTATTTTGTGAAATAGGTACCAGGACTTAATAATATTTCTCTTTTTCTTAATAAACTTTGAATGTTTCATATGATTTACTCTTTGTATTGCTTTGTATTTTAGAATAGGTAGTTCTATTTATAATAATTCGATTACATTAATGATTCATTTCACTCTAAAGTTTGATTTTTCTATTTAAAAAATATGATTCAAAAATTCAAAAAAACTCAAAAACTCTGTTTATAGAATATAGTTGTCTCCCGCTTTAAGATAAAAATAAGAAATACAATTTTTTTTATACTTAAGTTCATAGTGGGTATTGGTTTTATATATTTTTTCCAAGTTTGGATTGATATAAAATAGTTTCAATCGAGTTTACATTAATAATAAAATATTCAAACATTATTTTTACCAACGGCCATTCGAAACACATTCCAGATTTTAACTTGATAAATAGGCATCATAAATGAACATTTCTGTATCAGATGATGTCATAACAAATTTAAAATTAAATAGATCTATTATTATTACGCCAATTTATTTTTATTTTTATGTAACAGTCTTTTATTTTTATATAACAGTCACATAATTTAATTTAATTTAGTCAATATTCTAATACTATTTCATTCAGACGAATAAAATATAATCAAAATTAAGAAATTAACAAAGGCTGATAAAATTTATACAAAAATATTCAACTCTTGAAATTCACATCTATTAATATCTTGCTAACTTGTTTAAAATAAACATGAAGATGTTAATCTTATTCACTTTTAAACATTATATGATATATAATTTAATTTAACTTTGAATAAAAGTCGCTTAAATCACTATACTTTGCTTAATAATTTAGGCTACCCTCTAATACAGCGAAATGTTTCATAATTTTGTAACACATGGTTAAATTATTTCTAATTAAATAACGTTAGTTGTGTTTTATGTCAACAATAAGTTTATACTTAAGATGATAGTTTAACAAAACTCTTATCAGATGTATAATTAGGAAGTTCTTACTTTCATATAATATGTATAACATACATTATATAATTTCCTGCGATGGACATCATAATCCTCAAGAATTTTTAATATTTACTACTTATATTATTTTCTATTTGTATTTCATTCTGTTACACTCAATCATTTATGAAATAGTATTGTAAGTAAAATTACTTTTGTGTTAACAGTGAGCTACATTTTTTTGATGATGTGTAAGATGACCAAGTCAAATTTATTATAGTCATATTTTTTTTTTTTAATTTGAAAAATGATTTTATGTTACTTTATAATATATTATAATGAATAAAGGTTGTCTATTAGAAGCTTTATGACTTATGACGTTTGTCATAATTTATATATTATTATGTTTATTTAATTACATTTCAAGTTTATTAAGAATCTAATATCATAATATCAATAGTTAAAAGTACATTATTTTGTTGTGCATATCAATTCAATGTAAAATACCTAATATTTAGTTGGTTACTTTTTATTATCGTGAACAACAATTGATGATACAACTAATGTTTATGAATTTGCATTCATATCTTAAGTATTAAGTGCTGTGTAATAAAAAACATTTTTTCATACTGAGATGATTTTTATTTTGTATTTTTTAGAATATTATAGCATTTTAAATTAGTATTTTTACATTTTAATGGCATTTATTATTTCCACGTATTTTATTTTTTTATGGTCACTTTCCTAAAATTCTAGATTTTAAATAAAACTGGATGCTGTATTTTCTGATATTGATATTCACAGTATTTTAATATTATCTTATCTACTTATTTTATAATATCATAATGACATATTTGCAATTGAATAATAATCCAATTATTTTTTTTTTTCAAAATAAATTAAATTAAATTTTATAATAACTTGATAATAAAAAATATCAAAGCCTTAAAATATTTTTCAAGTTACTCCACTTTTTAAACTATTAAAATTACATTATTTTTAAATTAAATATGATCATCGAGTATAATTATTTGAAGTTATACCGTTTTGAAAACTACGAAATTAATGAAACCGAATAAAAAGTTAAATTATTTGTTCATTTCTATCATGTATGTACTGATCTATTCACTTTACTTAATCACCTAAATTGCATAAGTTTTTTATTAAAGAAATACATATTGTAATATTATGTATAATATTGTAAACATATTTTATTAATATTTTTAACATTGATAACATTTTATTCGTAAAAAAGTATTGTAAAAACCTAGTATGGTCATAAACAAGAAAACAAGTTTTTACATTAAATTTGTGTTTAGAATAAGAACAGTAATTTTTTTAAACATTTAAAATATGGTATATCTATTATAATTGTGTTACAGGAAAACTATTGAACATAAAATGAAATTTTTTTCTTATAGCTTTTTAAGAGTTTACGAATTACGGATAAAAAATAGTAAGTACGCTTTTATTTGGAATTACTGTCAAATTCTTTCTGATATTATTGGTAATTCAATGTGTTTAAAATATTGATGTTTATATACTTTAGAATTTTATAAGTATAATAATACTAATAATATAGCAATAATTAACATTATTATAATATTAATTCGTTTTTGAAATAAAGATAATATATTATTCCTTATCATTTAACTAGTAATATTTCGTGTAATTATTAATTAAATTTTGAGACCAATGTTAAATTAAAATTAAAAAATTTACATTTTATTACACATATTAATTTGTAAATACAATAACTATTAGGAAAAAATGCAGTAACTTAAAATCATTTACTGATTTTTCTTTAAATATTTGGAAATATTGCCTATTTGCATTTTTTTAACGGATTTACGTATAAATCATCTTTTTTTTTTTGTAATTTAAAAATATATTTATAAGTATTTTCTAATAATAAAATTACAATTTATTGTTACTGTAGAAATCGATAATGGATTAAAATATTTATCAATAAACACGTCAATAGCTCGATTTTGATAAAAACTTGAGTAACATCATAGTTCCTGATGACAGAGTAATATTCATTATATTTAATTTTTCACAAACCATAGTTAATAAAAAATAATATAACATAAAAACTTGATACTATTCCAAATATACATGGTTGATATTTTGGTTTCCAAACAATTTAAGTATTATTGTCATGAGTTAATTTTTAGAGATTTGGGGACATTATTTGAGATTTTATGTGTTTTAAATTTATGAAGTCTGTTCACGACTTTTTATTATACAGTTAAATGTTTCATCTTTTCATTTTACAGAAATTATTAAGATGTTCATAAAAAAAGTAGCTTAATGGATAGGTAATGCGATGAGTCGTCGTCTTGCGACTAATATCATGAGAATAATTTAAAATAAAAATAAAATATGTATACCACCATATTATATGACTCTTATTTTAGCAATGAAATCAACACAGTAAAACAGTCATTCACTGAGCAGGAAATTAAGCGTTAAATTTTAATATGACTAATGTTTTTCTAGAAAATTTTAGACTTCAAATAACTCAATCTACAAGTTCTATTCTTACTTAAATTTTGTAGTTATTATAATTTATATCATGTAGTCCTAATATCGTATTATAGATTATTAATTTATAGTAATAAATTGTTTTATTAATTAATTATGTTGATTGAATAATAACATAGTACTTAATCACCTATGTGCAAATGAATCGTGTTACGATTAACTACTAGTTATGTATTACGTAATCAGTATTGTATGATTTTTGGTCAAAGATAAATAAAATCATTTTATAGGTTCAGAACATTTTACTAAATAAAATAATTTAAGAAAGATAAAAGTTGTTTATCGTTGGTCAAAAATATGCTATTTTGTTAGCCATTACTCAAGTACCTACTTACAATAAATCAATACTTTAACAATAACATAATGTAATAGATACTATCATATACTGGTGTTTAAGAAATTAATTAACCTACTATTAATGAGATATTATTGAAATTTACTGCTTGTATTTAATTATTATAATCAAACATACACTTTAACAAATATAACTCATATTATACATTTGGTAGTTTAAATTGTATTAATTTAACAAAAATCCTGAATAACACTTGGTCGAAAATGCTTTAGTATATATGTGGAATGTTAAAAAAAAAATAAACGATTTGTTATTTACGGGATCATTATATTATTTTGAAGATAACAAAATAAAAAATAAAATGTATTAAAAAATATTTCATTCAAAACTATTTATACATAAATTGTCGAAAACATCTGATAAATTAAAAAGTATAAAAATTAATATATTTAATGTTTATTTAATTTATTTATTTCATTACATTATATTATCTGATCGTTTGAGTTCAAACCTGATTAATAATTTTGCAGAATATTTATTAGATATTAAGTATGGAAAATTAAGTTGGTAAAATTTCAAAACCTGATATTACTTACTCAAAATACGAAGAAAAATATAAATCCTTTAAAGTATAATACCTTTATGTTAGACCAATAGATTCCTAGTTACCGTTCAGAATTTGAAATAGGAATATAATATCATAACTCTAATGGACAGAAAAAACAATCATCTGTATTCTGCGAACGACAAACATATATTTAGTCAAAAAATGTCGGTGTCGGCCATTGGGAAAAAAAATGTATATACCTACATAATATATCATACACACGTACATATAAACAATAAGATGATATAAATTATATACATTAAACGTACATGTATCTACATGCTATATTATACAGCCAAACGTATGCGGTTGACACGCCGTACGGTGTATAGGAATGATCATGCATACATCGTTGTTGTTCCGTATAAAAAAAGAAAGGCTGCAGCTGTTGTTTTTGCTTTCGGTTGACAATAGAGTAAAGTTAACGGAAAGCCACGTGACTTTTTATTCGACCAGGTATCTCAGGGGAATGGCCATCGTGGATGATTAATTATTGTCACCCAGCACGCTTCCCTAGAATGGCTTTCAGACCGTGTAATTATTTCTATCTCGTAAAACTGTCACAACTAAATAATTGAAAAAGTGATTTTCGCGTTGACACACCAAAGATAAAAGAAACAACCTACGCTTCCTTCCAAATCCTTTTCTACCTTCCACGCTTCATCTGTACGAGGATTTAAAAGAATGAAAAATTGTAGTGGTCAATGTTAATGGAAAAAAAAAAAAACTTTAATCTACAAATGAAAGACTTTTGTTCTGAAGTTTAAATATTATTTTGTGTTTCAATCTTACATTTCAACCTATAATTGTTATGAAATAAAATAACATATTAAAATATTTATTCACACATAATTTTTCAGGACATTTTTTATCAAATATATTATATTGTAATATTAAAATGTCAATTTTTACATTAAAAGTAAAACCAAATATCAATTAGTCGTATAGTATAAAATATATCAAATAGGTAAGTAAACATTGAGTCTTAATGTGATCAATGTACTGTATAAGGTCATCTATTTATTGAGATTAAAAATAAAACTTTTAATTAAGTCATGTTTGTAAAAAATCATTTTATAAAAACCACTGTGTACAATATAATTTAATAACTTTCATGGATTTTAATAGTCAAAATCAAACTGTTGAAAATTATATTTTCTATAAAAAGTGTCAATGATTTTTTTTTCAATTTTTTTTTTTCAGTGTATGCAGGGCTGTATTGACATAGGTTCAAAAAGAGCTTTTGCTTTAGAGTATCGCTTTTGATATTCAAATATTTAATATTTTTAATCGATTAGTATAGGTTTATTTATTGAAAAATGACATTTATTATTTTAATTTTAAAAGAACAAATATCTAATCAATAAAATATATTATTAATATGGATTAGTGTTAATGGTATATCAACATAACTATGGCATATTTACTTTATGAATAATTTTATAAAATAAAAATATATACTAATGACGTTTGTAGTATTATCCACATCGATATGATTGATTTTTTACACCGCCAGTGCAATTTGGTATTGACTTAGTTATAATTATTTTTATAGCTTCTTGATAAAGGATCCATATTACATATTCCTCCAAGAAAGTTCTCTTGTTGTGCTTTCGTTCAGTTACGTATTGGGTTTATAATTTAGATATAAGTATAATTTATAATAAAAATATACTTACTTTAAGTCAATAGGTGGGAACTGTAACTGGCTGGGAACCTAGCTTACTATATTAGTTATCCAGAAGGTTTTCTGGTCCATGGATAAATTTTCCGTAGTGGGGGTTAGAACACGGTATTGGATCTTATCAATAAATAAACACGTTTGTTTATAAATCTCTGTTCAAAATATTTTGGTTTGTACTTAACAAATATGAATGGTGGTAAACAATCCCGGTGTTGGTGAGTTCTAATGTTTTGGTGAGTTCGTGTTTTTTGGTTAGTCTCGAACTGTCTTTCGATAACGGTGCGTATTGGCAAGGCCTCACAATCAAATTAATGTTTATCTCAGCATAAATATCCCACTATTGCCTACTACGGTGACACATACATAGGTGTCATGTAACAATAGTATATTATTGTTACAAAG
>NW_020270366.1:8873490-8938169 GCF_002803265.2 Melanaphis sacchari | reverse complement strand
CTTTGGGACCAAGGTGAATGTGTCAATTAACCGATTGTTTCTAATGCGATTGAAAAATGAATAATAGGTACGCGAAAATATGTATGTATGTATGTACCTATATTGTATAATTTAAAAGTATGCACAACTGTGTATTTTTACGATATAGCAATACGTACCGGAACGAAGTATACTGTTGTTTCTAATAAGCGGCTTTTACTGTATTATTATTTCCTATTCAATTATTTCTATATTTTTAATTTAAAATTAATTCGATATATTTTAATGTAAATAATGATTATGATATCATACTAAATGTGATTTTTGAATAGTCTATCATTAGTACGATTTAATACCTAAACTGGAAATATAAAGTATGTGGATTACATAATTTGATTTATTCAAAATATTGTCATAATATATTACGTTGTTGAATTTAAGTCTTACCAATGTACGTGATTATAATTTATAGAATATTCACACAAAATTTATGATGTGTACATACGTATAATGTAAATATATTTTTGGAATTTGTATTCTATATTATTTTTATTTTCATTTAATTATAATAAAAAGTGACAAAAATAATAACAACTATATGATAACCAGATAACATATTATAAGTATATTATAATAATAAGGAATATAAATTACACATTTCAAAATATATATTTTAAGAAAAAATATCGACAGTAATTATAATAATAAGGAAATCCTTTGAATTAAAATTCTATTCTTTCACCAAAGTACTTTTTCTCTAAAATCCTTAGTCTTTGAAATATAGTTAATTAATTTTATCTTATTTTAATAACCTTTAAATATAATTTGTGCTTAATTATAAATATATAAATATATAGTTTTTATTATTAATAACAAAAACTACATTAATACGATCTATTTCAATGAGGTTGAGTTGACTAATACAAAAAAAAATTAGTTTTCCTAGTAAAACATTTGAAATTTTTATCTGTGTAATTTAAAAATAAACTTTATGTAAGGAATAATTAAAACAAAAAATCAACTGAAAAAAATTTGAGATTTAAAACTTCTCACCGTTCATATTATACGCAATAAAATATTTAAAATATTTACACTAACTTTTTCCTATTTATAGGTACCACAAATATATTTTCACTATTCTGCAGTTAAATAAACATAAATGACTTAAAGGATAAACCGAGTTTATTGCATAAGTTAGTTTAACAAATCAAATAATTAAGATAAATTACTAAGAAAAAAAAAACTATAAAATATGTAATATCCTTAGAAATAGATGGTAATCCATCCGTTTCTTTCACTCAAAATCATTTTTTTATTTAGTGTTTTATTATTGAATTGCAATATAAAAATGTCATTATAATATTCGAAATGACTATTATAATTTACCTGTGCAACACAATTGCTTAATTTTTACCTTTTGATATTTGAAAAAATACAACACAATGGTATACCTTTTACTCAATTATATTTAAGTTCTTGCTTCTGTTGAGGGTTCAGCTTCAGTTGCCTATACAATTTGTGAAAAAGCGGCATCAGATGATTTATGATTATTGAGTACATAATTAGTGAATTCAAAATTATCAGTAGGGTTATTTTCAATCAAATAAGCAAAAGCATCTTCTACATCTTTTAAGAGTAAAAATCTAAATGAAAAAAATTATTTTAACCAAACACCTAGTTCAGATTTTGAACTATAGTTTCTTAAACTTTAATCATTTAAGCCAATAGAATAAAATAAAATAAATGTTGTGCGCAATCGTATTTTATTTTTTCAAATATAAAAAGGTAAAAAAATGCGTAATCGTGTTACGCCCTAATTTACAAATAAGTTAAACATTTTTGTAAAATACAACTTTTGAATAAAAATTACTTTGCTATAAATAATCGGTGAAAATAAAAATTGAGATAGTATCGTTTAAAATTAACATAACTACATAAGTATAATGTATTTGACTGCATACTACGTTTTAGAACTTAATCACTTTGACTTAATTCAAATTAATGCTGCAGTAGTATACAAAGCTATGGGTATTATAATTGATAAATATGTTGAAAAATTGATCAAAAACTTATAATAATATATTATATTATAATTTATAATGTTTATATATTGTATAATGTTTTAAATTGTATAATTTAATATATCTTCTAATGCGATAACGTGTGAACCATTTTATTATTTAATCAATTAAATTGACTGCAATATAAATATACACCTATTATACATCTCCTTCAATCATAATATGTTCTAATTATAAAACAAAAAAAAAATCTCGAACAAGATACAAAGATCACAGGTTATATTGACACACATTTAAGCTTTAAAACATTAATCAATTACTACATTTGCAAATTCACTATAGTCGTAATTAAAGCTTTGCCATATTGCCCACATTTCATTTTAAATAAAATGGTAAAATATTATTAAATGTATATTTTCTAATAATTATAAAAACAACAGAATAAAATCTTATTTGTGGTTTTTACGCATAATATCCTTTATACTAAATTATTTAAAAATAATTGTTCGGTTGGTATTAATAAAGTTTCAATACTGTTTTTTCTTAGAGATAAATTTAGCTTATATTTATTAGTTTTGTATGTCTATATTAACTATATTACGCTAATAAACATGCGTATTACTAATTAAATGAAACAACCAATATTAATTATAGTATTAAAATCATTTTTTGATTTATTTCCTTATTTTAAATAAATGACCTGTTTCTAAACTTTTTACTATATAATAGCAACATTGTAACTTCTCATTATATAGATATATTATATAAAAAATATCCACGTTTACTTTTTTCCCATTGAAATACCTTGACATTGGAAAATGTTCAAATATTTTTCGAAAATAAAAGATTTAAATTCCTACCTCTCGATGTTGTATGGTTATGAGAGAACAATGATGTTTTATAATATTTTTGAAATGTATTTTATATTAAGCAAAGCTTTATAAAAATACAAAAACTACATAAACAATATCCATTGACCAACTTTCAGAAATATAAAAAAAACATTACTAAAAACTGAGCTACTATACAATAATTTTAACAGGTAGTCAATTAGATTAATTTTATGAAATTTATCAATGCTAAACATTCCTGTAAACGTAGCTTAAAAATTTGTATTAATGTAATAAACGTTTCAAATTAATATTTTAGAGTTTATGAATTTATAAAAGAATATTATAAATCATCAATTATAATCTAATTTCCACAACAAAAAAAGTTATTTCAGAAAAAATATTTTCACCTGGAGATTCAAATTCACAAACAAATAAAATATTTAGTTTTTAATAAAAATATCACAAGATTACCTAGTAAAGGTCTCATGAAAATTAGTTTCAAAACTGAAAAATGAGTAGAAATAAAAAACTATTTTCAAGTTTTTGTTCTTAAAAAAAATAAATTATCTTTTATAGGAATTATTTTATTCTATTACTCCATAAAATGTATACTAAAATACTCAATACAATACTATTTAGGTATTCGAAATGATATTATTTAGATACCTATGATTGATTTGACAATTAATATTAGAGTTATACAAAATAGTATATTATACAATTTGTACATTATTTTCAACAATATATTGTACAAAAATGTTTAATAAATAAATAAAAACCATTAGTAGAAATTTTCTTTTTATTTATTGTCTTTTTCTCATATTTATGATAAATTAATTATTGATATGGATGTTGGGAGGCCAAATATAATCTATATACAGATATGGATGGTGAATCGGTTTATAAAATATTAGCGCTTCGAATGTACATTTACAGAATACTATTTCAATAGTCCAATAGATGGCCCAATTTCTGTTCATAATATTTAATATCAATTTGTTGAATAAAATATTTGAAAAAAAATTGTTTACTATATAAATATTTATATTTCACAATGTGTAAAATAATTTTGAGTAACGAACTATAGAAAAAAAAATATCATCAATACATTTATTATTTATACAATAAATATCAAAAAGTATTTTTTATTCATTATTTACTGATATTTTATATATAAAAAAAAAAAAAAAACAATATAGTTTAAGTAACGATTTAAAAAAGTTTATACCTTCAAGAGCAAAAAATTATTAAACATTTTGTATTTTTAATATAACAATCAAGAATACAACGTGAAAAAATGTATAGTTTTACTTCAGGTTTGGCCCAATATCTAACTGAATTGCCTTTAACTCTGTGCTGGGAGGCTTATACCAAACTTTTTGTTTTCGTTTATTATTATTATTTTTTTCAGTTAAATTATTATTGATTTAGTCAATATTTTAAAGCTCTGATATCATATTGTCATACATATATATAAAATATAATTTTTTTCTCCATTATATGTTGATTGAGTTTTGAACTTTCAAACTAATTATATTATTATTATGCTTACAATTTAAAATACGATAGCCTTGTACAAATATAACATTAATTAAATAAACTAAATAACTTGAAATTACTATTATTATTAAAAAAAAAACTTACACATATTCCTGATAATTTGTTTTAAATCGAAAATAGTTATACGTTACTATAAAACAAAATAATATTGTATAATATTGCATATTATTTTATAGCCATAAATAGTCAATAAACAGTAAGTTTAAGAGATTTATGTATAAATAATAAACTTATTAAGTTGTATTAAGTACTCTTTATTAGAAATTTAATTTTTTACACACTCTACTATGGCAACTATATGGTTGTATTGAACTGTAAATCAATTAATATTATAATATTTTACAAAAAATTTAAATAAAAATTGTATTATCTAATAGTTTTTTTAGATTTTTCAAAAAATTAAATTAAAGTTGAATAATGTTCTAAATTTTCAACTGACAAAAAGCTTACTTAAAATAATTGTTTATTTTACCTCCATAATTAGATAAAGAAATAGATATGCATCTCAAATTTTTAAAAAATAAAAATTTATAATTTAAAAATATGTTTACTACACTATGGGATTATATGTATTTTTTCTTATAAAAATATAAAACAATTTTTACATACTCAAATTATTATTCATACTTTTTTTTCTGAATGAAGAATTTGATACACAAATTGTGGGAAGTATAATATATATTTAATATAATTAACATAATTGTATTATAATTTAATATTTTTCTTAATTTCTTAATTATGTAACAAGAAAAAAATACTATACATTCATTAAAATGTTTATTTGACTTTTTGCACACTTTAAGGTTAACACTTTAACAACAGTATTATAATTATGTAATTAAATCATAAGATAATTAATGATGCTAGCTAGTTCTTCGATACTTAGCTAATAAAACTTATCTTATAAACATTTATAAAACTAATAATCTACGTCCTGAATAACTAATTTAATGCTAGTAACTTATTTTAGCTTGTAGAAAAATTAAAATTATATTAAATTATTCCAACCATGACGAAATGTTCGTCAATTTTATTATTTCCCTACAACCAAATATAATTTAAAAAAAAAATTCAAACATCTAATAATTTTTGATATTAAATTTCATACCAATGACTATTAACTATTATACTTCTTAAATTAAAATATTTATTTATTGTTTAATAGCCAGCTTTCCACAAAATTTCTACTCAAAATTTCTTTACCCAGCACTTAGATCTTCGTTTTAAATAAAGACTATATTATCTTCGAACTCAATAATATATTAAATTTTAAAAAATTGGTTGAATCTGTAGAATATGTTCAAGTTATTGATTTTTCTTTTTGTTTTGTATTAAATAATTATACAAAATGTCAATGTTTTGTATGTATTTTAACTATATATAACTATATAAGTTACACACAACGTAGATAAATACTTATCAATATTTTTTCGAATACATTCAAATTGAATTATATATATAAATATATAAAATACATTTTAATTCATTAATTCTAGTTTAATTTTCATTGAAATTAAAATAAATTATAATTGATAAATCTATTAAAAACTATACATCTTTAAAACTTTGATTAAAAAAAATATTTTAATCAAAAAAAAAATTAAAATAAAATATTTACAAGATTTACACATAATAATCTAAATTTTATTGTTTTAAAAGTAATAGCAATTTTGAAGTTGAAAATGTTGATAGTCTAAATCCAAACTCTAAACTTAAATTATAAACTCAACAGAATTTATCATTTAAAATAATAATAATAATGAACACTTTTAAGCTGTCGCTGTGAGTGTTCTATAACTTAACCCTTTAACTACATTACTAGAATTTATATTATGTTGTACATTTCTTTTCTTATTAATATTATTATTTTACATTAAAAATATTTTATGTTTATATAATATTGTATAGTGTAACATATTTAGACCAATTAAAGATAATACAAAGTATTATTTGTTAATTTATATTTTTTTGAACTGCACAATATACAAAGTGCTTTAATTTTTCAAGATATGAAGTTCCTAGATTTAAGTAGATACTTCATACTATCATTGTAGTGAGTTGATATAATGTACATTTTTATAAAGATCATTAGGTGGTTAGGAATTATTTGTCTACAAAACAAAATCACTGATATCAGTAGTCAGAAAATTAACAAATCCTAGAATTACTATAGCTGTTAAAGAAATAGTATAACTTATTGGATATATCAATACATTTATTATGTTCAAAATTAAATTTTATGAATTTTAACGAAAAATGTTTTTATGTACATTTCTATAATGTAATTTAAAATTAAAAAAATAAAATTGTTCCTAAAATTATTGACGTTTTTAAAAATTTAAAAATCACATTAATTTAATAATTTAAAAATGTATACATGATTATCAAATAGTATATTCATATAATATACCTACAATTAATTATATGTATCATGTAAGTTAGCAATTTTATCACTTCTAACCACCTGACAAATAGATATATTTAGTTCCGCATTATAAAAACCAGAGTAATGAAAGTACCTACTACCTACGAAATTTTTTCATGTAATATATTTTTTTATACTTATAGTCGAACAATTAAAGTTAACTTAAAAATAATTATGAGCGTTATCTAGTAATGCAAAAAGAGTCTATTACAGAAATATGTAAAATAATTTCATACATCTATATAAAAACAAACAGATCGTTTTATTTAAATTTAATTTACAATTAAATTTATATATATCAAAGTATATTCAAATAATGTCATAATATAAATTGCATAGTTAATATTATGTAGATTTAGTGTCAATAATCAAAGCTATAAATTTAAAGAAAAATTTCTAATTGAATTATATACCTATCATAATTTTGAGCTTAAAAATAAAATAAAAAAATAGGACAAATTATGTTAGTATGAAATTTTTATTAGCATTTAGCAAAAAATATTGATTTTCTTTTTATATTGCAAATAATTATTGTTCTCAAAATAAAAGAAAAAAAAATGTTTTTGACACAGATCCGTTTAAAAGAAAATAATTTAATTTCTTCCAACTTACAATTAATTTACAGATAAAATTGTTTTTATATTAAGTGCATTTACCTATTGAATATAATTTTTCTTTACATTGTTATACATTTAATTTTATCAACTATTCGCTATTGAGACATTATAATCACGTTTGTTTTTTTTTTTTGTCAATAACGTTTATTTTGTTTAGTGTACATAAGAAAATTTAGTTATAATCTTTATTAAAATTTATAAAAGAAACTTTTTAATTTATATATATATAGAATATTCATCGTTTTGATTAACTAAAAATAAGTACTTAAACTTATTAATAACATTGTTTCTAAAATAAATACAAATACAAAACACAAAATAATTTAATATTTATACTAACCTTGAAATTTAGTTGGGTTTTGAATCAACGTCAATGTACATGGTATAACATAAAATATGAGAAGTCCAAACTTAAGAAATTTCTTCATAGTGATACTTTGTTAGAAAAAAACTATATTAATTAATTCACTTTTGATTGTTTAAAAAACTTGACATTGAAGATAGTCAAACACATCACAGAAAAAAAAACATTTTGATTTTAAATTTTTGCATTCTAACGTAATATAAGAATAATAAATTAATAATATAAGTATGGTTTTGTAGACTAAAATCTTCTTTTAGTCGTTATGAAAATAATTTAATTAATTTTCAAATCTTCATGGTTTCAAACTAAAACAAAAAAAAGTACAAATAATTTTATAAAATTGAAACAATTGTTAAGAGTATTTAAAATTTAATCAGATTAAAAATATTGTATAATTATATACCTGAAATAATTAAAATATGTAAGATAAGACATATGCATACTTAATAGCATTAAGGTATTAAGTTAAATGTATATACTTCAAAAATATATTAAAACTTATTAAATACAATAAGTATCGTTTTTTACATCAGAAATAATACCAACCAGTGTTCTCAATTCTTTAGAAGTTAAAAAATAAAGTATACGTTATTTAATTAATGATTCAATTTATTTATCAATTGTAATTTAATTTATCACATGTAAAAAGTTACCTTACTCAAAAAAAATTATTTTTTAAAATTTGTCAATAGTATAAAATAAATTATATAAAAATATAAAATATACTATAAATATATTTATTTTTTTAATTCTATTTTTTTTCCTTTTGAAAATTTTGAAAATTACATGTTACTAATTTTTACATAATACACATTTAACTAATTTTAATACTACTTATGAAATTAATATTTTTAAAAATTTGCTAGAAATTTATTATTTTATACTTAATAAATAATTTTTTAGTAGTAATTTGAAAAAAAATGTAGGATGCATGGCATTTAATTATTATACAATTTGTGTACAAATGCTTTATTGAATAAGCAAAAATAACTAAAATGTGTATTATAATATCAAGTATTATACGTATGATATACTCATGGGAAAAAAATTAAACTATTCAATTTTTTGATGCATATGTCTTCACTACACAATATGACATAATTTTATGTGACCGGTAAAAGGTATATAAACTTTTTTTTTTTTCAAGAAAAAAAAATTAAATCTAAATCTAATATTAACTGTTTTTATACTTAATGAACTATTATCATTTTTCTAAAATTACAGTCTTATGTAAACATTTATTTATGTGAGTATATTTATTTTTAGGTAATTAATCCTAGGTGCTTTTGTGGATTGTTTTTTTCCATAAGCCAGTCATATAAATCTTCACTTTTTTATCATGTACTATTTTATATATAGTTTTAGTTAATAGATTATAAATATCTATTAAAAAATAAAATAAATATTTATTAAAAATTATACTACAAAATATACATTTTATAAGTTAATTTATTATATTATTTAAAAACTAAGATAATGAATTATTTAGATAGATAATAAATGCAGTTGTATTTAAAAAATATACTTTAACTATATAAAAATATATTCATATTTTTATGCTCCGTTTAAGTTTATTATTTTGATATTTTGAAAATAAATATAATTTAAATTGTATTTTCTAACTAAATGAATAATTTAAGTAAAATCAGAGTTTAATTAAAAGTTATGTAAACTATCCACGATTCACGATATTTTTAACGAATCTAACTTTAGATGTATTATAAAATATGGTCGACAGCGTCTTCAATTATGCTTTGACACTGAACCATTGGATTAAAACAAAAGCGTTGTTTAAAATATAACGAAAGCAATGAATAAAAGTACTTTTTCATGAATGTCATTGTAGTAATATGTACCTAATTGCATCTAGTCCAAATGGTCATAATTCTTAGACGATAAAACAAGAGGAAGATATTTTAAACCCGTACCTACAAATTAATTTCTAGTTTTTATTTATTTTATTTTAACTAATTTAAAAAAAAAAAAATCATGCGCGCGCTTACACACACATATACAAATACATAAAAAAATTGTATATTACATTCGACGTGTTACCATTGAGTGTATTATGTTACATCGAAATTTCATACACATACGCATGTGATTCGATCGACAAACTATACGAACAGTTTGGCGGATTCAAAATATAATATTATTCGCGACTCGTTCATGACAACATAACCGAAGGAGCACATGGTCAACGGGACACTGAGCGGGCGACAAGGCGCAAGCCAGTCAAGACAAAGAGAGTTGGCGTTCGGCGCAAGCGTTAAATAGTATACCTATAGACTGATAAATGTAATGGCGACGTTTGTTCATTATCCGTTGATCGTATATGATATAATACACAGGTAACTATTCAAGTATATACCACAGTACAATACCCAATGAATTAGTCTTAATATTATAATCTACTTTTCCCTGAACGATTTTTATCATCGCTTCCTATCAGTTGTTCTAAATCTTTGTTAATAATAATTGTTTTGTTACCACGATCAAAGATTAATTACCTACCTATATTGATGAATACGACGAGAGTAAGCATGGAATACTTAAATAAACGGGTGATTAAATAATATTATGAAATACATTCGATTTAAATAATAAAAAAATAAATATTAATAATAACAATATTATCGTGATTTATTGATAACAAACTTAAATTACATATTATCTAGTTATTATTTATTTATTTTTTAAATATTTTGAATAATATTTAATATGTTTTTTGATGGAAATTATTTATAAGTAATAAAATATTTATAACAATATATGTTAAAGGAAAATATTGTACTTAGAATTTTTTTATATATATATTAGAACATATAATATTGTATCACACTATTATCATATCAGAAAAAAAAAAACTGTTTGTTTGTTTTTATATAATTTATAAAACTCATATCTTTCAATTGAAAAATGTTAAAACTGTCACCTTTCTTTTATAACTTACAGTTATTGTAAAGGTAAATATTTTAATTAAAACAGTCATGATGAACAACTAATAAAATTATTGTTTATAACTACTATAAAGCGGCAACGGATGTTTTAGAGTTTCTTAAATAGAAAATGAAGTTAATCAAAATTTATCATTTAATTTTTAATTACTTATAAATAATATTCAATTTATTTTAATAAATAAATAATAGATATAGCGTATCTAGAATGTCTTAGAATTTTAAGCAAGTTTATCTATAAAAATTAACTAAAATAAAATATATATTTAAATTAAGATAGTTATCCCATATTTACTAAATTATTCACTTATATTTAAATATATTTTATACTAAAAAAATAGAAAAAAATAGTGTAATTTAAGTGTTATTTAAATATGTATAATAATTTGAGATTCGAATGAAGTGATATATGTATAGAGTTCCAGTACAGTGATGTAATATTTTTTTTTAAAGAATCAAATATTTAATAACTATAATAAACTTGTTATAATAGCACCTTCAACCATAGGTTTTTTATAATTTTTTATAATGATTTTATTTATTTCTGCAGAATAAAAGCAATTAATGTATTATGTTTTTTTGTTTATCATCACCTTAATGAGTAGGTAGCAAATAACTATCAAATTTTACTTTGAAGGTAGATTTTGATATTAAATTAGATCTTTTTTTTTTTTTCTTTGGTTCATTGGTGTGGTTAAAATAGAAATATTTATTCAACACCAGTCTTTAACACAACCAACTTTGTTTATTTCTTGTAATTTAAAAATGAATAACCACATAGAGACTTACTTGAAATTTTCACTAAAGATTCATTCATACTAGTATTTCAAAAACGTGATAATAATAATATAATTGTATATGTATAGTAATAATAATAATATTTAATATTACAAATAATAATAAAATAAGTTTAACAATATTTTCGATGGTTTTTGGCTTTTGAAATTTTCGAATTTTTTCAGTATTTCTAAATGTAATATAGCGAATTATACTTATATTTTCTTGAAAATCTAATATATGCATACTATTTTATAATTTGCAGTACACAACATTTTCAGTTTTAATAACTCAAACTTTTAAATGTAATACAAATTTTCCAGTAAGTTATTCTCGTATAACTATCTATAAATATCAAAATGCATGATGTACATAATTTTCGTTTATAGATTTATTTTAAGTTCAAATATTGCAAAATTCTATATTAAAATGTGATGTATCAATTTTCCTTCTATTTTGATTTTAATTATTTTATCCTTGTATAAAATAAACTAAACTTAAAGATAAAATGATATTTTCTATTTCCAATCTCAGAATGTGCTAATTATTATAATTTGTTATATTAGAAATTAAAATAACTAGTGAAAAATAGAAAAAAATGTTTTAGCAGCTAAAATAAAAACAAAATCTTTTTTTACCAAAAAAATTAAAATAATGATAACATCAACATTAATTCGCTCAATGATACAAAAATTATAATATTAGCTAATATTAAAGAAAACTTTAATACAAAACAAGGTAGGAAAGTGGGTATCACACTGTTATACTATTAAGTGTTGAGTTTCACTATAATTGGTGTGTTAAATTTGAATTCAATTTTATACTACTTTTTACGAAAAATAATTATAATGTGTATTTTAATAATTAATATTATATCTATTAAAGTAATTTATTTTACTTAAAGCTTAACGATAAGTTGATTTAATTTGTATAAAAGTTCTATGATTTATGAAGAATAGGCAAATCCACAATGACACAAATATTTATCTCCTCCAATACTGAATAAAAACCCAATTTAAAAATGTTCACACCAATCATAAAACCTCCGATAATACAAGATTTTACAGCCTGTAAACCAAAACTAAAAACTGATGCTTCAAATTAAGACTACCTCAAGACATACTTCTATTAGATGTTAGTAAAGATGAATATCAAATATAGAATGTCTAATCGCTATAAAAAATGTGTTTAACCTAATATATTATCCAGAATTAAAATACTTTTATCTTTGTAAATTGTAATTAGATCTAAACGTTTTAAATTTAATAAATAATAAAAAAATTATAATAATCTATTTCGAAAATTTCGTTGTGTATGGTACAATTATTAATAAACATACATTTTTAATTGTTTTAAGTACCCACTATAATAATGTTTTTGAATAATTATAAAATAATTAATATCTTTATTCAACGTTAAAATACACAATTTTTCTTATTATTAAATGGAGTAGGTACTAGAAAACGTTTACTTTTAACCCTTTAAAGCACTAAATAGATCAAATTTGCTACCAGACAATCAAAGCATTTTTATACCCCAAAAAGTGATAATAGTAGACAAAAAATATACATCATAATAAATACATTAATTTCTTCAATCAGAACCTAAAATGATTTACGTACAATAGATATAATTATATAAGTAATATATAATTTCCATTTTATGGTAAAATTAAATATAGATTTGATAATTAATAAATATTATAGACAATACTCCATATATATTCTAATCGTCACTATTTTTATATAGTCATCATTTATAAAATAATTTAAATTTTAAACCTTATTGTATAACTATATTCCTAAACATCGATATCTAATAGATGATTCCAAAATTTTTATTATCAATGTAATGCGTACTTACACGCATAATGTGTCAAATGTGTCTAATTATATAATGTCTTATCATTATTCAAAATCGAAACAAAAGATAAGGTAAATAATTAACGGAGTAAATTCCAAGTCTGCTTATATTTGATTATAATTCTAAAAATGCGAGTTTGAACCTCTCGCTAAACATATCATGTTTAACAGTGGCGTTTTCTCTGGGTGTGCAAGTTGTGTGTTAACGCCCTAAACATTGATGTCATACATGTGTGTAATATTGTAATTTGTAATTCATATTAGTATATTACATGGTTATATAATTTTATTTACAAAATCTTAAAATAATTGTCATGTAAAAATAATAATATCAAATAATAAACTATTGTTACTATTGTCTATTTTAAGCTCTAAACTCGACCATTCGCTCGCGCCGTCTGCAGCTACGACGCGCAACGGCGTCCAATAAGATTACGCCGATTACGGAATAATATTGTATTATGTTGTGTTTGTGTAGGGTGTAGCCGTGTAGGACGTTAATGTTTCGAACAACGACTTGTGGTATCTAATATCTCATATTCGTAATTTGTCGTGATATTTTCGGATAACTTCGGTGCCATGTTAATACTAGACCAAGTCGTTGAAAATGAAATTAACGACTAGCCACTACTCACTAGTCTAGCGCTAGCCTATACACTGTGTTTGGACCGTTAGTGGGGATCGTCGCGGCTGCACGTTATCCTGTTTACGTCGTACACTCGTACTGCAAGACTGCAACGCCGATCGTCGAAAACATAATATATTCATTATTATATTAATTTGTACATTTTCAGTTTTATATTATATTTAATTTTATAGATGTTGGATTTGGATGTATTTTTAAAAATTTAAAAGTATTTAAAATAAATAATTTTAATAATATGTTGATTGTTAATAGTTGATACGAATTTATTTCCCGTAAGGGGAGTTTTCCTAATTGTTTTCCTTACACATTAACGCCTAACGCCGAAAGTCAGGAAACGCCACTGATGTTTAAATGTTTGATGAAAAATCTAACCATTTTTATCATTGAGAAACTGGTAACATTCAGTGTAGTGGGGACTGGGGATCATTAATTGTTATCTCTTATTGATATTGTTATCTCATCATACGTGCCGCGAGCCGGCGCACGAAAATTCTCACAGCTCCATCATCTGTACACTCCAAGTAGCAAGTACCATCCACCACATCTGACGGAGAACACCTAATTTAAATTATTATCATTAGCTATAGACCGGCCTTCCACAATTGTTTCAACTGACGACAATCGACCACCGTTGTACTATCTGCTTCGCTCTTTTTTTCTTTTCTTGTCTACGATCAACAAGGAAACACCTCGGACACGAAAGAAAAATCTTCTTATATCTACGGTTTAGGCGCCGAAATTCTATTTTTTTTATTTTTTTTTTTAAGTTTGTATTTTAAATGGAATAAAATTGTTTTGAAGAAAATCAGATAGTTATATTGGTATATTTTATTTATATAATTTTAATCTTCATTTTTATAATAAAAATTTATATCTCAAGTATTCAACACAAATATCTAAATAACAATAGGAAAACCATAGGTTATTAATTACATAAACTATGAATATATATATTATATCAAATTAACTATGACCAAAGCACTTGTCGAAAGAGGACACCTCAATGATATGTTTAACTGAAAAAAATATATTATAGGAATATAAATTATAATATTCTATCAATTCTATTGATTCTTCTTTATTTTGATTGGCATATAATTATTATTTAAACAATTTAGTTGATAAATGATATATGATAAATGATTATTATTGTTTTTCGTCATCCGTAATCGCTATTAATTTAAATTTAGATATTAATAGCATCAGATAACGGCTGAAGCGACAAGATTCATTGCGTTTAACAATATTAACATTACCGATTATTTCTGAAATATGATACATAATAATTAATAATATCTTATTTAGTTTTATAATTATTTATAATATACATGTACTATATAGTGTCACGCGTTAGGATACGTATTCAATAATTAACAATTTTTACTTACTCTAACATCATATTATTTTATATAACTAATTACCTATATAAATAAATATCATCATCCACAGACCACAACTAATAAAATAATATATTATTTAATGTTTAAAATACATATATAATAATATTGTAAATGATTCCTAAGTGTATTAATGTATGAATGCTTAAAATGTGTAACGAATGTAAATACTGAGTGAAAATAATAGTATTTAAAAAAAAAAATTATAAATATTTATTAATACCAAAAAAATATCCACATCGATTACCCCAGTATTAATATATATCTAATTATTAAGTTTTACCCGCATATAATATAACAAAACTGATGACCAGCACAATGTCTAATGAATAATATATGAAATACATATTAAACTTGTATAATGTATTTTTTTTATATAAATCAAGAAAAACATTATATTACATAAAAATAAGCAAAGAGTACCTAAATCACAGTGAGTGAAGTAAAAAATAAAAAGCTAGTAAGCAACAAATATCTTGTGGTTGAGACCAAAAGATATTCTATATCAAGAACCAATATCGGTTATTTTAATACACATAACGTATAAAAGATTATAATGTTATACTAGCTCTATGAATATTTTAATAGATGCTTGTTATTTTTATAAACACACATTTAAATATTTAAAACTATGTGATATAACCATTGATATGGCAGATACAACGTAGATATAATAAACAGCTGGGACTATAGATGACTAAAGAAGCGATAATGGCTCAACCGTTTACTTAAATTACGAGTACTCACTCACAATCCACGACTTAAAAAACGACATTAATAAAATAACAATTATTCCAACACATATTAATATGTGTTATTATTTTCCAACTTTTTAATATTATTTTTTATTATTGTTATAACAATTATTATATAACTGTCTACTACTCAAGAGTGCTTTAGGGTCATAACGATTATTGGCTTCCAAACAATTCTCTGCTTCAGTGGCGTATGCAGTTTGTTTATGGGGGGGGGGGGGGTTATCGTTTATATACATATATGTGTATAAAAATATTCATAAAATTGTATTCTTCTTATATTTAAGGACTAAGGTCATATAGTAAAATTAAATTTTTATAAATGTATATTTTATGTTCTAACAAAGTAACAATAGGTACTTAACAACTTAATATTAATTCATCTTGATGCTTTTGATAATTCATCAAGTACAACGTCTGTTGAAATTTCAATATTCCGTTGAATATTTAACATTTCTAATCTATTTAAGCGAGATTCTCTAGTTGTACTTCGTAGATAGGTTTTGAGATGACGAAGAATTGAAAAAGTTCTTTCGGGAGTAGCTGTCAATACTGGTAAAGTAACAAGAATAATTAGCAGTTTTCGTACAAATGGAAATATTGTTTCATTACACAAATGTAAAGCCGAATAGGCATTTTTAATATTTTCACTTATTTGGCCTGCATACTTCCACCATAATCTATGTTCTCCGATACCTATTTTCTTGTTCACTGCAATTAACAATTTTTTCATAACGATTTACCAAATTTACAATGTCAGTCTCAAATTGTTTTTTAAATTTAAAATTAATTATTTTTGATGGCCAAAGACATTGAAAGCTTGACAAAATGTGTTTATGATCTAACAAGTTTCTTGGAATTTCAATAATGATAAAATCTAAAAATAGAATGAATGTAATGAAATACGGAAATATTTACAAATATACAAACCTTTGTTAATTGTAAAATTCTATAAATGAAATAATTATACAATATACATATTTTACTTATTGGAGGGGTTAAACCCCTAAACCCCCCTCTCACCAGTCAGTACACCACTGCTCTGCTTATTCTATTGTTTAATTTCGTTCATCTGTTATAATAATTAATGATGTTTGCACAAGTTGATAAGTTGATAACGGGAAAACCCTCTTGGTCGAGATCAAGCGCCACCGTTCAGCTGAAACGTGTAGCGTCTGGCAATGTTGCATACTCTGCCATTTAAGCCATCTTCGATATAGGTACGTTGGCTTTCTCGTAATTAGTGTGTTTTTGTCGTTTGTGTTATCAAATTTTTACCAGTTCAAAAAAAAAAAAACAACCATGTGTCTAGATTTCCCTATTCTTTCCTAAGGTATCTTTATTACTATTATGTTTATCAATTATTTTATTATTCTAATCTCGATTATCTTTTATGTTCAAAAGATAGATCGTCTTTGTGATTATATTATTATTACTTATATAATTAATTTTTTTATTTGTATAAATAAGAATGAACATACATTTTATAGTTTGTATGTAATCTACATTGTGTTTGTTATTTATTATTTTATTATTTGTATTTCCCACCCATCCCGTCCATTACCGAGTCATCACCGTCCATGAGCCAAGTGAGGTAAGTCCGGCATTGGCGAAACAAATGATTTTTATTCTCACTAATTATTTTTTACGATTTTAACTAGAAATCTATTAGATAATGTATTGTATTTGTACTTTTATTTTTATTGCTCTATGTAAATATTAATAAGCATAAAAAAAGCAAACGACGCAGTGTTTCATTTTTGTCCTACACTATATTCACTCAAGTCATACATAATACATTACAAAAATTTAAATATTATAGAATATTTATGTTAATTTTTATATTTATTTATGCAAAGATATTGTTTGTTGTTTAGCTTATGGTGGTTGTTTGTTGTCTCATACAAATTGTATTAGAGCGATAAAGTCTTCGACATAATATTGGCAATAATTATCAGCATAGTATTCCCAAAACTTAATTTTAATTTTGCAAACTATTTTTTTTTGTAACAACATAAATTTATTCTTTTACATCCACATGAATTTTTGTACCGATATGGATGTAAATTTCGTATGGTAACAAAGTTTGCAAACTATAAAATGACTTCAATAAAGTTTACTACAATAATTATATTATTATAGTTATTTTACAATGCCCCTTAGATATCATATTGTCATTGTGGATAATAAAAATATTCTTTAGTTACATTTATATAACAAAAATAACTTAGACATAAAACATACATTACAAATAGTTCACAAAAAAAAAAAAAAATGAATATCAAACATATGATGCAATGTCAGTAGAGTGACTCGAGAACGTTCGTTCACGAGAATATTCTCGACTAGTTGTTATATATCAATGCTACAATGCCAGTGTTTAGTACAACTTGAGTTCCTGGCTAGACTGATCCTCTCCCGGTAACTTAATCACTTCTCTCTTTACTGAAATCCCTATAAAAGTTTCCACTGTCAACACTACACCCCTTTATTTTTATCGGTCTAGAATTATTTACTTATATTTTTACACAGAACACCCCTGGAATATTTTTAAATTTCTTACTATTTCTAGTAAACTATTTCAAAATTCTCCTTTTCCTCGTTTTGAAATATTTGTGGTATCATGTCTGCTTATTTTCGTTCTCATTACATATTCCAACTACTGAATTCTCTACCCATTCCATGTAAATATAGTAACTGGTACTCGACATATTTTTCCTGTAGTTTTTTTTTTATCAGACTTTTGCTTTACTGCTGATCAAATAATTATTTTTCTACTGACAAATAACGTATTACCGCCGTATTATTTTTCATGTAAAATCATTTGTACACGTATATTTGTTTGTGTTCAACGTTCATTCGTATACACGTCGTCAAGTGCTTTTATTGTACAGCTACGATTGTAATATTATACTTTATTCGCGTTTATATATGTATTAACCTGAGAATGTGTTTTAACCTGAAACATAGTAATTGGATTACATATTCCAATTTAAATCTATATTATTAATTTTAAGTTACACATCTTGTATGATACTTGTGTAAATTAATATTACTTACCTACCTACAATTAATATTAATCACCGCAAATGAGTTTCGTATTTTAATTCTCGTCTGTTGACATTTGCTAACAAACAGTTATAAAGTTATAAGTTATGGGGTATTATTGTTCTAATAAAAAAAAAAAAAAATGGGTAACTGGTGAACTGAGTACTTATTATCATTATTTTTTTTTTTTTTTTTTTAATCCTTAAACATGAATAAAAAAATAAAACTGATTACAAGTCCGTTAAATAGCCTCAGTATAGTTATTACAATAAATTACAATAATTGGTTTAAAAGATATATATATGTTTCGTTTATACCAGAGCAATACAAATAAAATATACAGAATCGTTCAAAACTGCCATTATATTATACACTGTAATATACATTTTCATAAATCGTAATTAATCGAAAATTCATCAAATAGGCCGGATGTGGGATACTACATTATATTATTATAATACATAATAACTACTGTAAATAATATTTGTCGACAATGCACAGAGAAGCGTGTTACGGATGGTGGACAAAAGAGGATCGCTGCCTGGATACAATTTATGAATAATAAATGGCGGAGTAAAAAAAAATAAATTTGACTAAATCATTTTCTCAGTTGCGGATGTTCTTGTCGAGATTATTTGCAAAGCACATGCGTCAAATTGTAATAATGATTTCAGATAATCAAATTTTTTTATTCTAAAAATATTAGTAATTTTAAAAATAAAAATGTCCATGTTTTGTTTTAATATTTCAACATATGGTGTTATATTATTGTATTAAATATTGGTCATTTAGGAAAAATAAATTCAAGGGGTAGTTTATCTAAAATTTAAAGCGTTTCACTTTAACATAAGTATAATTTCTGAGTTTACTAATAACTAATTTTTAAATAGATTTCGGTTGGTTTTCAATAATTTCAATTAACATTAATATTTTAACATAAAAAAAAAATATTATTTGACACTATAATGTAAATTATATATTTTGAATGAAAATATTATTGAGTTTAAGATATTTTTCCAGAACCAATTCGCCACAGCCGATTCACTACAAACGTTTTACTACTCGACTATTCAATCGCATAGGTACTTTTCATCGCGATCACTTCATTACCGGACTATACACCGCAAATGTTTCACTACCAAATTATTCATTGCGAAAGATCAATCTCTTCATGAGATATAACTAACACCAATAATACAATTTTCATTATTATAAAAAATATAATTTATAATTTTTTTTGTTTTCATCAATTGAATTCAAAATCATTAGAAGGATTATACTGTATAGTAATCACGGATTTCTGCTAAATCTTAATTTAATAATTCATAATCTCTGACTTAGTTTAAGTAGTTAATTTAAGATAATTTTTACGTCTACATTTTTAATAAATACAGTTTTTAATGCATATTTATCTAAATCTCTATCATCGAATACTTGTACTTCTTTCTGTAGTTTTATAATTAAAAATGAAATGGCTTGTTTTTTATTTATATAAATAGAATATATCTGTTTATACATATCAAATTTATAAATAAGTCTATTTTTTGTTATAAAACACATACTGGGTTAATAAGAAGTGCTTTTAAATATATTATATAACATTTTAGATTATCAATTTTGTAATATTATTACCCATTTGCAATCTTATTTTATTTTTATTGTGTTTTTTATAACATTAATTATCTTCATTATAGAATTTAAGTCTACAAAATGTACTAATTTTATCTTTTTAGTTCAGAATTGTATTTATTTTATTTCATGTTAAGATTAATTCAAAATCTTTTATGTTTTGCATAATTTTATTTAATACATTATCACTATATATTTAGACTAAATATTTCAAAAATTTCAACGAATAATCCTTTTTAAAATATATTTAATGATTTGTTTTTCTATTTTATGTGTATCTATTCTATTGCATTTTGGTTATATATTCAGACAAATAAATCTCTAATATAATGTAACAACGACAGATTAATACCAAACGGGGTAATATAAGAGGATTTAGATATTAATAATATTACATAAAACAATAATATCGAGTACAGTTCAACGTATATTAAAATAAAATGTTAATTTATTATATTTTACTTTATTGATATCCTGATAGTAATATACAAAAAAACAATGAAAAGAGACTTTTTCGGCAAACAAATATGTAGTATGCCAAAAAAATTATTATAAATGTTGTTAAATAATCAGAATATAGTTATAAATATATAGTGGAAATCTGTAATAATACAGATTAAATGTAAGATATATGATGCATGTATTTAGCCGTGTAGGATTTAAATATGTATATTATAATAATAAAATATAAATATTGTTACAATGTATTACACCATTTCACCAGTATGATGATTATAATATTGTATTTTTACATCTGGTACATTTTATAAACAATTTTGATACACAATAGATGTTTCATATTTCAAACGTTTATTTTGCAGTGGTATTTTCGGTAAATTAATTTTGTATAATAATATTGTAATAATTGATTATGGCAACAATTACAATAAATTATTAGTTTTGACATTGTATTAAGTAGGTCAATCAAGTATAGTCGTATGGAATTCTATTAGAAACAGTACAGCTACATTAACCAATACAGTTTACTATATTTATTATATTATGTATATTATTCGGTTAGTAATTATTAAATAATATTATAAATCAGCCTTGTATCTAATAAATTATTATAAAATTAGAACCTAAAAATATAGTTATATACGAAAACGCATCAAATTTTCTTTTAGGGTATTGTATATAACTCTTCTAAATGGTTCATTTAAAAATTGAAAAGTTATTTTCATTAGTAACTGATTTATTTTTGAGTTAAATAAAATACTTATTTTTTTATTAATATTAATTTGATGAAAACATTTAGGATTTAATTTTAAATCTTATATTAATCCCTTTCGATGAACTTAAATAACTAACAGCATAATTTAGATATTAGACATATATTTATTTCATATTTGTTATAACAATTTAGACTATTTGAGATAATAATTGATATTAAATTATCTAAATATATTATAAAGCTTTATTAAATTTAATATTCGACATAAGAACATTTTTGCATGCTTTATAAATACCACAACACACATTTTCTAAGAAATTACAAAGAGTTTTTTTATTTTTATTTTTTAATATACATAATATTTAATGTACACGTTATAATTCGTTAAAAAAACATATTTTTTTACATTATTTATGTACGTGTTTTAATTTAAAAAATAGTAGTCAAGTGAGTTTCACTTTGTTGTCCAAAGGTGTCGAGTGACTTACTTTTTTTGAAGTTTTAAATTTAAATTGAATGACACATATCATTTTAAATGAATAACGATTCTGAGCGGAAACGATTTATCAGCCTATATCATCACTAAGTATATTTTTTAAATAGCTAATAATTATTTGTCATTAATTTACTTTTAATATTGCGGTAGGTTGGAATTTTTTCAAAAAATATTACATTTATTATATTACTAGTATTTATAATTATTAAGATTATAATATATATATATATATACCATATTACATCAATTATATATCTTAAAACCCTAAAAACATCATTCGGTAATTATCATGACATAGTAAAAATAGCTAATATCTTAAAATAAATCAAACATGTCATTGTGTAATACAATGAAAAAAAAAAAAAAAATAATAATTAACATTATTATTTATGGTTTAGATAAGTACCTAACTCAATTTAAATTTGAACTACAAATACATATAAAAATAAATTACTTTATATATTTTTAATATTTGTATACAGATACAAGAACCACATTTATGAGATCTTTTATTAAATTTTCAAAAAATTTTACACAATAAATAATTTTTTTTTTTTATTATTAATATATTTTATAGAAAAAAAAATTAAAAATTAATTATGTTTTATAATTACTCAAAAAGAGTAATTTTGAAAAATGTATCATATAATTAAGATAATAATATAAATATTTGGTGAAAATGTTTAGTAAGTTTTTATTTTATTTATTTTTTAGTAAGTTAATTGTTTTTGAGTCTTACAAGAAAAAAAATAAAATAGATTTTGTCAAAAATTGAATCTGCGTATAATACCCGTTTTCCCTTAATTTTTTTTCTTTACTTTTCTCGTTCGTATAAAAAAACTACAATACTTTTTTTAATTTTTACCTTTTTAACCAACCAACTAGATCCAATTTTCTATCCAAAATTACCCTAAAAATTGAAAATTGAAGCTCTAAAAAAACAAAAGGTAAAAGGATGACAGATAGAGAAAAAGCATACATTATTGTAAAATAAATACAATCATAGATTTGTTTAGAATAAATAAAATGAAAACATATAATTTGGAATTTATTTCAATATACATATTACATAGATACGAATTCAAATTTTAAATTTTAATAATTATCTTATCCAAATATTTGATTTTAATATAAAGTATACTCTAGTTTCTATTATCTGGTTTCAAAAATAATATTAAAAAAACTTCACAGAGTAGTTAAAATATCTCAAAAAGTACAGTTGCCCAAGTTCTAAGATTAAATTTCAATAAACTAAGTACTTTAATAATAGGTAAGACTTAAGTTTAACTATAATACAATTTACCATTAATAAAATTTTAAGTTAATTAATTTTTATAATTTATTATATAATACTCAACTTATCAGTGGTCCATGTTTAAGTTTTTATAATTTAAGATCAAACTATTGATTTTTTAAATTATCTAATTAAATAATTAAAAATGTTCAATAATAAAAACGTTAAATAAAATAATTGTAAGAATATTATAAAGTATCAATCTTATTTTATAATAGTTTATTCGCTAAAATCCTATTTATGTAGAACCATGAAAAACTAACAATTGTATTTTCCTTATTTTGTTTAATTTTAATATATTTATTGTAACTTCTGCATAACATAAAACCTAAAAATTACCTAAAACAATAATTAACTTTTAAACCGATGCTTCTTAAGTCTTATCAGTTATTTTAACAAAAATAGTAAACAAATTTTATTGTTATATTATAATTATATTATGTATTTACACATTATCTCCAAAAAACGCTAATAATTACTGAAATTATAATAAAATTATATTCAAAAAAAATCATAATTTAACTCTTGGGACAAAATCTAAAAAAATATAGTTTATTTTAGTATATATATCTGAACTGGTAAAAAATAATAGTTATATTATTTTTGATCATATCGATATCGTGATCAAGTATAATATCTTTAAATTTATAATCACTTTATTTCATTCGATGAATATAACAAATAAAAAACAATTACCCAGAAATTACTGACGTGACACACTGAGTGAAAGAAATGTCACTCAATAAATAAAATATTACAATTTGTATTTAAAGCACTAAGAATAATTGCCAAAACGGGAGTCATTGGATTCAGGAAGAATGAAAAATGAACTCTTTTAATTGTATATAATATTATGATATCATATATTTAAATAAGTACTGAATACTGACTAAGATAATGTCACATATAGAACATACCATAACAAAACAAATAGTTATGTCAGCAACAATACAAGTTTTGATCCAGCTAGCACATCTAAACCACCCTAGCCATAGTTTTGGTTCATAATTTTATTTTCTATTAAATTAACCGTCAAAATACAATATTACATTATATTTAAACATATAAATTATCATACATTTTATGTATGAAAAGTGGTAAATTAGACGTAGTTGAAGGGTCAGCAAACACGTTGTTTATCAAAAAATTATTGATTTGTCTTGGAATATGTAGATCGATTTTTACTCTGTAAATGCCAATAATTCAGGATTCGTTAGAGACGGTATATATTAAGTTAAGTACATAATTATATAATGCTAAAAAATTATGCTTTTTTTATCAATTTTTATTGAATTATATAGTTATTAACCTTGGATCAGACACAAGTTGATTGCGACCAATAGATACATGTATAATGTATATGTTACATACAAAGTTCGGAATTGTACAATTCGCAATTTATACAGTAATTTTTGTACACATTGCGAATTGTACAACGTTGCTGTACAAAGTAACTAGATTGTACGAGTTACATTATACAATTCGCGATGTGTACAATAATCACTGTACATATTATAATATAAATTAAAATACGTGAAACAATAATTACAGTTACGTTTTAAAAGTATTTTCTTAATAACTATTACATATCAATATATCATATAAAAATAGATATACCTGAGTCTTAACATATTAGTATACTATAATCATTGTACAAATTATACAATTTAAAAACATATTCTAAAAATTACAATTTAAAATACAATTTTTCATATAAAATGAATATTGCTATAAAATTAGATATTATTAAGTAAAATATAATTTTATATAATTTGTCAACACAAAATCACTGAATATTATAACTAAGGCTGAGACTTTGATCTCCTAAAAAATATCAAAAAATGCACTATAACAATGTATATAAATTATATTTATTATAGCTTATTGAAAATTGGAAAAAAAATTAAAATGATACTACAGTAGTTTATATATATATTTTTAATAGTATTGTTCATTGTTTAATTCTGCTGTACTTCTGTTTTCTTAATCATTCATTTTAAAATTTAAAAATTGTTATCGACGGTAACTTATCGTGTTATATAATTTATTATTTGTACCATTGGAAGTTTGCCGAAAATCTCTTGTTTATCACAACAATTTTTGTTCATTTTATGAACAAATTGTAAAATATGCTCAAAAAAACTAAAAACATGTACTAAAATTATCAACTAATGCAAAAAAAAAAAACAATTACTTTAATTTAATTAGTATCACCCAAAACACATTTTATACTTACGGGACCAACGCTTCAAAACACAAGAAAAAAAGATGTTTTAGCATCAAAATCCCAGCCCTAATTATAATAATATTATCTCTTATAGTCTTATGAGTTAGTTTTCTCACGTTAAGTGTATTTAACATATTATTAGTAAATATATAATACAATAAAAATTATAATCTTTATCTAAACGACTTTACGATACTATCGTTCAGAAATATAATTTCAATAAACTTTAGTAAGAGCTAGTACTTTATACACGGAATTTCTGCAATATTTAAACTTATACGAGTATTAGTGTGATTATTCAATCGGGCAAAAAGAGTGCAGTTAAAAATAATTTTAATTTTAAAAGTTTATTTAACAAAAAAATTAAAAATTTCAATATTAACGTAAATTCAATGGCTATAGTTCATGAAAAAAAAATACGAACAATTAATAAATAAGGTACTAGAAGCTATAAATCGAAAACATAAGACTTCATTAGACTACAGACGTTTGAATCGCTACGATATTATAAAAGTAGGTGAAGTTAATAAATAAATTTTTCCATTACATAGAATAGAAAATAATGAAATTAAATATTATTTACATAATGATAAAATGTATGATGTTCTGGAAAAGTTACATAAAGAAACAGGGCATGATGGACTTCATAAAATGATTTATCATTTAAAAAAAAAGTTACGTTAATATATCACGTCTTGTTATTCAATTACTTTTAAATAATTGTGTAACGTGTTTAAAAAAAATAGGAGTAGTTGTTAAACCTATGGTATTTAATGAAATCAATACACGTGGATAGGTCGATTTAATCGATATGCAGTCGTACATTGATGGAAGGTACAAATTTATTTTAAATTACCATGACCATTTATTAAAATTTTAACCTTGTGTGATCTTAAAACAAAAACTGCAGCTGAAGTAACATGTTTTTTAATTGAAATATTTTGTACTTTTGGAGCATCTTCAATTCTTCAGTCAGACAACATTCGTGAGTTCGTTAATTGTATAATTAATGAGTTAAAAAATAAGTGGCCACAACTTAAGATTGTACACGGTAAAATTCGCCACTCTCAGAGTTAAGGAAATGTTGAAAGTATAAACATAGATGTGCAAGATATCTTAAGAACGTGGATGTCAGACAATAAATCCAATAAATGGAGTGAAGGTCTTCGATTTTGCAGCCTGTTTCAAAAAAATGTGTAGTAGCTATCACTCTGGGATTAAACAATTGCCATTTCAAGTATTATTTGGTAGAAAAGCGCAACTTGGCTTCACTTCTAGTGCTCTACCTGAAAATATACTCAATACATAAAATTCGGAAAATTATTTAAAACAAGCAGTTTCTTCATTAGATCTAGTTATATGAATTAACCTACTTAGAAATAAGTGAAGATATTATTTTAGAGCAGGCCTCAACTACAAGTGAACAATATAATAATTTAAGTGAAGAAGAAATTACTATTGTTCAAAATAAAATTAAAAAAAATAAAAACTAGCATTAAGTTCATTACATCACCAAGCAAAATGAATGAAAACTGATAGTATCTTAAAATATCCAGTCGTTTCAATTGGTACAAATTTAACGTTACCTGTACCAGATGTAGATATATGTAAAGGAGACTCGAAAAATATCATAGGTAATATATTATTTTATATTTGTAAATAATAATTATATTAGTAAGTGAATAAGTGATATATTTTCATTTTATTAAGTGTTCTAATAGAAATAACGACAGACGACTTATATAAAATCGGTAAAATAAAATGGTATTATTGCACAACTATTCAGTCGTAATCAATTTTCATTTTGCGATGGGGTAAATATAATAAATATGAATGAAATATCTACTGATAAAATTTTCCTAAGAGCGGTATATGATATATTGATATGTAATATTTATTAAGAAAATACTTTTAAAACGTAACTGTAATAATTATTGTTTCACGTATTTTAATTTATATTATAATGTGTACAGTGATTATTGTACACATCGCGAATTGTATAATGTAACTCGTACAATCTAGTTACTTTGTACAGCAACATTGTACAAGTACAATTCGCAATGTGTACAAAAACCACTGTACAAATTGTGAAATGTACAATTCCGAACTTTGTATGTAATATATTTATAATAGTCAAACTTGCGCTTAAAAATTAGAATTATACTTTATTATAAAAATACGATAAGGACTAAAATAGCGTCATATTTAAGTTAAAAAAAAAAAAAAATATATATATATATATATAGTCATACGTAAACAATAATAATTATAATAAGTAGTTTAACTATAATTGGTTTGTTAAATTTCGTTTACTTATAAAATTAATTATACGTGCATCAATAAATTATAATATTAAATTTGCTAAAATTAAAAAATGGTAATATAATATACGAAAACATAAATTTCACGGTTATGAAAGATAACCTATTGTTTCTAAAACTGGGATAATCTATATAATATCTTGGTATCAATTTTTTAATATTAGCTAGTTAGTATCTGCATGTCTTAAATCTTAATATAAGAAATTGTAACTATACAATGATAAATAAGGATAACTGACAGATGGACGCAACAGAGATATGTTCAAATTTATGTTTAAGAACCTAAAACACAACGAATAAAGTTTGTAAAATAGGAATAGAACTTAATCATATAATGTTTAGAAGAAACAATGCTTATAACTATACGACAAAATCAATAATATGCGCAATATATAATACAATTTTATTATTAAGAACAAAATAAAATATTCAATTATTTATGTATATTCGATTTAAAAATATATTTTATAATACACCCCTGATATTATATTCATAACGGTGTTTAAACTCACCAACATATATTGACGAATAGTAATAATACAGAGGTATGAAAATTATACTATAATGATTTTCCACCTTAACACGTTTTTATCACCGGGATATTCTTTATTACTAAAATTCAATTTTTCTTCCTTTGTGGGTACTAAATGAAAAATCTCCCACGCACAGTGTTTTATGAATATTTCCAATGCATAATAATATAAAATAATATAATGAGAATATGGATAAGCGTACATTGATAATGCTAGCCTCTCTTCCTAATAACTATTTTGTGTGTCGCTTAGAAATTATGCGCGCAACAAGCTACTCGTAATAAAAAATACTAGTCCAAAATTATCTAAAGTATCCGCCACTAACGTCTAACACCGTATATATTTCTACTATATTTCCATTAAATTATGTTATCATATTATGTTGATCGATAAGCCACATATTATTGCTAAAGTAAATTTCACGATAGATAGTTGTTACGTTGTTGACCGTTTTATGGTTTTAAACATACAAATATCCTTTTTGTAGCATAAGTGTGTTCCAAACACATAATAATGTAGGATAAGGTATGTGTTAAAACTAAAATTCCAGAATATGTATACTTCTTTAAAGAAGTCAAAAAAATAGTTTTCCAACAGTTTACGAGAATAAAGTTTAAAAAAAGTCACTGCGTAAACAGCGAAAACTGTTTTAAATAAATATTTTTATTTTATAAAATAAAATAAAATAAACAATAATATTGTATTTCGCGAAATAGTTCAACTAAGAATCATTTATCAAATTTTATAAGAGAAAAAATGTTCGTTTAAAACAATGTGGTAATAATTTTGGAATTCGTGTTAAAATACATAAAAAGGTTTAATAAAACAAAGAGATTTGTGTAACATGTTATTTATTTTATTTTATCGATATCCACATTGTTCACACCGTGAATACGTCAAACTATCCGGTATAATCGTATCATATATCACGATCTGTACCTATAATGTACATAACTATTATTTAGGTACTAAATTGTTGTTACCGATCAGAAATAAACGTTATTGCGTGATTTTCCTAACGCTTAGAAGTTTCTATTATGATTAATTCTGTAGTAAGCATCTACCTATATTATTTATATTATAACATCTTCTATATTCGTTGATCAATTAATGATATACAAATGATACGTGTGGTTCAAGACCGCACAGTGGCGAAACGAACGTGGTGTTTGAAAAACGATTGCTTCTCGATTTTTTTAAGATTTAGAGGTGGGTGGATGCCAATATGAAAGTGACAAACAATAACTAAATATCAACACTACTAATACTAGCATTTATTAAAATTTATTTATATGAATATATTACGAGTAATGACAATTGGTAGTAACGGCGACAGCAGTAATAGAACTAATGAATAAATTCATATATTATGCCATAGATAAGTTTGCCATGACTTCAGGTGTTTTAAAAAAAAACAGTTAATGTATAAATAATTAATTTCATATTTTTAACTTTGTTTTTAGTTGGCATAATATTACTGTATTACTATCTAGGTTACTGTTAAAATATGTTAATAAATATACTATTATACGAATAAAGAAACTGCGATTATTTCATTATGTTTTATCTTCTTTAATTTTTCTACCAACAACAATAATAATAATAATATACAATAATATGTACAGTACATAAATTCAACTACATAATTTTATTGGTAAAAACGTCAATTGAAAATAATATTTCAAGTATAAGATAGGTATAGCTAGTAAGTAAGGGGGTGGGTGGATGTGTAAATTTTAGTTTGCTTATGGGTTATTTTAGGTTCGTTTCGCTACTGAGATCGCATAATATCCTACACGATCATGTCTATGTAATACTGTTCATTGGAGGTTGTAATTTTTATTGTGATTCCAAGAAATCACATTATACCTTCTGACATCTGTTCTCATTTACAAGTTGACATTTGACATTTGCTGTTCTATAATCACAATTGAGATGGTTAATTGCCGACATAATTTTTTATTGAGTTATATTTATCCATTAGTAATATGTATAATGTATAGCTTTTAGATTTATTTATTATATATATATATATATATATATATTGTTTATTTTATTTATTTACTATTGCGTTCCCGAAGGAGTCTCAATATTTGTTTATGTGCAATCTAAGACTGTGTATCGACAATAAATATTAAATGTATTCACTTCATGATTAAATCAAATTAATCTACTTGATTTACACGAAAATTCTGTGTAAACTATGATACACTTATTAGTTAAAACAGTTTCATCCATGATGTGTGCGGAACTTTCACCATAAATGTATTTAAAAAGTAAATTTTTACAAACAGAATAGTTATTAAAACATATTATAGATGATGCGGTTCAGTGCCAATGCATATTAATATTCAATATTTTGTATACAAATAAAGTTTTAGAAAGCAAGAAGTATACCTATTTAATTAATTTTTCACATCACCCTGAAACCAAAGTAAAATAAATAAGACCAATCAAAGATAAAATTGAAAGAGCTAAATTTAAATTATTCTGAACTCATCATATAAAACTTTTTTAATGAATAAGCGGGCGTAACACGATTGCACACTTTTTACCTTTTGAAAAAAAAATACAACACGATTGCGCACGTTGGCCGATACTGTTGGCCTAAATGATTATAGTTTAAAAACTATAGTTTAAAATCTTATCTAGGTGTCTGGTCGACACAATTTTTTTCACTTAGATTTTTACTCTCGGAAGATGTAGAAGATGCTTTTGCTTACTTAATTGAAAATAGCCATACTGATAATTTTAAATCCACTGATTATAATATACTCAATAATTATAAATCATCTAATGCCGCTTTTCCACCGATTTTATGGGCAACTGAAGTTGAACATTCAACAGAGGCAAGATTTTAAAGATAATAAGGTAAAAAGTGCGTAATCGTGTTGTATTTTCTCAAATATGAAAAGATAAAAAGTGCGAAATCGTGTTGCGTTTTTTTTTTTTCAAGTAAAAAGTGAGCAATTGTTTTGCACCGGAATAAGTAATAAACGATAAATATTGTTTGCGCCGCAACTGCTCCTGCGACTTGTACCTAAATTGGAAAACCTAGAACTGCTAAACTCGGACAGTTATTATAATATATAAATAAATGAAAAGGAGCTCGACTGCTGAACTGTATATTAATACATGATAATATGAAACAATAAATAATAACAATGTCACCGGGGTGATCAGCCACCAGTGAAACACATAATATAAAAACAATATAATAATAATTATAAAGAACATAATAATAACATAATATTACGCCTGTATTCCTATTGGTTAACTGCTCAATACAAATAATAAAATATAAATATAAAGGGGGCTGAGCTGTTGTCTGGAACTGACGTTGACCGGAACCACGAGGTCTTGACCGAGTTGGACTTGTAAGTTGTATGTTGCGTTAAACACGAACGGAACAACGTCGTGACAACACGCTATGACATAAAGGCTTCGAGCTGACGAATCAGAGCAGATTAGCACCTTAATAGTTAATTAATTTATTATTGTAAAAAGACAAAGCAACAGCAGTGACAAAACACAACTGCCATGAAAACAACATGGAACTCAACGTTCTTCGACGTATGGCAAAAGACCAAAGACTTAAGACACGACGCAGTCGACGCACCAAGGTCCAAGACGTCTAACGGTCAACGGACCACCGGGTCGCCGACCGAACTGAATCGTGGGGGGGGAGTAGAGAGAGCGTCCTCGCTCAGTATGACCATCGCTACGTTTACGGGGCCGACATAGTGATCACAACTAATCGGGGCGCAAACAAATACCTTTAATATTAAATACGTGCATAACCATCTCATAGCGGATATACGTTACTAGCTGAATTACCCGACGTCGCCCGGAAAAACTCCTTTTAGGTGTAAAACGCTGTGGAAGCGTTGTCGAAAAGAAGAATGTCTTTGTAAATGTAAATTATATAATATTTAAATTTGTAGCCACATGTGTAATTATATGGATAATAGTGTTTACGGGCTAAATATTTTATATGTTACGCAAGTCCGAACTGCTGGTTGTGAGGAGTGCAAATGAAATCAAAAATGAACGTGTTTAATGTAGGTATAGGCACCTTGGCAAGGCAATGGAGAAATAATAACTAATAAATAGAATTTGTATGTGTATTGGTTTATGTTATCGGTATGCATTTTATCGTTCATTATATATTTATATTAATATAGGAGTATTGGTGTACGCGCATTACTTGGAGTGCGTTTTCGTCTAGCGTTTTTGTCGCGCGGTAAAAACGCGTAATTACTGCGCGTCAAAACCGCTCTAGTGTGGCGCGGCCCCATGCATGAGATTATTTTTATTGATAAACTTCTCGGAACAATTATTCTTATCTACACGACGACGACGACGAACAAAAAGGATAGGTTGCAAGTAGCTGGAAACCCACGGGCCACCGTGTCGCACAATACGTACTGGTGGTGAATAATTATAACTGTTAATTACTCCACTAAAATGCAACATTTTTGAAAATCCTTTCTTATTGCTCGGTGAAAATATGAGAAGAACTTCTATTCCAAATTTCAAGTCCATACGTTGAGTAGTTTTTGAGATACAGCGATCAGTGAGTCAATGGTATTTGGATTTTATATGTGTAGATTACATAATACATGATGTGCTGCTAATTGCTATATAATACACTTTAATCTAAATAAGATAATTCTAGCAGATCAAACAATGCGTGAGTTCTACGATAATGACTTGAAGGTAGTCAGTTGGGCGTGTGTTTTCGTACATTTTATTTGCCTGTCATTGCGTCTAAAAGTAGATAATTTGGTATAATCGTCATCATTGACGATTGATGGTAGTATTGAAGAAAAAAAATTGAGTCAAAAATTAGAAATATTATGTTAAATACAATTGGAAAAACCAACACAAAATAAAAATACAACCAAAGTTTATTTGCGCCATATCAGTTTTTGACAAAATTGTTATTTTTTTCTCTTTGTAATCCAGAAAGTATTTAATTATTTATTTATTTTTTTTTTTTTTAAATGGATTGATAAAAAAATTATGTACATAAATTGAACTAACATAACATTTTTGATTTTCTTTCTCCTAAAGCTAAAATTGTAACGATTTGTAGACTTTATATTATTAATAAATATTTATACGTATTATTAACATACGTATTTAAAATATTATATAATTTTAAAATATTTTGGATATTTTTTGTGAATACAAATAGATTGCATTAAGTAAAAACAACAATTTTAATTTTATAATTTTATTTAAAAAACATTTATTATTTACATTTTAAAGTTGTCTTCATTTTTTTACAGAAAAAAAAAATCAAAATATTTATACTAATTTTAATTACACCATAATTCAGCTTACATCAATTTAAGCGCGAACTATTAGTCCCTATTGATTTATAAATTATAAATAATAAGTTTTAAGTTTTAAGCAATTTAAAAAAAAATTATATTCACCATTAGTTATCATAATATATAAATTAATATAGTATAAATTAAGACATAATATCTTGCTGAAAATACTTAGATCATAAAACCCAAAAATTTGTTATTTACGTAAATAATTCGGATCGAAAATAATTTCTATTTTATTTATTTTAATTATTACATATGCCTAATTTTGACTTGAAGTAGAGTCAATATTCGAAAATAAATTGACATGTAGTATATTTAAACATTTTGAGAAACTTGTTGCCAGCTTTTGTTTATTGGACACGCATATTATGTATTACCTGTAGAAACCTCGTGTGGTCTTGTGTCAATTCATGCCATTAATTATTATAGTTCACTGTCTACTTAGAAAATATATATTGTTCTAGGTGATGACATGATAAATAATGACATTTTAGAATGCCTAGTTCTTAGATATTTGTGTTATATTAGATATAATATATATATATATATATATAAATGCAATAAAAATATACGCACAAATCGTTCGTTATTATTGTGTATTGCTATTCAGACATGTGGCACTCGTACGAGTTTATCAATATATATTTTTTTTTAATGTACAATTAGAAATTAACAAGTGAAATTGTAATCATTCCTTTACAATTATCTCACTCGAAACTAAATCCTGTAGATGCTACAGTTAACAATGAATAATTATTACGTTGTATATTGCTGTTGGGTAAATTATAAATAAATATAAGATTTTATCAAATGGAACTTATTAATGCTCATACTACGTAAATAAATTCTATATTTGTATGATTGACGTATTTTAATTATGTCTTATTCTTTAAATTAAAAAGGTTTCCATATTAAAAAAAAATTCATAAACTTGTAAACTCATTTTGAGATAACTTTAGAAAAGTAACATTTTAATGATTGAACAAACTATTCTCAACATAATATTATGAAATTTTATGGATTTGGCAAGTCGGCAATATAAAATTATATTCAATCATTATTGATCGAATAATGAATTCAATATTAATATCTAAATTATAAAATCATGATAAATTACTTTATTTTATAGAACTTGCATTAATTGGGTTCTCTTCGACATCTGAGTTTACCGCAGTAATTAAACGCTCTTATACCTACAGTTAATCATGAAAATATTTTGATAATATTATATTAATATTATAAAATAATATGAATACAGATTTTCCAGCGTAGGTAAATAGAAATGTTAGCCAGTTTAGCTTTTCTTTACGCTTAAATAAACTATCATGATAAATAATTTACTTATTATTTTTGATTTACTATCTATGCAAGTGTGTAATAAAACTTTTTAAGTATTCATTGTATCGGATTGTCAGAAAATGTTTAACTAAAATTTTAATAATTATGATGAAATTATCGTTTTGGAAACAACACATTAAATTTATAGTATATTCATTAAAATCTAAAAATATTATTTTAAATAGGTACCACGGCAGAAAGATTAGGTTAGGCATTATACGCGACCTCTATGTCTCTTGTAGTATATATTTTAGATTCTTATTTTTAATACAAGAGAGCGTATGCAATATAATATTTTCGGTATTATTATTTTTTTAATTTAAATAATACGTTTTTATTTTTATTATTTAACTGTTATTCACTGTTTTAAATTGTATTTTAAGTATATACATTTCTTGTTTTTAAAGGTACGATATTATTTACTTATAAATTATAAGTTATAAGCTATACATCTATACTGAACCATTTTAAAACTACGTATTCTTTCAGTTATATATTCGTGCTTAGTAGGTTTAAGTTTAAAATAGTTGTAAAAATTATTAATGAGTTTAAAAGACTATATAATTTTGCCAGATTTAAATGCGTCACAAATCAATTATTTAGCCGTTACACGCACATGTAAAATTACGTATTAAAAATGTGTTTTCTTACAAAAGTTGTTTTTTAAATTAACTTTTAGGTTTAATTAAATACCCAGACATAGTAATGGGTAAATTCCTAGGAAATTTACTGGAATATTCATAAATGATTTAAAGGAAAATTAAAATGTTATTGCCTATTTTTGAAACATATAACTTATAGTCATAAATTATGAGAAGAAAAAATAATTTATGCGCAGAAATATTGCAAGAACTTTTGATTATTCCAAAAATACATTGTAAACATTTAATATAATAATATGTATGTAAGTTATATACTTTAAATATTTTAATTGTTAGTGTAAATATTAGATTTTAAATGTATGTGATATAATATACAATTTTTACAGTCTGTACTTTTTTGTATAAATTAGCTTTTTTAAGAGAATATTACCAAGGGGTAAGGAAATTTTTCTAATTAAGCTAGAAGTTGAAATCTATCATTTACCCCTAATAACAAATATTTAAATCAATGTTCATCAGTTAAGATAATAATAATAATTTCTCGATTTAAATTTTATCTATATTATAGTTATACTCTGTCCGGACTATGTTAACGATGTGTACATATATATGACTTTACTTGGCTATAATCGTTGACCATTAACCTAAACCTAATCGATATTCTAAAATAACTACGATGACCTGTCCGTTTTTTTATCATCATTATTATTATTATTTATATATATATTTTAATTTAGGACATCATTCAAAAAGGTTTTAAGCCACAGTATAAGGGTTGTGCGTGTTATTATTTTTTTTTTCAATCAGTTGCCCTAGTAACGTTTACGGCAACATACAATGAGATCGTATATATAATATAAATCCACGGGTTCAAAAACACCGTTCAGTTAGTCAGAATAAGTTTCTCTTAGTTAATAATTCTGGATTAACGTGTAAATATTAATATTATTGTGACTATGGATTATAATCTATATTACGGTGTAAAATCTAATCGCTTATTGATAGTTTCTAACCGAGCTCCAGAATTCACGACGGCGGTGAAAAATACTTTGCCTGGTGTTTTTGTAGTAAGGTATAATTATGATACATCATCACTGGACGACATAATCTGTACGTACATTATACAGACCGATTATAATAATAAAATACATTTTCATCGTTAATATGAATTCTGAGAGATATTTTTCAAATTTAATTTACTGACAAATAACTTACATTATTGTTAAATTATAAGCTGTTCAGTGTTTTAAATACTTGTTTATTTTCACAGCGAAAATAGATGACAAAATGCAGCATCGAAAAGTGAAAAGTATTGCTATTCTTGTCCATTCAGATGAAACACAATTTTATATTTGTTCTACAAACGAAAAAGTATGCAACCGCGATTATGCTATTAAATATTAACTGTGAAAATTAAAAATGATATTAAAACAATAAAACTATCGAATTCACAACGCGTAAAATAAATACCTATATTAATATTACAACTAATATGTGTTTAAAAAAAATAAATATTTTTTTTTATGAAATTAAAATGTTTGATTAATAATAATATTTTATGCACGATTTAATAATTATAGGTTCTAAATGGAGATAGTTTAATTGACGATCCAGATATAAATTATTTTCTCAAATCATTGTCGGATTATTGTCATCGAGGATCATCGAGAATAGATTTTTTTAATAGTCGTTTGGCTTCGAATTGTGTAAAATACCAATTGTGTTTAGCTCTGCGACAATTGACTCAGGTATTTTTATTTTATTATTATTTTCATTTCTTAATCTCAATGTTTGTCTTCTGTATTCTACGTGAAAACATTTTAGTGTGACGTAGGCATATGGCCGGATCTAATGGGAGAAGAATATAATGGTGAATTATATTTTAATCCATCCGATATACGACCTACCAAGACTGCTTTAGATGGTTATCAACGAATTCGAACTGTTGGGAAAGGTGAGAAAGAAAATATTTCATTATGTCATATATGTCAATTTTTTAGCTAAATATATAAAAAAATTTTGAAATTCAATAACATTTGTACTTAATAAATTAATGTAGGAGCGTTTGGGGTGGCGACTTTATACCGAAACACAAATAAAAATAATTTAGTGGTGATTAAACAGATCAACATGTTAGATATGACTGCACAAGAGAGACAGCTTGCTTTGAACGAAGCGAAAGTCTTATCGTTACTTAATCATCCAAATATAATAAGGTTAAACATTTTTAAATCATGAAAATTATTTCAATTTATAACAATTTATAATTTTGTTTTTAATTTTTTTTTTTAATTTAAATAGCTATTATGGGAGTTTTGAAATGGACGGTGTTCTTATGATTGAAATGGAATATGCAGATGGTGGTACTTTAGCAGAGTATTTAATTGGTCGTAATTCTAATTTAATGCCAGAAAGACAAATTTTAGAAATGTTTTTACAAATGTCTAAAGCAATTCAATGTATTCATCAACGTAATATTTTACATAGGTAATAATAATTGCATTTTACCTATACAAATTAAATTTTGTAAAAATAAAGATTGTCAACTGTCAAGTATTTAAAAAACTATTAACATAACAATTATCTGTACGTGTAGTTTTTGGATGGTTATAAAATATTTTAAGTTGAACAATTATTTATAGGTATTTGTATTTAAACGTGAAATATTGTGTATTTTTTTTTTTTTAGGGATTTAAAGACAACAAATGTTTTTTTGACAAAAAATCGTAAAGTAAAGTTAGGTGATTTTGGTATTTCAAAAATAATGACTACAAAGTTGCAAGCGTTAACAGTAGTTGGAACACCATATTACATAAGTCCAGAAATGGTAAGTATTTATAGTTACTACATTAATTTTAATTTTGAATGTATAACATTTTATTAATTTATTTAGTGCGAAGGTAAACAATATAATCAAAAATCAGATATTTGGGCATTGGGTTGTATATTATACGAAATGACAAGTCTTCAGCGTACTTTTGATGCTTCCAATCTACCTGCACTAATTCATTTTATAACAAAAGTACTCTTATTGTAAAGTATTATTTTCATAGAATAATATTATTTTTATTTCACTTTTTTTAGGAAAATTTTGCGCCAATACCATTATGTTATTCATTAAATTTAAAAAAATTAGTGAACGATTTACTACAAAAAGATCCATTCCGAAGACCCGATGCTAATTATTTAGTTGAAACAGTACCAGATTTCATTGATTTTATAACAGATTCCAATTGGATCCAAGAAAGTAGTGAACTTGAATCGAGTAACGATGATTTACTAAACAGGTTGCTGTATAGACAATATGTATTATATTTTTTATATTTGGAGGTTTTTCTTTAATAAATATTTTATTCTTAAACAGATCGGTAGTATATCAATTTTCATCTCCAACAAATTTAACGCCGGTTCAATTACCGTTTAGAGTCCAAATCGTACAGCTTGCAGTGAGTCAAACACATTTCGTTGCTCTTACGAGTGGTAAATCCAAATGCAAATTTTGTAATATTATAAAAAATATCATTTTTTTTTTTTTTTGTATTTAAAAAAGTGATAACTATATCATTTTTCACTTGTATATAATGATTTATGTTCGAAGATTACTCAATTTTCACTTGGGGTGAAGACAAACATGGACAGTTAGGCCATGGCGAAGAAACTCCATGGAAAAACGATCCACAATGCGTCATATCATTGTTGGATAAGCACATTACCCAGTTAAATAATTGAAAAAATATTTATTTTTTTTTTAAACCATACATTTATTGTTGTATATTATTAGTTTAAATTTAATTTCAACAGAGTTGGAGCAGGGCAACACTTTAGTGTTTTTGTTAGTAGCACAGGTCTCGTGATGACCACAGGTGACGGTAAATATGGTGCTCTCGGACATGGCGATTGGAATAGCATTTCCAGACCAAAACTTATAGGCAGGTTACGATTGAATTATAATGCTAAGATATTTTATAATAATTGTGTAATAATAAAAAAAAATAAACAAAAAAAAAAAAAAACTATAAATACCAAAAAACTATTTTATTGTCATAAAAACTAATCAAATTCATTCTGTTTGATAGACTTTTTATTGAAAGTAGACGTGGTGAAAATTTCTTGCGGCAACTATCACCTAGCGGTATTGACAAATGAAGATCAACTTTACACTTGGGGTCGTGGAAATCATGGGCAATTAGGATTGGGAAATTTACAAGACTGGCAAGTACAACTACCTATTCCTTTAGCCCAAACACCATCTGTTAATTTCCATTCATTATGTTTAGCTGTTTTCCGATTTTGGTCAATTGGCCCTTCAATGAGAAAATCGCATCAATCCAATGCGGTCCCGATTGTACGGCTGTAATTACAGATAATCAAAACGTGTATGCGTGTGGATTGAATAAATGCAATAAACTTGGTTTGAACCGACCATCTTTATTTAAACTTAAAGTAATAATATTTTATAAATCATGTAATATATTTTTTTTTAACTCATTATAACTAAGACTAGGGACTTATAGGAGTTTGTATTATGTGTTCTGTAATAATCATTCAAAACATAGCTAAATTATATGGAAATTTGTTTCATGGTACTAGAAATTTAAAGCGATCGTTTTTATTTTGCATATTTTGCATATTCAGGTTTTTTTCTTTTAGGTGAATTTTTGTTATATTTGTATTAATTTAAGTACATATTTCACATATTAAGTCAAAAAAAAAAAAAAAATAAATAAATAAATAAACAATAAATGACACAGAGAATAATATTTTATAAGTATTATATAATGTTTAGCAATAATTTTCTAGAAATTAAAATTATTACGTACAAATAATTAAATAATCTATAGACTATGTGTTTTCCCAATCATTTATGTGTTGCGAAAAACATTAAGTCAGACAATAAAAAGTACACCGAATATAGTCAGTTGATGTCAATTCGTTTGTTAGTATCGTATGTGTGTTTTTTTTTTTTTTTTTTTTTTTTTTGGCATCAATATAGTTAATATAATATTCTAGACTATAGGTAAAGTTTTTTTTTTGTAGAAATTAAATTAAAAAAGCCTTATTTAATAATTAATCAATTTAAAATTTTTGGTATTTTTAAGAAAAATAAAATATTTTTAATAGAATATTTTAGCATTTTTTAAGTAAAAAAAAAAATTAAGATAATTTTTAGTATGCACACATTAATATATAATATAGTTTATTTAGAAGATTTTACAATAATCATTTAAACTATGGTAAGAATTATTTTTAAAAGGAAATTCAAAAACGTTAACTGTCTAAATCAATTAGTTTATTTAAACTAATTTAACACAATAGTTTAATTAAAACATATTATTTTTTTTTACAACACAAAATAAAATGTATAAATCAAATACCTTTATTTTAAATTGTAAAATTAAATGTATTTTTCAGTTTAAAGAAGTTCCGTTTGAAAGTTTATTTACTAAAATAAAATTCTTAGAAGGATTACAAGTAACTTATATATGTTTTGGTGAGTGTCACAGTGCCGCTATTACTGCACAAGGTCACGCGGTCATTTGGGGAAGTAACATTTATTCCCAACGAGGGAAATTACATGTGTCTCAAAATAAGCCAAATTTACTCCAGTTGCCTGGTTACAGTAAAGCACAAGTAATTACTATTTGAGTCAATTTTTAAAATATATAATCGATCAAGTATATTACTTCTCAGATTATTGACTGTGGACCAACGTATACATTAATTGGTACAGATGATAATGCTGTAGTGTTTTGTGGTACACGTTTTTCAGTAAGTTTCATTTAACAAAGTTAAAATAAATGAATGTATATTTTATTTTATTTTTTGCTCTTATTCCATTGTTATAGATGGACACAAAAGCTCTCACACAAATGACTTCAATGTTTACATCAGAAGTCATTGCTAGGCCAAAAGTGATACTTGGATTATATGCCACTGATGAGCAAATTGATAAGGGCCAGTTATTGGTACTTAATTCACTTCAAGCAGTTGGTCATAATTTAATGATAACTATTGATACATTTTTGAGGGTTAATAGTTAAATTTGTAATTAAAATAGACACTTCATTTAATGTGAAATATTTTATTTTTTTAATATACACTTATTAATATTGATATTTTATAAAATTAGTTAATCATCATGTATATACTTATATTATATTTCACAATTTAATCAGTTTAAAAAAAATTTTAAATCAAGCTTGAAATATTTACATAGTTAATAAAATGGATAGATTAAAGAATACAATAAAATTAAATAACTACTTAGTTTTTATTAAATATAATATGAAGAGTAAATCAAAATTATCAACTAAAAATAGTTAATTTAACGAAGTAACAAATAATAATTACGTTCATTTTAATGTCAATATACCTACATAAAAATATTTGATTATCAACTGTATGTTTAGCATTGATTAAATAGAAAAAATAACTCATGTTAAATGATTTTTTTTCTCAGTACCAATGACGACTATACACGCGTTAAGTTATTTAGATTATTTTGTAATTTTTATTTATTTTTTTAAATCATTAAGAAAACTATAAAATTTCTAAGTGAAGGGCGACATTTCAAAACGCACTATTGCCAAAATTCAAACTTTTCAGGAAAGAAGAAAAACTGTTTTTGGTATAAATTCTATGTATGAGTTTACATTGATGATTTTTATCAATATATTATAAGAAAAGAAATAGCTTTGAATTGTCAAAATTCATGTTTATCAAGTTTTAAGTTAATTAATTAAGGTTTTAAATTTATCTCTTGTGTCAAAACGAACTATTGCCAACACATAGTACGTTTTGGACTGAGTCGGGCAATAGTCCATTTTGTAATACATGGAATCATTATTAATTCAAAACGCACTATACTAGATTTAATAAATATTATGAAAATTTTATTGTTTGAAAAATACAAGTATATTGTCTGTTATTAATATTAACCAGATACAAAAAAAAATATGATATACAATTTTTTATTAGTAATGTATTATAACAATATTTTTTATAATTAAATACTGTAGTTACTGACAATAACAAAACATTTTATTATGATAATAGGTTGATGACAAACTTTATTATATTCATAGATATAATATGTAATAATGAAAAAATACTTACACTTATAGCAGCAAGTACAAGTTTTTTGGAGCGACGATTCATTTTGAAAATCTTTTTCTTTATTTAAAGGTATTTCAAAAACTAATAAATTATTTTTCATCAGTTTTTTATCCTTTGTGATAAGTTAATGCAATATTATGCATAATACGTTATCAATGAACTTTTGGCGGTAAACAGCCAAATTAACAACACTTTTTTTTTATCATCAAATGAAGTTAGGAATGATTTTTTTTTTTCATCGAGTTGATAAAGTTATGAACATAAAATTGGAATTAATCGTATTTACAAATTTAATACTCAAATTTATTTAAACAAAGTAAAATCGAAATTAATTTTATGTTAAAATTATCAAAAAGTAATAGCGCGTTTTGGAAAATAGAGAATTTATGTCCTATGTAATTAGTATGGGAAATAGTACGTTTTGCTTTGAGATTGGCAATAACGCGTTTTGGAATAATATATGGCAATGGGACGTTTTGACGTAACAACTAGTTGAGTTCTATATTTATATTATGGGCAATAGCACGTTATGGAACAAAGTGGCAATAGAACGTTTTGAAAACTAATAATATAGGCGATAGCACGTTTTGAAACAAATACCGAATTTAAGATCGATACCACTGAAAAAATAATCGTGATATCGAAAAAACAATTCCAAATTCATATTTCTCAGCATATTTACCATAAGAATCGATATCTAACTCGATTTCGATAAAAATGGCAATAGTGCGTTTTGGAATGTAGCCCTTCAAGTATTATATTTTTGTTTCATACTTAAGACGTATGAAATTAATATATAGTTGAAAGTACTTAATGTACCTACAAATAAATGAAAAATATCCTATACAATTCATAAATTATTTAAAAAAAGCAAACATTTAACATATAATATAAACATATTCAATACTACATACCTATTAACAAATATTTAAGAAGAAAAGCGTATTTGAGTTAATGTAAAATACCTGTTGATTGATTTTTGGACTATATCGTTTTTTGATTGTAATAATTTATTCATTCCATTTTTTTTCTGACAAAACAAAGTGCATATTTACAAACTACTTAAAATTTAAAAATAATCTCCAAATAATTAAACTTATAACGCATATTGTAGTAGTAATTCTAGTTAAGATGGTACCAGTCAGTAAAAAAAAAAAAAATAATTATTAGACTCTCCATAATGGCAAAACTGTGAGACTTTGGATTACCCGATTTTAATTCTATCAAAATTCTAACATTTAATAACTCCTCTGGAAAATCATCAAAGTACGTTTTTTTAATTTGAACTTTGATACGGTTAGAATATGTAAAATATGATAAAAATTTGCGTTTTTACAAGTTTTTTGCCAAAGTATAATAAAATTAATGTTGAATAAATTTGTATTTCTAAAATCTTTCTTGAACATTTTGTAGAGAAGGTGTTGATAAACGTAAGGATTATTAGGAATATTATAGAATTTGAATCGAGTAATCCAAAGTCTCACAGTCTCACAATATTGTCATTACGGAGAGTCTTAAAACGATAAATTTTTTGAATTTCGCATTTTGATACTCTTTTTTTATCGATTAATTATCTGTAATTTTAATATATTAATAATAAAAAAGATGATTTTTTTTAAGAAATGTCCTATCGTTTTTTAGTTTATTAAGTCTTTTTATTAATCTTAAAGACTATAAAGCCTCGAAAACAACATTTATAACGTACACTTATTTGATGTTACGTACCTATTATAAATAATATTGGTTTAAAGCGTGGTTGAACTAATATCAAGTATCTACCAGTTGATTGCTTTTTGTACTACATCCTTTTTAGACTTTCCGTAGTGTCAAATTTATAAGATTTTGTTTTACCCGATTTTAATTCTGTAAAACTTCTAACAATTTTTAATACCTTTTCTAGAGAACAGTCTGAGCGCAACAACAATTTAATAATTATTGCATTATTGCCAACGTTTATTTGTAAAAAACTAAAATGTATTTAATTAATCTCAAGTTGTGCATAAATATTATAATAATGTAATATTTTATTATATATTATAACGTGTGATTTGAGCTTTATATACATTAATTCTGTTGGCATTAAATTATTCTCCAATACCCTGGTCCTATTTAATCAAAATGTATTAGTATATGAGTTACAATAATTATTCACTCATGATACAAGGAACAGGTGATACGACTTGGGGGACTTCATAATATTATGTTTTATCCAGGATCATTATTACTAATTTAAATGTTATCATTATCAATGTACTTACGTTAGTGATAATAGGCTAGAACTAAACGCGTTTCTTTAAGTAATTCACGAATTAGATGGAAATTTCAGTTACACGGAATCCACATATTACTAATTTATTATTCTAATTATACCTAGCACACTCAAAGCATTTAATCAACATAATATAGACAAATACAAAATAAATCTGTAATTTACACTTATTATTCATTATAAAAATAAAAGAAAAATATAAAACGTAATTAATCGGTATAGATGTAGTTTTTCAAAACGTAAATCGTATTCACTAGTAATGGGTGACGAATAATCGTTAAAAAATTATTATTTATGAACATTTCATAAAAACATCTTTAGAAAAAACCAATATCAATAAAATATTATCATAATATTATTATAATTTATATTATATTAATATCTTACAGATAGAATATTTAATTAAGATATTCTAATAATACATATTATACTATAAAGTACAAAATTATATAAGGTAACATTATTTTGAAATAAAAAAATAAAATTAACAACAATAACAATAAAGTATTTTTAAACTTAAAATATATACCGAATTTAAAAATAAATAAAATTACTATAAAATGATTATACTAAGTATACAGAAGGATAAAATAAAAATATAAAGTTTAAAAACGAACTAAGTTTACCACGAATTTCGACAAAGTAAATAAAAAAAAGCAAACATGATCGAAAAGAACATTAATGTCATTGTTGTGTATCTGGATAAATTTTTATTAATTAATAATTAATAATTATTAAATAAATCTGTAAATAAAAATTAATTTTAAACATGTTATATTATATTAAAATGTTTCAATTAAATTTTCAGTTTATTATAGTTTTTCATTATAAACCTAAGTACTATTAATTTATTTCGAACAATAGTATTTAGTATTATGTCTAATGTAATAATAAATAAAGACCACAGCGATAACAGTTTAGATTTAAATTAAATTGTAACAAAAATTGTATATTTTACTATTAAATCGCAAGGTGATAATTTTTATATGATAGTGAATTATATAAACATATCATACAATAGTCAAACTGATACATAAATAAATAGGGTTATGGAAATATAAACGTATAGAACTAATAACAGTCACAACCGTCACGCCGTCACGTTATTTATTAGACTTTAACAATGGAGAAACTTACGATTTTGTTAGTCTTATTAGTTAGTTTATTGTGTAGTTGTGATAATTTTCAAAACGAAGGAAATAAACACAATGCATGTAAGTGAATAGCTTAATAAAAATGTGTTGATATTAATAGTAGCTAAATTTGTATAACAATATTATTTTCTTACTTAGATAATCTTCCACTGAAAACACGTGCTAGAAAAGACATAATAAAAACCAACAATATTCAAGATGAAGAGACACGGCATTTTACAATGGATGATGAATTAGTATTAGATCCATATCCTTCTAAGATACCGTAAATGATACTATGAATATAATAATAAATTATATATTTACTTATTCCATTATGATAAAATGTATTTCATTATCAATTTAATAATATAAAGTTTACATTATTCTAGGTCTTTAATGGATCCTTCAACTTCTATTGGATTTTTACAGCCACAAGAAATTAATCTCGCAGATCAATGTTTTCCTAGGCCACAATGTGACTTTTTTAACCCATTCAGAACCATGGATGGTAGTTGTAATAATCTACAATATCCGACTTGGGGACAAGCTAACACAGCAAGCACAAGAATTATTCAAGCTAATTATTCTGATGGTATTTATTAAATACTCGTATTACAAATTATTTTAAGCTTAAATGTTATTACGAAATAAGTATAATTTTAGGTTACGCACAACCAAGAAAATCAGTATCAGGACACGAATTGCCAAGTGCCCGAAAAATACGTACAGCCATATTACAAGATGTTGACAAATCTTCACCAAAAATTAATTTATTTGTTATGCAATATTCTCAAATAGTTACACATGATACAGAATTCACTATACTTAAAGAATTAGGTTAGAGTTTAAAACAAATTATGCTATGCTGAATATAAATACAAATAATTTATATTTTGTATAATCAAAATATTTTTTAAATTGTTGACTGCAAAAGTGTAAGTCATAAAATATGTAACATTATAATTTAAATTATGAATAATTTAGACAAGTATATTTTAAACTATTAAATAAAATAATTAAATTCATAGGAAAAATACAAAACAATAGTAGAAAATAAAAATCAACTCCTTAATTTACTACCTAACAACTTCACCAATTTCTTGTAACTTATTACTATTTAAAAATTCAAAATGCTGTATTTTCAAACATAAGCTCTGTTAGATTTAAATTGCACACATACAAGTACAATAAACTCAATAAAACCAAAACATAAAATTTATATTTAAAATTTTCACCAAAAATTGGTTAACTTACAAATTTGAAACCTCCACATCAAGTGTTATATTAGGGCTTGGAAATTTTAGGAACTAAAAAAGACAAAATATGGATTAAAATAATGTTAAAATTAAAGCAAAAAAATTATTCTGAATTCCATGATAAAATAAATATATTAGATGTTGTGAATAAATTAATAATATACATAAAAACTGTTTATAACTGGTTGGCATTTTGACATATTATTGTGCTAAAAATATGATTAAAAATATTTTTTCACTATTTTTATAATTACGATTAATACCTTTGTTGAAAATTTTGAGTTTTATATCCAATATTAATTGAAATATACAGGTTAAGAAAGAAAAAAATCAATTTTTTTAGAATAGTATGAAATAATAGGCGTATAAAATCAATGAAATATACACTTTTTTTTAGCTAAAATTGACAAAATATGCATTTTCAATTTTTCAACTTTCCATTGTACAGTTCAGATTTCTAATTTAATCTGCTATTAATTGAGAGCATACAGAACAATATGTAATTCCTACAACTTCCAAGCCCTAGTTATAAAATAAACAGTAATTAATAATGCTACTGTATCTTTACACTAGTTTCTTATCTTGACACTATTACATGGTATTTTATAAATTTTAGTAGGTTCATTAAAAATTTATAATAATCAATATTACTTATCCATTTTATGCGTGTTTTAAAAAGATACATATATTTTATTTTTATTATTTTATCTTGCAAAATTTAAAAAAATAATGTTTGTAATACGCTATTGGGTATCAATCCAAAATACAAAATTAATGATTTATAATTACTGTAATAATTCTAAATTATTTCATATTGATAAAATTTAAATGATTTAAATATATTATAAAAGGATCTAATGGTCCACTAAAGTGTTGCAATAAGGATGGTTCTACACCGGAGATTATACCAAAAGAATGCCTTCAAATTAAAATCTCAGATGATAATAACTCACATTCAAAACACCGATGTTTATCCGTTCCAAGAGTGCTTGACACGTCGGATCGTGGTTGTAATATTAAACCAGTCAGACAAGTAAGTGTTTGTACTCTTTTGATTGAACGATATCAGTTTATTACGATGAAACAAATATATATATATTACAACAAAAAATTAACAATTATTTGTTGATTTTTTATTTTTTTTTTAAATTTTATTAGATGAATGGGGTATCCAGTTTTATTGATGCATCAATATTATATGGATCAGACCATGAAACATCGCGTTCTATAAGAACATTCAAAAATGGAAAGCTCAGACGGCAATTGGGACCTAATGGAAAATCTTATCTACCTAATGTGAAAAAAGCAACAGAATTGTGCAATGTCACTTATGATAGCACAGTATGTTACGTTACGGGTAATTAGAGCATGTCAATATGAACAAATACAATACTAATTATTTAATATATTTTCTTGTAATAATTATTGAGATGTAGGTTAATTATATTATCTAATATGAATAATTTAACGAATATTTAACAAACTTGATGAACATAACAATTCCTAAATACCTTTATTAGTTAGGATTATTTTAAAAAGTTAATTTATTAATAAATATGTACATATCATAATATAATATATTATATATCATGTATTATTATTAAAGATACATTTATAATAGTAAAATTGAAAAATAACCAATACAATAAATTAAATACGTCAATAAAATACCTACCTTGATAATAAAACCTTGATATTTGAATCTCGGTAACTTAAATTTCACAGGGGTCAAAAATAATTTTTAAGTTATCAAAATCTTAAAAAAATATTGATTTATTTTTAAAATATAAATGATGTTTACATTAAAGAAATAAAAAAATTCAAATTATTATTATTATTACATTTAAAATATAGTATCTAGTTAATAAAAATAATCAGATTTTCATCTATAGTATATACATACTTGCATGCTATCATTTGCATTATAACTCAATAGTAATGATTTTATTAGTTTAAAAATTTGTGATTTTTTTGACTCGTCAATCAAAAGTGGTCTTAATTTTTCTATGTCCGACATATTCATTCCTAGCAAAAGTTGTTAACCTTTCTTTGCTATATTTCCACCTGAACTAGATTATGCTTTAAATATGAATATTTTTTCAGTTAAATATTTAAATAATAATTCTGTTTTATCGACATTAAAAATATTGTCAGGTGAATAATTTTCTTGATCTTTGGAAAATTATTAATCCATATCATATATTTTTGTACATCATCTACAATGTCAATGTCACAATAAATTTAAAAACCACGTTATTTCTAATTTTCAAATTTGTTAATTATTCACTACTGACTTTAAAGTGTTCACGCCCTAATTTATGCCCATACTCTTCAAATTTTTATCATAAAATGAGTTCATTAAATGGATTTTTTTTTTATCAAGACATTGATGAAACTATTTTAATAAACAAAATTCTACATTTAAGTATTTTCTTAGATTCAATTTTATTTAAGAGTTATTGAGTTTATATTAAACAATTTAAAATTACTTTTTATTTTTATTATAGTATACAACGTACTCACTAAAATTCCAAATTTCTTGGCTATATCTTATTTTTTTATTTTCAATAATTTTAAGCAAATTCATTTTTTTCTGCAAGTAATAATGTTATCAAGTTATTTATTATTGTTATTATTATTATTATTTTTTAACCATAACCTTAGGAAAAAACTTCAATTATAAAATAACAATGCAAAACACACTTTAAATATTTTATATATTTTTCAAGAGAGGAAGTTTTCTACTCTAGACTAAATAATTGAGATACTATAAATATCAAGTAAATAGTTAAAAATAAATAGAAATTACCTTAATTAAATTATATTTGCAAAATTATTTCAAAGTTTATTTTATATACTTAAATATAATTTTTCTTATTTTGAGTAAGATCAAAATTTTCTATTTCCAACCAATAATACGTGTTACTTTTATTAATACAAATATAGTACTAAATCGTAAAATGAATTATTTTTTGACATAGTTGTATAAATATATAAATCGATTAAAATATTGTATAGGTATAAGTAAACTTCAGAAGAAGCAAAAGCTGCAATATTTTTCATTAATAAACAATTTATACATTTATAATCTCCATTCATTGTTTTGAGTTTATACTAAGTAACCATTGCCGGCGACCGGTCCTCGTCTAGCGCGACTTATCTTTCTGTCCCGCCTAGGCCTTTACGGCGTTGATGGGAGAGTTGGCGATATCGTGTCTTTACCAAATACCAGAGGTGGTGGTGGTGACAGTGTAGACCAGTCGCTGCGGTGCTTGTACTTTGTACCAGCGGCCGTTGCGTAGGTACCGTGTCATAATATACACACTAAAGAAAAAAAGAAAATTAGTAATTAAATTTTATATATTTATTAACTTTGAAAAAACAACTCAATTATGTAAAAATAGTTTTTAATTGTAACCAAGTTTAATATTATTGAAATTATAAACATTATATAGTAAAAATTCAAATGATTCTTCCGACCAATATTCGTTAATAAACAGATTTTAAGTATATTGAAGTTCAAAAATAATCTTAATATTTTTAAGAATTTAATAAAATTTGGATATTGTATCTTTTTCTGTCTCTAGTGCAATAGAACAAAAATAAGTGTATTTTGAAATTGTTAAAATCTTATGTAAAATTGAAACTTTATTTTTTTATTTTGGATACATGCTAGATAATATGTTGAATTTGTATTAAATACATAATTTAATAATCATAAGTTATTAAATAAAATAATAAAGGATAAACTTAAATCGTATGCATATTAATACATTTAATATAATAGATCTGTCATCATTTTTAAATGTTGTAAAACCTTTTTATTTTGGGTATGTGCGTATAATATTATAATATATTGTGTATTCGTGTTTATTAGGTGATCCAAGAGTTAACATACAACCAGACATGGCAGTTGTTACAATTTTACTAATGCGACTACATAACTATTTATGTGACGAGCTTAGAAGCTTAAACCCCAAGTGGGATGATGAGCGAATATACCAGGAAGCCAGGAGATTACTCATCGCAATGCACCAACATATTACATATAATGAACTCGTTCCAGTGATTTTAGGTTAGCCATATCTCATTATCAATAAGTTTAATAATTGTGTGTTAGAAAGATACTAATTTGATTCAAGGTATTACCACTTTGAATACAAAATTGTATTTTATTCTTGTATACTTTATACGTTGATGCATATAAATAATCATCTATAACTGTTTATATTGTATTGCATACTCGGAAACAAACCGATAGTTTAGAAAAAATCAATAGGTACTTACAAAATTATTTGAAATATAATGGTTATTTCATAAAAATAATAACAAAAAACTTTTTTTTTATGCTTATTTATAAGTAATTATTTATTTATTTATTTACAGAATAAAAATTTGTATAACGTTTTCAAATTGTATAACTAATATTAATCATAATATTTATTAGCATCATTCAAGCTATATAAAATATAACTATAGATTTATTTTATTTAGTTTATTTACATTACTCCACACATTTTAAAAATTTTAGTTTACCTACTATAAATACTTAAGTGTAAATTTTCATATTTTTAATGTGTAAGTTAATTAATTTTTCAAATTCTTAGAGCATTAAACGCACCTACAACCCTGGTTAATAATTATCATTGATTATATGTAATATTATTAAAAATAAAATTAATAATTAAATAATAGTTATTAATTATTATAAATGATTAAATCAAATACGCATACGCTTTAGGTATTACCAGAAAAAATAATATTATTATTTTTAATATCCTCAGGAAGAGATTTTGCTAGGGAAAACTATTTACTGCCGTTGACTAAAGGATTTGACGATAGTTACGACCAATATTTAAATCCAACTACAACAACTAGTTTTACAGCCGCTGCTTTTAGATCATTGCATAGCTCCATACGTGGATTTATTGAGTAAATAAAATAACACAAACAAAGATTTTGTATTGTTTCATGTTTCATTATAATATTTTTATTTCGTTACAGATTAGTGAATGAAGCCCGAAAAATAACATCTAAAATACGATTGAGTGATTTTTTTTTTAAACCCGATATAATACAAAAACAAGATAATTATGATAGCTTCACCAGAGGATTACTAACGCAAAAAGCACAAGAAGTAGATCAATATTTTACAGAAGAGGTATATAAAATTTAACTTTTATGCAAAAGGTCGTGGTAACAATAAATATTTTTAAAAAAATGGTTATCAAATTGTTTTATTATTTGTGTAGATTAGTGAGCTTGCAGTCAGAATACCGGACAGACATCAACATATTGATTTGATCAGTGTAGACTTGGAACGTGGTAGAGATTACGGAGAGCCATCTTACAATAAATTTAGACAACTCTGTGGATTAAGTGAAGCCAAAACCTTTGATAACTTGATCGATCAAATGGATAAGAAAGTAAGATCATATTATTTTGTATAATACAAATGTACAATATATATTTATTGAAAATCAATGATTAATCAATTAATTGTTTAACGAAGGACATAGATGCCTTATCAAAAATCTATGAACATGTTGACGATGTTGATTATTACGTAGCTGGTCTCTTAGAAAAATCAAAACCCGGATCCATGTTAGGTCATACATTCCAATGTGTTGTTGGAGAAATGTTTTTTAGATTGAAGTATGGTGATCGATTTTATTATGAATTTGGCCATCAGATAGGTTCTTTTAAATTAGGTAACCTATACTCATTTAATATGGTAATATACAATTATTATTATTATTATTATTATACAGTAGTAATATTTTTCTTACGATACCACTATTCTCTAACCTTTATCATCATTTATCATAGTTATTTGTAATATTATTTTTTGAACAGGTCAACTCAACGAAATAAGAAAAACAACATTAGGACTTATCGTGTGTATAACATCTGATATTTATTCTGTACAACGTAATATGTTTGAAATACCCAGTAGTCGGTGAGTACCTCTTACCGCACAATAATATATTTTTATTATAATCGTTATAGATATGAACTGTTTCTGTATACTTTAATATTTTTATAAAACGGATAAATAAAAAAATCGTTAATTTTTAGTTTATATTTTATACTGGTTGTGAATGGTGGATTTTTCAAATATCACAATATTGTATTTATATCACACGTCTACTCAAAATATCGTTTAAATAACACACTTATCATGGGGTAACGAGTTAATAGTTGAACATCACTTTGTCGTATATGCCAATCTATTCAATGTATAGACTAATACACACACAATTAAAATATAACACTTCATTAAAAACAGTGCTTGAAACTGACCACGAACACAATCACCATATACAAGAACCCCTTTTCACTCTATCTTATCTCTTATAATAATTAACCAAATTGTAACATAATTATCATTAGTTAATCAAAACTACTTATATATATAATATAATTATAATAATTATTATTTATTACATAATTATTTTCTAAAATTAATTATGAATAATATATTAATTTTTTATAGCTACATATTTCATTGTATACAAATTTAGGTTTGATTTTTTTTCAGTAATTAAGTAGGTACTTATTAATTAAATGTTTTCATAACCTAGATTTGAATTCTTAAAATATTTTGTATTACTATCTAATTTAATTTTTACATAATATACCAAAACGCATAATATAACAGTTGAACAATACTTATAGTTAAATTAATGTCAAGGTAATTAATAATTCACAGAAACAAAACATATGTGATTGAAAAAATAAATTATTTTGTAATATATTGTATTTATAATTTTTTAGTAATCCATTGGTACCTTGCAACTCTATACCAAAACTCAATTTATCTGCCTGGAAGGAAGAGTAAAATAAGTATTATATTATTGAATTACTTACATATATACTTTTTATATATTGTACACCTTTCAAATAACAAACGTCAATTTTAAAACTTTTTTTGGAAAAATATATAATTTATTGTATATATATATTTATATTTTATTCAAATAAATGTTAGAAAAATACTTTTGGTTTTCACGACGTATTTCATCGTTTTATCTTCACCTGTTTTTAATTCGTATTCCTCTAAATGAACATAATAATAAATATATGTTAATTTGATTAAAATAGCTGAAATATTGAAATATTTTATGGCTTTATTTTCTTCCGTCAAAATTAAAACTATTGTCTGTTGAACGTGACTATTATAACATTTTACGGTACAAAACAATAACTTTAAATGAATTAATTTTTAATATTAACTATTTTAGTAACGTCATAATCTTAAAATAGTTGGAATACTATCGTATTTTTTAATTCATTGTTAAAACGATAAAAAAACTAAATTAAAAAAATTATAAGAAGTTTTTAAAACTAATTTTTTTAATAAATTATACTAGAATATAAACATTACACAATATTATTATTATTATTATTATTACGATATAGTTTTAGACATAAATTTTAACATTTTTAACTATTTAGTAACTCGAAGGTACCAATCCAAGACGACCACAATTAAAATTTAAATAAAATATAAAATATCACATGCCGTCTGAAAAAATCTGTATCATTGCCGTAAACCTTCTCATGTGCAGGGGGAGGAGTATTCAAATTTGTATACATTAATTGAAGTTTTTAATTTGCACAAAAATGGAGGTGTGTATTTTGCACCACTGCAAGTAGCCGAAAATGGTATTTGTAATTCACATCAAAATAAAAGTAAGTAATATTCACCACCGTAGATAGTTGAAAATAGTGTTTGTAATTTGCATCAAAATGAATATATATTAGTAATGTACACTATTGAATAGTAATTGATATTTAAAGGTATAAATTGTTTGGAATATTTGAATACAAAATTACAAATTATATATTTTAAAAGAAATTGATAGCTACTAATAAATTAGACTCGACAGACCCAAATGACAATACATTTTCAAAATTTCTAACTATCTATTGCCTTATCAAGTAATCAAATCAAAGTTTGACGTTCCATTCTCTATCGGAATCACGTTACATCGCATTATAATACAGTGTTATTATTAAATTTACATTAATATATATATATATATATATATATATATATATATATATATGTTTATTAATTATTATAATATTATATAATGTATAAGTCATTATATTATTGTTATGAGGTTTAGCTTTTAAATCAATGCAGACATACCATATAGAACGATGTAAATACTTAATAAGTAAATGAAATAACCATTCAGAATCTATTAACGGAATATTCTGTGTCTTTAGCTTCTTATATCTTAATAAATGATATTCTACTATTGAAACTTGTAAAATTATTCTTTCGATAACATCTATCTTAAAATAATCGATTATAATTTTGGTACAAATTACATTTACTATTTCTTACTAACCTGTGATGGTGTAAATTACAAACGCAGCCTAAAAATGTTGGTGCAAATTACACATGTTTATAAATATTTAGGATTAGTTTTAGTGTAAATTTAATATACCTAAATTAATTTGTTAGAATTTGTTAAAATAAATTCTCATATATAATTGACATTGTCATATTTAATTTATTTTTCAAACTTTACTAAATTCGATGGTGTACAAAATAAGTTAATAACTGTGTAATTAAAAATCTTTACCTAAATAAAATTCATAAAGTGATAACTACTGCTTATATGTACCTGTGAACCAACAAGGTTAGTTAACCAAAAGCCATAATTACTATGTTTAATGTAACAAGCATCAATTTAATGGCTACAATAGTGTAATTTTTAATACTATTGTTATAATTTTTAATGACGTGTATTTAAGAACGATTTGATACATTTTGCGAGATAGTATTGTTTTAGCATATTTAAAATTCAAACCTATAAATAGGTAAGTAGGGTTACCGCAATCTAAACATACATAGGTAAGACCTTAATGCGTTTCAGTTGTGACCGTCGCATTGTAAATAGTTACTAAAAAAATGAAAAGAATCATCGTTTTACTGTCCCTTGTTTGCGTATCAAATACATGTACATTTCATGAAAATGAAGAAACTGGACTTAAACCAGGTAAATATAACTAAAAATAAAATCATATAGCTAAGTAATAGTTATTCGTAGGTATACATAACATTTTAATACCTAATTCGTATTATTACTTATATTTACTTAGTTAAAAAAAATCAACCAGAACCACACAGTATATTTATTAAAAATACCCCCAAAAAAAACAATTTTTTTCGTGGTGGAGGAACTCAAAATTTAACGATGAGAGATGAACCAGCAGTTTTAGATCCAAAACCAGCTAAAATACCGTAAATTAATATTAAATTATAAATTTGTATCAACAATTTTTGCTTTACATGTTAATGTTATTGTATTATTCGTTTTCATCAGATCTCTTATGAATACATCAAACGCTTTTGGAATGTTAAAACCAATAGAAATTGACCTTGCCGATAGATGTTTTCCTCAGCCCAGGTGTAATCCCATTTTACCATTTAGAACCATAGATGGCAGCTGTAATAACTTACAATTTCCAGTTTGGGGACAAGCAAATACAGCGAATACCCGAATTATCGAAGCAAATTATTTTGATGGTAATTAATTAGTATATATCAAATATAATTCTTAATTCTTTTAATTCTGTTATCTATGTTTTTTTTTTTGTTTAATAACAATAACATTATAAATGTGTTTTAAAAAAAAAAAAAAAAAAAAAATGTTTAATCAGGTATAGAAAAATGTATAATAATATATAAAAAAATTAAGGTAAATCGCAGCAAAGAAAAGCGATTTCGGGTCGCGAATTGCCTAATTCCAGACATATACGAACGAAATTATTCTTAGACATGGATAAACCTGCACCAGAACATAATGTATTGGTCACACAATTTGGACAAATGATTGCACATGATACTGAACTGGCATTTCCTAAGCTCTCAGGTAAAATTTTTATGATAAAATAAATTGATTTTTTTACATATAACATATTGAATATGTTTTATAATTACCAAAAATAGTATTTCATGCTAAGAAATATAAATAGTTTCACAAAAAAGAAGGTCTGTTAGCCCAGTTAATAATATAAATGATTGTTACTTGTTAGTCGTAGAACTTAAATAGATTCTAGTTTCACTTAGATTACTTCACTAATAATAATTATCATTAACCATTAGTGATATAAAAGTATTATTGTAAATGTATATAAACTAATAATTATACATTGTATTAATCAATATTTTTTTTACATTTATTACAACTTCATAATAAATTATTACAGATACCATTATATCTTTAAGAAAAAAACAGATAATTTTGACAAAAACAGATGTATTTTGTTATGAGTTATGAATTATATGACTCATTGGTATTTTGTATAGGTACTTAAAATATTACTAACACGAACACTGATTCAATAGGTGTTTGTATTTCATATATTCATACCACTAGTACTTACCCAAACCTATTTTATCCATAATTTTAAAGTTATTTTTATTTAACTCCTTATTTATTAAAATATGTTTTAATTTTTACTCAATATAAGTTAAGTAAAAAAACTTTTAAGTAGAATTTTTTGATAAATTAAAAAAATTGTGCGTAAACGAACTGATTTTATTATTATAATATTATAATAATATATTTACAGATGTATAATAAAACAAATTAAACACAAAAAAAAATATTAAATACTCACAGAAAAAAAAAATGATAATTTTCATTTTAACTCAAGTGATTATAATTTCACTAATAAACATATATTTTAATTAAGTTTATAAAATTAAAAAAAAAATGTAAATATTTATTTACAATAAAATTCGTTGAACGTTGTTTAAGACTATCAATACTTTCGTACGTAAAAAACGCTTAACTTATTTTTTTTCGAAATTGAAAATTATACTTTTTTTGTCTGTGTTACACAAATAATTAAAAATTATAAATTGCTTAAATATTTTTGAATTTTTAAATTAAAAAAATATATGGATTACAGAAATTTAATTATTTAAATCAGCCATAAGTTTAATAAAATATGTCATAATAATAAAAATGTATTGTTGTATTTAAGGAAATGGTGGTAAACTTGAATGTTGTAACCTTGACGGCACAACTCCGCGATTTCTACCTAAAGGGTGTCTTCCAATTACTATCCCGCAAGACGATCCTGGTTCGAAAAAACGATGTATGTCCATTCCTCGAGCAGCTGATACGTCAGACATAGGTTGTCAAATCCAACCGGTTCGGCAAGTAAGCATGATATAATATAATTTCATATCTTTATAGGCTTATTTAAATTTAAAATTTAATATAAATTAAATAAATTGTTATATTTTTCTCGTTGTAATTACTAATTTGGAATTTTAGCTTATTGGTGTTACTAGTTTTATTGACGGTTCGGCATTGTACGGTTCAGATGATGTTACATCAAGGAGTTTACGTACATTTAATAATGGCAAACTGAAAATACAATCTGGACCAAACGGAAAATCATATTTACCAAATGTAAAAAAATCAACACAATCGTGTAATGTCCTCACAGATAACACAGTATGCTACACTTCAGGTAATTAAAATTTTGTTCATGAAAATCGTTCAAGGTCTTTCCGATTAAGATAGTTGATTTCTAAAATCAGTATTCATTTAGCATTAATTATTAAAATCATTTCATTAATCAATCATAATTAACTTATATATTTATTGGAATAAACGCCAATTAACTATTAACAATTAAGAGATAATTAAATACTTTTAAACATAAATAATTAAAAATGTTATTGGTCTATACTATAATTTTATGAACTTGCACACTCAAAATAATAATGTATATTTTTCAATTGTATTTTTTTCTTAAGAATATTAATGTAACGTATTTTTAAATTACAAAATGTCATCTATAAAATTAACACCATTACTATAATATAATAAATTACAGTATCATAAAAAATGGAAATAACTTAATTTTCATATAGACTGTTTTAAAGCTTAAAGGCATAAAATAAAATTTGTCTTAGTAATTATAAAATATTCGAACAAATATATTTCTTCTTTAGCTACGTTAAAAACCGTGAAATTAACTGAAACAAAATATGAACCATTAATCATCCCTATTAAGTAAAATATTAATTAATAATTAAATAACTATCAGCAAAATAACAAAAATACGCTTTACCAAAAAATAGGTAGGCACAATGATTTTTATCAAACAACGATGCATTAAATATTCACATATATTTATATATTATGTCACGGGTTGTTTTTTTCTTCGAGTCGAAATCTATAACGTACCATTGAATGCATATAATAAATTCTTTAATGGTTTTAAAAACTACGAGTTTAACGACAAAATTAATTGTATTTGCATAATTTCATAACTGTCAGACAGTTATCTAAATGAAATTTTAAATATATATTATATTTAAAGCTCATTTATTTATACATATCTAATTTAATTTTCTATACATAAATATACATATATTGTTATTGTTATTTTATTAAATTCTGTTTTACGCAATTAACTTACTTTATCACCATATATTTGCTGCATACAATTTAAATTTCATTCAGGGGATCCAAGAGTTAATCAACATCCCAACATGGCAGTCAACACAATTTCCTTATTGCGATTACATAACATAATATGCGACGAGTTCAAAAGATTAAATCCCGCGTGGAACGATGAAAAATTATACCAAGAAGCTAGGAGATTACTCATCGCAATGTATCAGCATATTACGTACAATGAATTTGTTCCGGTAATTTTGGGTAGGTGATCACTATTTTTTATAAATATCTACCTATTAGATTATCAATAAAAATTAAAAATATTGTAAATGCATACATCAAATACATTCAACTATAAAACTATGCGTACCTATAATATACTGTTATTGTCACACATATTAAATAATTACAGGAAGGGATTATTCTAGAGAAAATAGATTGCTACCGTTAAGTCAAGGCTTTGACAATAATTATAATGAAATCTTAAACCCAACTACATTTACTAGTTTTACCGCTGCTGCGTATAGAGCTCTTCACAGCTATATACAAGGATCTATGGAGTAAATGAAACATCATAATGTTGTTCTACGTAACTCATTTAAATGTAATCAATAATAATGTATTTTGCAGTTTGGTTAGTGAATCCAGGCAAACCACGTCAACGTTACGTCTAAGTGATGTTTTTTTAAGACCCGACATAGTACAAAATAAAGATAATTATGATAGTCTCATTAGAGGAATGCTAACTCAACATGCGCAGGGTCAAGATCAATTTTTTACAACAGAAGTATTTTATTTTGGTTTTTATTTTTGTTTTAAATTATTTTATATGTAAAGAAAAATACTATTCGCTACAAAAAATGAGTTAATTATTTGATTTAGATTACTGAATTTCTATTCAAAACCCCGAACAAAACGGACGGTGTTGACTTGATCACCTTAGATTTAGAACGTGGACGAGATTTCGGGGAACCTTCCTATAATAAATTCAGGCAACTATGTGGATTGAAAGCTGCTAAAACATTTAGCGATTTAACTGATCAAATAAGTAAAAAAGTAAATAAAAATGCATGTAACCGTTCGTTGACGTATTATATAATACAATAATTATCTATATTATCTTATAAATTTAAAAAATGTTATGCAGAACGTTGACGCCTTAGCTAGCATATATGAACATGTGGACGATATTGACTATTATGCAGCTGCAACTTTAGAAAAACAAAAACCGGGTTCCATATTTGGGCATACATTCCAATGCATTATTGGTGAAATGTTTTTCAGATGGAAATTTGGTGATCGATTTTATTATGAATTTGGAAACCAACCAAGTTCTTTTAGATTAGGTAACGTTGACAGTTATGCAATTTAAATACTTAAATTTTTATGTTCATTGAAACTGTTTAATATATACATTTATATTTTTTTATTTGAAAAAAGACCAACTTAATGAAATACGAAAAACGACATTAGCTTTCATGATGTGTGTGACGTCAGATATTCGATTTATACAACGAAATGCATTTGATGTACCCAGTAGCCGGTGAGTACTTTAAAATATTAATGTTTATAATTTAGACTGATTTCGCCTAACCTTATGAAATACGTCATACGTAATCAGGTCTTAAAAAAACGTAGGTATAATTTAATTTCCATTATGTGTTCAATTATTCTATAGAAAATAAAAAAAGTATACAATTGATAATATCATACTATTAAGATAAAATAAAAATTCTATGATTAATGAAAATTTCTTATTAAATCTATTCTAATAATATTATAAAGCTGAAGGATTTGATTGTTTGAACGCGCTAATCTCAGGAAATACTGGTTCGAATTGAAAAATTATTTTTGTGTTGAATGGTCCATTTGTCGAGGAAGGCTTTAAGCTATATAACATTACGTTGTGACCAATAAGAGCGAAGTATCAATTAAAAATGTTGTGAAAACGGGAAAAATAAATAATAATAATAAAAAAATATATATGAATATAGAGTGTACCACAGTCTGCAAACATATACAAATATTATTATTATATTTTATCCGTGTAAGATACACCTGTACATTATTAAAATAAACTAAAAATAGTAACAATAACAACGAAAATAATATGATATTAATATATTATCGGAAATAGCACAGCCGAGTAATCGGCATAATATTTTATAATGCCTAGAACAAGAACTCAGCTTTCTTGGTAAATCTAATTATTCATAATATTGTCATAAAAAATATGATACATTGTCTCTGCGGATTTCACAATCCTGCGTCACCATATATGAAGGAAAACATTTGTTCTAAAAAGTACTCTAAGTATTTTATTTCTGAAGTACTTTAAAATATATTATTTTAAAAACTTTTTAATCGCGATCATAATAACATAAATTGACGCGAAATCGCGGAAAACAGCTATACTTATTATATAATTAAAGATAATAATATAATCTATGAAATGTTTTTATTAATTTACCTATAAAATGATTAAAATAAATAAAATTCTAAAATATTGATTCAAAAATTTATAAAAAAATTGTTTTTTTTATTCGGTGATAAAAATAAATGAGAATTTATTGTTTAACATTGACAATAATTTTGACATGTATACGAATTACGAAAAAAGCATCGTTACTGGTCGGCGAGCAACGTCGAGTAATTCATTATATAAAATAAAACATTATATTATAGTTAATACTTTTAATGGACAATGAAGTGCACGAAATCAGCTTGTTAATAAATAAAAATAATAATTTTTTTCTTTCTTTCAGAAATCCTTTGGTATCTTGCAATTCAATAACAAAACTCAATTTGGCTCCTTGGATAGACAATTAATGAAAATATCGTGTCAATCTCTTTTATTATATATATTTATATACTTTGTATCATGTAGTATATAAGTATAGAATATTATAAATTTATGATTAGATATTAAACAAGTTTATTGTTAGAAATTAGAACGAAATAGTTATACATGTACTACGTGAAAGATAGTTAAAAAAAATTGTTTTTATATTTAATATATATAAACTTTTTACTTTTTAAACAATCAAAAATATTAAAATATTATACTGAGAAATGATTTCTTTTGAGTGTTTTCTTCATAAACTTTTAACCACACGCCACGTAAAATCTTTGGCATGAATACATGGAATACATTGGTTATTGGTTATTATTGATATTTGTATAGTAGTGTAAAAGAAAAATTATTTCGGTAGACATTTCTACTAAATATTATCGTTTAAATCAATATTTTCAAATTAGTAATTAAAAATATTTGTATATACCTATCGAGTTAATAAAATAAGGATATCTTACAAACGTATTCTAGTCTCTTAAAAACTATTATACGAGTTATATTATGTCGTTAAGTTCTGAGTGCACCATTAACTTAAAAGTTAGGTTTGTTGAATCATATTATGATAATAAATTATTACCTATATACTATTATATGATATTTGTTTTTGGCAAAAATATATCTTATTATTATAATATAAATATAAAAAAATACTAAGTATAAACTATACCTAAGTTAATTTAAATATCAAACCAATTACCGGTATTATATTATAAATTAAAAATAAGTAGAATAATACAATAATTTATTAACAACAAAAACATTTTAAATCTCAAATATCAATGTGTTTCAGTTATTATATCGTTACACCATAAGTTAATAAAAGTTAAAATATAAAGACAATTGCAGTTATTCATTTATTGTTACTTATTGGTGTATCGCATGTCCATCAAAACGTGAAAAACTGGTAAAGGTTTACTTGTTTTAATTTGAAAAACATTTTTTGAGATACTAATCTAATTTAGTTTTGAAAGGCAAAAATGCAGTGTCGTGTGTAATAATTTGATTAAATTGCATCATAAGTAAATTATGTACCTACAGCGGCTATAGGTAGAGGATAATCTTTATCTATGAAAACAGTTGTTCATATTATGTACCTGAGACCTAACAATTGATAATTCATAAGTTAATTTCCCTTTTCTTGTTTGGCTATTATCTTAAATTTAATTTTATTCATATGTCATATAAATAATAATATTTACTAAGCAATACTATATGAATAGTTTGATTGAATAATTTGTATATTCGCTGTTTTAGCTTATCCCAAATTGGATTATCTAAGTCATTACAACTACCATTCATGGTTATTCTATATACTTTTATATCAATACTTGATATCACAACGGGCTTGGAAAGACGTTTGTTGGTAAAACTAATATCTGACAGGCTTAAGAGTTCAATAAATTTT